>NC_040090.1:48771175-49074205 GCF_003369695.1 Bos indicus x Bos taurus | reverse complement strand
TTAGTATCCATTTTTACTTAGGGGTGTGATTACTAACTTAATTGCTGTCTTCCCTTTTGATTCTCCTTTTTCTCCCCCAAGTCACCTCTATCTCCTCCCTCCCCCTTCTCTTCTCTACCCAACTCTGTAAATTTCTTTGTGTGTTCCAGGCTGTGGAGAACACTTAGGGAACTGCTTATTGGCTAGATCTGTCTCTCTCCTTTTGATTCCTCCTTTTCTCCTCCTGGTCACCTCTATATCCCTCCTCCCTCTTCTCTTCTCGATGTAACTCTGTAAACTTCTCTGGGTTCCCTAACTGTGGAAATCTTTTCATCATTAACCTACATGTTTTATCATCAGTGCTGTATGGATGGAGAAGTCTTGAGGCTACTATAAGAATAAGACTGAAAAACAGAGGCAGGAGGCTTAAGTCCAAAACCTGAGAACACCAAAGAACTTCTGACTCCAGGGAACATTAATCAATAAGAGCTCATCCAAAAGCCTCCATAACTACACTGAAACCAAGCACCACCCAAGGGCCAACAAGTTCCGGAGCAAGACATACCATGCAAATTCTCCAGCAATGCAGAAACATACCCTGAGCTTCAATATACAGGCTGCCCAAACTCACACCAAACCCATAGACACCTCAAAACTCACTACTGGACACATCATTGCACTCCAGAAAGAAGAGATCCAACTCCACCCACCAGAACGCTGACACAAGCTTCCCTAACCAGGAAACCTTGACAAGCCACTCATCCAACCCCACCCACAGTGAGGAATCTCCACAATAAAGAGGAACCACAAACTGCCAGAGTACAGAAAGGCCACCCCAAACACAGCAATCTAAGCAAGATGAAAAGGCAGAGAAATACTCAGCAGGTAAAGGAACATCATAAATGCCCACCAAACCAAGCAAACAAGGAGTCTACCTGAAAAGAATTTAGAATAATGATAGTAAAAATGATCAAAAATTTTGAAAACAAAATGGAGTTACGGATAAATAGCCTGGAGACAAGGATTAAGAAGATGCAAGAAATGTTTAACAAGGACCTAGAAGAAATAGAAAAGAGTCAATCAATAATGAATAATGCAGTAAATGAGATCAAAATCACTCTGGAGGGAACCAACAGTAAAATAACTGAGGCAGAAGATAGGATAAGTGAGGTAGAAGATAGAATGGTAGAAATAAATGAAGCAGAGAGGAAAAAAGAAAAAAGAATTAAAAGAAATGAGGACAACCTGAGAGACCTCTGGGACAATGTTAAATGCCCCAACATTCAAATCATAGGGGTCTCAGAAGAAGACAAAAAGAAAGGCCATGAGAAAATACTTGAGGAGATAATAGTCAAAAACTTCCCTAAAATGGGGAAGGAAATAGCCACCCAAGTCCAAGAAACCCAGAGAGTCCCAAACAGGATAAAGCCAAGGTAAAACACCACAAGACACATATTAATCAAATTAACAAAGATCAAACACAAAGAATAAATATGAAAAGCAGCAAGAGAAAAACAACAAATAACACACAAGTGAATTTCCATAAGGATAACAGCTGATCTTTCAATAGAAACGGTTCAGGCCAGAAGGGAATGGCAGACATACTTAAAGAGATGAAAGAGAAAAACCTACAACCCAGATTACTGTACCCAGCAAGGATCTCATTCAAATATGAAGGAGAAATCAAAAGTTTTACAGACAAGCAAAAGTTCAGAGAATTCAGCACCACCAAACCAGCTCTTCAACAAATGCTAAAGGATCTTCTCTAGACAGGAAACAAGAAAAGGTTTATAAACTTGAACCCAAAACAACGAAGTAAATGGCAATGGAATCATACTTATCGATAATTACCTTAAATGTAAATGTGTTGAATGCCCCAACCAAAAGACAAAGACTGGCTGAATGGATACAAAAATAAGACCCCTATATATGTTGTATACAAGAGACCCACCTCAAAACAAGGGACACATTCAGACTGAGATTCAAGGGCTGGAAAAAGATATTCCACGTAAATGGAGACCAAAAGAAAGGGGGAGTAGCAATACTCATATCAGATAAGATAGACTTTAAAATAAAGGCTGTGAAAAGGGACAAAGAAGGACACTACATAATGATCAAAGGATCTCTCCAAGAAAAAGATATAACAATTATAAATATATATGCACTCAACAAAGGAACACCGCAATATGTAAGGCAAATGCTAACAAGTATGCAGATGACACCACCCTTATGGCAGAAAGTGAAGAGGAACTAAAAAGCCTCTTGATGAAGGTGAAAGAGGAGAGTGAAAAAGTTGGCTTAAAACTCAACATTCAGAAAACGAAGATCATGGCATCTGGTCCCATCACTTCATGGCAAATAGATGGGGAAACAGTGGAAACAGTGTCAGACTTTATTTTTTGGGGCTCCAAAGTCACTGCAGATGGTGATTGCAGCCATGAAATTAAAAGACACTTACTCCTTGGAAGGAAAGTTATGACCAACCTAGATAGCATATTGAAAAGCAGAGACATTACTTTGCCAACAAAGGTTCGTCTAGTCAAGGCTATGGTTTTTCCAGTAGTCATGTATGGATATGAGAGTTGGACTGTGAAGAAAGCTGAGTGCTGAAGAATTGATGCTTTTGAACTGTGGTGTTGGAGAAGACTCTTGAGAGTTCCCTGGATGGCAAGGAGATCCAACCAGTCCATTCTAAAGGAGATCAGTCCTGGGTGTTCATTGGAAGACTGATGCTAAGGCTGAAACTCCAATACTTTGGCCACCTCATGTGAAGAGCTGACTCTTTGGAGAAGACTCTGATGCTGGGAGGGATTGGGGACAGGAGAAAAAGGGGACGGCAGACGGTGAGATGGCTGGATGGCATTACCAACTCTATGGACATGAGTCTGAGTGAACTCCGGGAGTTGGTGATGCACAGGGAGGCCTGGCATGCTGCAATTCATGGGGTCGCAAAGAGTTGGACACGACTGAGTGACTGAACTGACTGAACTGAACAAGTATGAAAGGGGAAATTAACAATAACACAATAATTGTGGGAGACTTAATACCCCACTCACACCTTTGGATAGATCAACTAAACAGAAAATTAACAAGGAAACACACCTATACACCAACAATGAGAAAACAGAAAGAGAAATTAAGGGAAAAATTCCATTCACCACTGCAATGAAAAGAATAAAATACTTAGGAATAAATCTACCTAAAGAAACAAAAGACATATATAGAAAACTATAAAACACTGATGAAAGAAATCAAACAGGACACAAATAGATGGAGAAATATACCGTGTTCATGGATCGGAAGAATCAATATAGTGAAAATGAGTATACTACCCAAAGCAATCTATAGATTCAATGCAATCCCTATCAAGCTACCAACGGTATTCTTCACAGAACTAGAACAAATAATTTCACAATTTGTATGGAAATACAAAAAAACTCAAATAGCCAAGGCAATCTTGAGAAAGAAGAATGGAACTGGAGGAATCAACCTGCCTGACTTCAGGTTCTACTACAAAGCAACTGTCATCAAGACAGTATGGTACTGGCACAAAGACAGGAATATAGATCAATGGAACAAAATAGAAAGCCCAGAGATAAATCCATACACCTATGGTCACTTTATCTTTGACAAAGGAGGCAAGAATATACACTGGAGAAAAGACAATCTCTTTAACAAGTGGTTCTGGGAAAACTGGTCAACCACTTGTAAAAGAATGAAACTAGAACACTTTCTAACACCATACACAAAAATAAACCAAAAATGGATTAAAGATCTAAATGTAAGACCAGAAACTATAAAACTCCCAGAGGAAAACATAAGCAAACACTCTCTGACTTAAATCATAGCAGGATCCTCTATGACCCACCTCCCAGAGTAATGGAAATAAAAACAAAAATAAACAAATGGGACCTAATTAAAACGTAAGCTTTTGCACAACGAATGAAACTATAAGCAAGGTGAAAAGGCAGCCTTCAGAATGGGAGAAAATAATAGCAAATGAAGCAACTGACAAATAATTAATCTCAAAGATATACAAGCAACTCCTGCAGCTCAGTTCTAGAAAAATAAGCGACCCAATCAAAAATGAGCCAAAGAACTAAACAGACATTTCTCCCAAGAAGACATACAGATGGCTAACAAACACATGAAAGATGCTCAACATCAATTATCAGAGAAATGCAAATCAAAACAAAAATGAGGTACCATCTCATGCCAGTGAGAATGGCTGCTATCCAAAAGTCTACAAACAATAAATGCTGGAGAGGGTGTGGAGAAAAGGGAACCCTCTTAAACTGTTGGTGGCAATGCAAACTCGTACAGCCACTAAAGAGAACAGTGTGGCGATTCCTTAAAAAACTGGAAACAGAAGTGCCATATGAGCCAGCAATCCCACTGCTGGATATACACATCTAGGAAACCAGAACTGAAAGAGACACATGTACCCCAATATTCATCACAGCACCATTTATAATAGCCAGTACATGGAAGCAACCTAGATGTCCATCAGCAGACGAATGTATAAGAAAGCTGTGGTACATATTCACAATGGAATATTACTCAGCCATTAAAAAGAATACATTTGAATCAGTTCTAACGAGGTGGATGAAACTGGAGCCTATTATACAGAGTGAAGTAAGCCAGAAAGAAAAACACCAATACAGTATAATAACTCATATATAAGGAATTTAGAAAGATGGTAACGATAACCCTATATGTGAGATAGCAAAAGAGACACAGATGTATAGAACAGTCTTTTGGACTCTGGGAGAAGGTGAGGGTGGGATGATTTGAGAAAATAGCATTGAAACATGTATATTATATGTGAAATAGATCACCAGTCCGGGTTCAATGTATGAGAAAGGGTGCTCAGGATTGGTGCAATGGAATGACTCAGAGGGATGGGATGGGGAGGAAAGTGGGATGGGGGTTCAGGATGGGGAACACATGTACACCCATGGCTAATTCACGTCAATGTACGGCAAAAACCACTACAATATTGTAAAGTACTTAGCCTCCAATTAAAATAAATACAATTTTTAAAAATTGGAAAAAAAAATGGCACATGGACTTGGGTGGGGCCCTCTGATGCTGCCACCTCTCTCAGGGGAAACATGTGTTGGGTACATGACTATGTAGGGAGGAGGGGAGAGAAGGGGGGAGGGGGAGTCAGGGAGATGGGGTAGGGTAGCGGGGTCTATGGGGAGTCAGGAGATGTTTTGGGGTCAGCAGGTGAGTTGGATGAGGGGGAAAGAGAGGGTTGGTGGGGTGGCGGGTAGGAAGGGGGCTCATCCTTGGGGTCGAACTCCTGGGGTGTGGAAAGTTGCAGTCGGCTGTTAGTTGAAGAAGAAGAGCCCTTTTACTTGGGAAGCAAGGTGCATAGAAGGATATCGTGAGTGGAACGGCCTTGCATAGAGAGGGCCTGCTCCGAAGGGCCCAAAAGGCTTAGGCATATGGGACCTTCGACCACTCACCATTCTGTTTAAGGAAGTTGGTGAGATTTTGAAGATTGTTAAAGTCAAATGAGGGGCGGCAGTGAGGAGTTACCCCTCGTCCAAGGTAAGGAGCAGTGGCTGTGCTTTGCTGGAGCAGCCCCGAAGAGATACCCCACGTCCAAGGTAAGAGAATCCCAGGTAAGACGGTAGGTGTTGCAAGAGGGCATCAGAGGGCAGACACACTGAAACCATAATCACAGAAAACTAGTCAATCTAATCACACAGACCACAGCCCTGTCTAACTCACTGAAACTAAGCCATGCTCTGTGGGGCCACCCAAGATGCGCAAGTCATGGTGGAGAGGTCTGACAGAATGTGGTCCACAGGAGAAGGGAATGGCAAACCACTTCAATATTCTTGCCTTGAGAACCCCATGAACAGTATGAAAAGGCAAAATGATAGGATACTGAAAGAGGAACTCCCCAGGTCTGTAGGTGCCCAATATGCTACTGGAGATCAGTGGAGAAATAACTTCAGAAAGAATGAAGGGATGGAGCCAAAGCAAAAACAATACCCAGCTGTGGATGTGACTGGTGATAGAAGCAAGGTCCGATGCTGTAAAGAGCAATATTTCATAGGAATCTGGAATGTCAGGTCCATCAGTCAAGGCAAATTGGAAGTGGTCAAACAGGAGATGGCAAGAGTGAATGTCGACATTCTAGGAATCAGCAAACTAAAATGGACTGGAATGGGTGAACTTAACTCAGACGACCATTATATCTACTACTGTGAGCAGGAATCCCTTAGAAGAAATGGAGTAGCCATCATGGTCAACAAAAGAGTCTGAAATGCAGTACTTGAATGCAATCTCAGAAACGACAGAATGATCTCTGTTCATTTCCAAGGCAAACCATTCAATATCACAGTAATCCAAGTCTATGCCCCAACCAGTAATGCTGAAGAAGCTGAAGTTGAATGGTTCTATGAAGACCTACAAACCTTTTAGAACTAACACCCAAAAAAGATGTCCTTTTCATTATACGGAAATGGAATGCAAAAGTAGGAAGTCAAGAAACACCTGGAGTAACAGGCAAATTTGGCGTTGGAATATGGAATGAAGCAGGGCAAAGACTAATAGAGTTTTGCCAAGAGAACACACTGGTCATAGCAAACACCCTCTTCCAACACCACAAGACAAGACTCCACACATGGACATCACCAGATGGTCAACATCGAAATCAGATTGATTATATTCTTTGCAGCCAAAGATGGAGAAGCTGTATACAGTCAGCAAAAACAAGACCGGGAGCTGACTGTGGCTCAGATCATGAACTCCTTATTGCCAAATTCAGACTTAAATTGAAGAAAGTAGAGAAAACCACTAGATCATTCAGGTATGACCTAAATCAATCCCTTATGATTATACAATGGAAGTGAGAAATAGATTTAAGGGCCTAGATCTGATAGAGTGCCAGATGAACTATGGACTGAGGTTTGTGACATTGTACAGGAGACAGGGATCAAGACCATCCCCATGGAAAAGAAATGCAAAAAAGCAAAATGGCTGTCTGGGGAGGCCTTACAAATAGCTGTGAAAAGAAGAGAAGTGAAAAGCAAAGGAGAAAAGGAAAGATATAAGGATCTGAGTGCAGAGTGCCAAAGAATAGCAAGAAGAGATAAGAAAGCCTTCCTCAGCCATCAATGCAAAGAAATAGAGGAAAACAACAGAATGGGGAAGACTAGAGATCTCTTCAAGAAAATTAGAGATACCAAGGGAATATTTCATGCAAAGATGGACTCGATAAAGGACAGAAATGTCATGGACCTAACAGAAGCAGAAGATATTAAGAAGAGGTGGCAAGAATACACAGAAGAACTGTACAAAAAAAGATCTTCATGACCCAGATAATCACGATGGTGTGATCACTCACCTAAAGCCAGACATCCTGGAATGTGAAGTCAAGTGGGCCTTAGAAAGCATCACTACGAACAAAGCTAATGGAGGTGATGGAATTCCAGTGGAGCTATTTCAAATCCTGAAAGATGATGCTGTGGAAGTGCTGCACTCAACATGCCAGCAAATTTGGAAAACTCAGCAGTGGCCACAGGACTGGAAAAGGTCAGTTTTCATTCCAATCCTAAAGAAGGGCAATGCCAAAGAATGCTCAAACTACCACACAATTGCACTCATCTCACACTCTAGTAAAGTAATGCTCAAAATTCTCCAAGCCAGGCATCAGTAATAAGTGAACCGTGAACTTCCAGATGTTCAAGCTGGTTTTAGAAAAGGCAGAGGAACCAGAGATCAAATTGCCAACATCCGCTGGGTCATCGAAAAAGCAAGAGAGTTCCAGAAAAACATCTATTTCTGCCTTATTGACTATGCCAAAGCCTTTGACTGTGTGGATCACTATAAACTGTGGAAAATTCTGAAAGAGATGGGAATACCAGACCACCTGACCTGCCTCTTGAGAAACCTATATGCAGGTCAGGAAGCAACAGTTAGAACTGGACATGGAACAACAGACTGGTTCCAAATAGGAAAAGGAGTACATCAAGGCTGTATATTGTCACCCTGCTTATTTAACTTCTATGCAGAGTACATCATGAGAAACGCTGGGCTGGAAGAAGCACAGGCTGGAATCAAGATTGCTGGGAGAAATATCAATAATCTCAGATATGCAGATGACACCACCCTTATGGCAGAAAGTGAAGAGGAACTCAAAAGCCTCTTGATGAAAGTGAAAGAGGAGAGTGAGAAAGTTGGCTTAAAGCTCAACATTCAGAAAACTAAGATCACGGCATCCGGTCCCACCACTTCATGGGAAATAGATGGGGGAAACAGTGGAAACAGTGTCAGACTTTATTTTGGGGGGCTCAAAATTACTGCAAGATGGTGATTGCAGCCATGAAATTAAAAGACGCTTACTCCTTGGAAGGAAAGTTATGACCAACCTAGATAGCATATTGAAAAGCAGAGACATTACTTTGCCAACAAAGGTCCGTCTAGTCAAGGCTATGGTTTTTCCAGTAGTCATGTATGGTTGTGAGAGTTGGACTATGAAGAAAGCTGAGCGCCGAAGAATTGATGCTTTTGAACTGTGGTGTTAGAGAAGACTCTTGAGAGTCCCTTGGACTGCAAGGAGATCCAACCAGTCCATTCCAAAGGAGATCAGTCCTGGGTGTTCTTTGGAAGGAATGATGCTAAAGCTGAAACTCCAGTACTTTAGCCACCTCATGTGAAGAGTTGACTTATTGGAGAAGACTCTGATGCTGGGAGGGATTGGGGGCAGGAGGAGAAGGGGTCGACAGAGGATGAGATGGCTGGATGGCATCACTGACTCAATGGACGTGAGTTTGAGTGAACTCCAGGAGTTGGTGATGGACAGGGAGGCCTGGCGTGCTGCAGTTCATGGAGTCGCAAAGAGTTGGACACGACTGAGCGACTGAACTGAACTGAACTGAAAGTCAAATGTGCCAAATTCAGGTCAGCGGTCTTGATTGTCTAATTAGTATTGAGGCCAGATCTGTATACAGAGTTGTTTTAAGTGGTTAGCTTTGAGTTCAGTGAGTAAGAGCGACTTGAGATTTTTGAGAACATAGGCCAGAGGGGAATCTTTTGAGACAGATTGGCCAGACTCCTTAATTGAAAGGCAAGCAGAGGCTCCTATTGGGAGTTCGAGTCATCACCCGTAGTCGAAATAGGAGTTATGAGAAGAGAGCTCTGTGTTGAGGTGGAGTGTCCTCCACCGTCACCTACAGAGTGGCCCTAGACCAGGGTCCCCAAGACCCGGAGAGGACTGAGTTCTAGGGCACCTCTAGAACACGGTCCAGATCTTACCTTAATCTAGGGGCCGGCTTGAGTGGAGTGTTGCATGTAGAGTGGTCGAATGGCAAGAGTTCCCTATTTCACTGGTCATCAGAGAGAGAGAGAGAGAGAAAGTGGGTAGAGCCGAGGCCTGGGGGTACGCAAAGCACCGGTAAAGCCTTAGAACAAGGCTTGTACCACTCACAAAGGCACTAGGCATCCCCGAGGGGATCTTATGAGCCCTGGCAGAAAGTGAGCTCGGTGGGTGTTCATGCTCCCAGACTCCAGGAAAAGGGAAAACAGTGAGAGGGAGGGAGTGTAAGAGAAACAGAGAGAGTGAGACAAGTGCCTCACCCTCTCCCGGGTTTTGGCACCAAGAATGTAAGGTATAGTTCGGGTCAAGGCAGAAAAGAAGGAGAGAGGACCTCAACGGAAGTAGGTTACCTTATTCAGGCAAGGAGGGGCGACAGTCGGCCTAACAACCAGGCTGAGTGTAAGAGGGATCAGGGAGGTTTCATATTTAAAGGGAGGTTTGCGGAAGCGATAAGGGAAACATTAGTCAGGTGGGATGTTTGGGGTATTCTTTAGTTGAGATGGCACTTGTAGTTGGGCAGGGAGTGATAAGTCCTCTGGGCATGGGGTGATAAGTCTCTGGCAGATGTAGAGGGTGGAAGGTTTCTGGACAGGGGGTGATAAGTCTCAGATAGATATAACCAGCCTGGAGCATCTGGGCGAGACCTAAAGTTCTGTTTTGTTTTCTCTGAAGTTAGATGATTCAGCAAGGACCTTTGACACTGTTTTCTTTTCTAGGTCCAAAGACTCCTTCACTGCCTGTTTTTTATAAATAGTTTTATTGGAACACAGCCATTCTCAGCAGCCACACTCACCTGCCTATGTCGTGTCTCTGATTACTTTTGTACTACAAGAGTAGGGTTCAGTGGTTATAATGTAGAATGTATGGCTCTCAAAGCCAATATATTTACTATCTGACTCTTTACAGAAAAAGAAAGAAAATTGCTAACCTCTGATCCTGACAATTCACCCAGAATTATCTCAGTATTCTGATTGCAAAAATTTTCACCTTCATCAAAACCCCTAATCCACTGCTTCTCAAATTTAAATGAACATACAGATTACCTGGGGGTCTTGTTAAAAATGCAGATTCTGATTCAGTAGGTCTACAGTGAGGCCTGAGGTGCTGCATTTCTCATAAATACCAAGGTGATACCAGTATTGCTAGTCCCTAGATCAAAATGATAACCACAATATCTAGTTAAATGTCCATCACCACACCTAGATAAGATTTTTTTTTCTTGTGATGAGACTTAAGATTTACTCTCTTAGCAACTTTTAAATATGAAATACAGTATTTAAACTATATAAACAACTGACTGTATAGCACAGAGAATTCTATGCAATAGTCTATAATTACCTATATGGGTAATTATAATTACCCTATGGTTTTTCCAGTGGTCTTGTATGGATGTGAGAGTCGGACTGTGAAAAAAGCTGAGCGCCAAAGAATTGATGCTTTTGAACTGTGGTCTTGGAGAAGTCTCTTGAGAGTCCCTTGGACTGCAAGGAAATCCAACCAGTCCATTATGAAGGAGATCAGCCCTGGGATTTCTTTGGAAGGAATGATGCTAAGGCTGAAACTCCAGTACTTTGGCCACCTCATGCGAAGAGTTAACTCATTGGAAAAGACTCTGATTCTGGGAGGGATTGGGGGCAGGAGGG
The DNA here is from genome assembly GCF_003369695.1 of Bos indicus x Bos taurus. Lineage (NCBI taxonomy): Eukaryota > Metazoa > Chordata > Mammalia > Artiodactyla > Bovidae > Bos > Bos indicus x Bos taurus. The sequence continues at coordinate 49,063,246 of NC_040090.1, read as the reverse complement.
GAAGGGGACGACAGAGGATGAGATGGCTGGATGGCATCATTGACTCAATGGACGTGAGTCTGAGTGAACTCCGGGAGTTGGTGACGGACAGGCAGGCCTGGCGTGCTGCGATTCATGGGGTCGCAAAGAGTTGGACACAACTGAGCAACTGAACTGAACCTGTGTGGGAAAAAAATCTTTTAAAAAAGCGGGTATATGTATATGTATAACTGATTCACTTTGCTGTTCACCTGAAGCTGCTGCTGCTGCTGCTAAGTCGCTTCAGTCGTGTCCGACTCTGTGCGACCCCATAGACGGCAGCCCACCAGGCTCCCCTGTCCCTGGGATTCTCCAGGCAAGAACACTGGAGTGGGTTGCCGTTTCCTTCTCCAATGCATGAAAGTGAAAAGTGAAAGTGAAGTCGCTCAGTCGTGTCTGACCCTCAGCGACCCCATGAACTGCAGCCTTCCAGGCTCCTCCATCCATGGGATTTTCCAGGCAAGAGGACTGGAGTGGGGTGCCATTGCCTTCTCCGTCACCTGAAGCTAGCACATTATAAATCAACTATACTCCAATGAAAATTAATATAGAATAATAAAAATAAGCTATAGTCACCATGCTTTACTTGACATCTCCAGGATTTATTTTATAATTGGAAGTTTGTACCTTTTGACTACCTTCACCCATTTCACCTGATCTTGATCCACATTGCCTCTGGCAACCACCAATGTGTTCTCTGTATCTGTGAGTTCCTGTTTTCATGTTTGTTTTTTAGATTCCATATATAATGAGATCATATGGTATTTGTCTTTTTCTGTCTGACTTATTTCACTTAGCATAATGTTCTCAGGGTTCACCCATGTTGTCAGAAATGGAGGAATTGTCTTCTTTTTTGTGGCTCAATAATATTCTATTGTTTTATATGTTTATTTTATTTATCCATTCATTCATTGATGGGCATGTAGATTGTTTCCATGTCTTGGCTATTGTAAATAATGCTGCAGTGAACACAGGGGCGCAGATAACTTTTTCAAGTTAGTGTTTTCATTTCCTTTGGATAAATACCCAGAAGTAGAATTGCTGGATTATATGGTAATTTGTATGGGGGTTTGCAACATTGTTCAGGAGGCAGTGATCAAAATCATCCCCAAGAAACAGAAATGCAAGAAGGCAAAATGGTTGTCTGAGGAGGCCTTGCAAATAGCTGAAAAAAGAAGAGAAGTGAGAGGCAAAGGAGACAAAGAACAATATACCCATCTGAATTCAGAGTTCCAAAGAATAGCAAGGAGAGATAAGAAAGCCTTCCTAAGTGAACAGTGCAAAGAAATAGAGGAAAACAATAGAATGGGAAAGACTAGAGATCTCTTCAAGAGAATTAGAAATACCAAGGGAACATTTAATGCAAATATGGGCACAATAAAGGACAGAAATGATATGGACCTAACAGAAACAGAAGATATTAAGAAGAGATGCCAAGAATACACAGAAGAAACATACAAAAAATGATCTTCATGACGCAGATAACCACAATGTTGTGATCACTCACCTACAGCCAGACATCTTGGAGTACAAAGTCAAGTGGGCCTTAAGAAGCATCACTATGAACAAAGAGGGTGGAGGTGATGGAATTCCAGTTGAGCTGTTTCAAATCCTTAAAAATGATGCTGTAAAGTGCTGCATTCAATATGCAAGCAAATTTGGGAAACTCAGCAGTGGCCACAGGACTGGAAAAGGTCAGTTTTCATTCCAATCCCAAAGAAAGGCAATGCCAAAGAATGTTCAAACTACCGCACAATTACACTCATTTCACATGCTAGCAAAGTAATGCTCAAAATTCTCCAAGCTAAGCTTCAACTGTACGTGAACTGAGAACTTCCAGATGTTCAAGCTGGTTTTAGAAAAGGCAGAGGAACCAGAGATCAAATTGCCAACATCTGTTGGATCATAGAAAAAGCAAGAGAATTCCAGAAGAACATCTGCTTCATTGACTACGCTAAAGCCTTTGACTGTGTGGATCACAAAAAGCTGTGGAAAACTCTTAAAGTGATGGGAATACCGGACCACCTTACCTGCCTCCTGCAAAACCTGTATGCAGGTCCAGAAGCAACAGTTAGAACCAAACATGGACTGGTTCCAAATTGAGAAAGGAGTACGTCAAGGCTGTATATTGTCACGCTGCTTATTTAACTTATATGCAGAGTACATCATGAGAAACGCTGGGCTGGAGGAAGCACAAGTTGGAATCAAGATTGCAGGGAGAAATATCAATAATCTCAAATATACAGATGACACCACCTTTATGACAGAAAGTGAAGAGCTAAAGAGCCTCTTGATGAAAGTGAAAGAGGAGAGTGAAAAAGTTGGCTTAAAGCTCAACATTCAGAAAACAAAGATCATGGCATCTGGTCCCATCACTTCATGGCAAATAGATGGGGAAACAGTGGAAACAGTGTCAGACTTTATTTTTGGGGGCTCCAAAATCACTGCAGATGGTGATTGCAGCCATGAAATTAAAAGGCGCTTACTCCTTGGAAGTAAAGTTATGACCAACCTAGATAGCATATTGAAAAGCAGAGACATTACTTTGCCAACAAAGGTCCATCTAGTAAAGGCTATGGTTTGTCCAGTAGTCATGTATGGATGTGAGAGTTGGACTGTGAAGAAAGCTGAGCGCCGAAGAATTGATGCTTTTGAACTGTGGTGTTAAGAAGTCTCTTGAGAGCCCCCTGGACTGCAAGGAGATCAAACCAATCAATCCTAAAGGAACTCAACCCTGAACATTCATTGGAAGGACTGATGCTGAAGCTGAAGCTTCGATACTTTGGCTGCCTGATATGAAGAGACAACTCACTGGAAAAGACCCTGATGCTGGGAAAGACAGAAGGCAAGAGGAGAAAGGGACAACAGAGGATGAGAGGTTTAGGTGGCATCACCGACTCAATGGACATGAGTTTGAGCAAGCTCCAGGAGATGGTGAAGGAAAGGGAAGCCTGGTGTGCTGCTGTTTTTAGTTGGACATGACTGAGCAACTGAACAACAAAATGGTAATTCTAGTTTTCATTTTTTGAGGAACCTCCATATCATTTTCCATAGTGGCTGTAACAATTTACATCCCCATCAACAGTGCACTAAAGTGAAAGTGAAAGTGTTAGTCACTCAGTCATGTCCAACTCTTTGTGATCCTGTGGATTGTAGCCCTCCAGGCTCCTCTGTCTATGGGATTCTCCAGGCAAGAATACTGGAGTGGGTTGCCATTCCCTGCTCCAGGAGATCTTCCTGACCCAGGGATCGAATCCAGGTCTCCAGCATTGCAGGCAGATTCTTAACAATCTGAGGCTACAAAGAAGCCCTAGGTACACTAGGGTTCCCTCTTTTCCATATCCTTACCAACACTTCTTTTTCTCTTTTTAACTGAAATATAGTTGATTTACAATGTTGTTAATCCCTGCTTTACAGCAAAGTGCTGAAATTATAAATACATATATATTCTTTATACACATATATATATATATCTTTTTCCTCTATGGTTTATCATAGGATACTGAACCAACACTTATTTCTTATCTTTTTGATAACACCCTTTCTAGTAGATGTGAGATAATCTCATTGTGATTTTGATTTGCATTTCCCTGAGGATTAGTGATGCTGAGCACCTTTTCATATAGCTGTTGACTGTTTGAATATCTTCTTTAGAAAAATGTTTACTCAAGTCCTTTGCCCATTTTTAAATTGGATTATTTGATTCCTTGCTATTGAGTTGTATGAGTTCTTTATATATTTGGATATGAACTGTTTATCAGATTTAGGATTTGCAAACATTTTCTCCCATTTCACAGGTTGCCTTTTTGTTACTGTTTTTCTTTTTTGACCCTGCCACAATGGCCTGTGGTTTCTTAGTTTCCTGACCAGAGGTAGAACCTCTGCCCCTTGCAGTCGAACCACGGAGTCTTAACCCCTCAACCACTAGGGAGGTCCCTGCAAATGCTTTTTAATTTGATATAGTCCAACTTATTTATTGTTGCTTTTATTACCTTTGTTTTTTAAAAAAATCATCAATAAGATTGATGTTCAGGAAGTTACCACCTGTGTTGAAGTTCTTCTAGGAGTTTTATTGTTTCAGGTCTTACACTCATGTCTTTAATCCATTTTGAGTTCATTTTTGGTTATGGTGTAAAACAGTGGGCTAGTTTTATTGTTTTGCATGTGGCTGTCCAGTTTTTCTGACCATTTATTAAAGAAACTGTCCTTTCCCCAGTGCATATTCTTGTCTCCTTCGTAAACCTTATTTCTTGGCTCTCTATTTTCTTCCATTGATCTGTTATGTCTATTTTGTACTAATATACTGTTTTTATTGCTATAACATTGTAATATAATTTGAAATCAGGACGTGTGATGGCTTCAGCTTTGTTCTTCTTTCTCAAGATTGTTTTGGCTACTCAAAGTCTTTTGTGGTGGTTGTTGTTCAGTTGCTAAGTCATGTCTGACTCTTTGCAACCCGATGGACTGCAGCATGGCAGCCTTCCCTGTCCTTCCCTATCTTCCAGGGTTTGCTCAAACTCATGTCCAGTGAGTCGGTGATGCCATCCAACAGTCTCATCCTCTGTCATCTCCTTCTCCTCCTACCCTCAGTCTTTCCCACCATCAGGTTCTTTTCCAATGAATCGGCTCTTTGAATCAAGTGACCAAAGTATTGGAGCTTCAACTTCAGCATCAGTCCTTCAGATGAATATTCAGGGTTGATCTCCTTTAGGATTGACTGGTTTGATTTCCTTGGCTTCCCTGGTACTTATGATAAGGAATCTGCCTGCAATGCAAAGGCCTGGGTTTGATTCCTGAGTCAGGGAGATTTTCTGGAGAAGGGAATGGCTACCCACTTCCATATTCTAGCCTGAAAACTCCATGGATAGAAGCCTGGCAGGCTACAGTTCATGGAGTTGCAAAGTCCGACAAAACTGAGTGACTAACACTTTCACTTTCACTTTTGTGGTTACACAGACATTTTAGGATTGTTTGTTTTGTTCTGTGAAAAATGACATTAGAATTTCATTAGAAATTGTATTCAATCTGTATATTGCTTTGGGTAGTATAAACATTTTAATAATATTAATTTTTCTGATTTATGAGCACAAAATATCTTTGCATTTATTTGCATTTGTGTGTATTTCCAATTTGTTTCATCAGTGTCTTGTAGTTGTCAGTAAACAGATCTTTAACCTCCTTGGTTTAGTTTATGCCTAGGTAATTTAATCCTTTTGATGCAACTGTAAATGGGATTGTTTTCTTAATTTCTTTTTCCCACCAGTTTTGTTTTCAATTCTCTTATTATTTCTCTTGTTATCCACCTTAATTTCTCTGGTTCATCAACTCCTTTGCCTTTCTTTCCCTCTGTTGCTTTCACCTGACAAAAACTCAGTTCTGGATGAACCCAAATTATGCCTTCTCTTTATCTGTACCAACATAGCTCTACATAGCAGGAGAAATATCAATAAACATTCCCCTGGAGAAGGAAATGGCAACCCACTCCAGTATTTGTACCTGGAGAATCCAATGGTTAGAGGAGCCTGGCAGGCTATGGTCCATAAGCTTGCAGAGTCAGACACAACTGAAGTGACTTAGCATGGGCATCTCTAAATTCAGTCACTGACCTTAGACAGACCCTCCCCATTGCTCCTCAGTTCTCCAGTTTCCTTAGCATGCTCTCTCTTCCACACTGTCAAAGTCCATTCCACACTTCCCCTTGCTGCTCAGACCTCCCATTCTTCCTTCCCACTCATTATGCGCTGATCCTGTCAGATTTGTTGAGAACCTCCTTGTCCAGATTAAAGAACCCCTGTTTTAAAGCAGGTTTTTTCAACAGCACTATTTATACTTTGGGCCAAATATGTTTTTGTTATGGAAGATTGTCCTAAGTGTTATAGGATGTTAACAGCTTTCCTGGTATCTACTCAAGATGCCAGTAATACCCCAGGTGTCAAACAAAAATATCTCTAGACATTGCCAGGTATCTGTTGAGTGGTAAAATCTCCCCTAATCACAACCACTGGTTTAAAGCAACAGAAATCAATTCCAGCTAACTTCAAGAAAAAAGTATTCCCTGGTATTCCAGTGGTTAAGAATCCACCTGCCAATGCAGGGGACATGGGTTCATGGGTTCAATCCCTGGTCCAAGAAGATTCCACATGCCATGGTGCAACTAAGCCCATGTGCCTCAAGTACTGAGGCCCATGTGCCTACAGCCTGTGGTCTGCAAAAGAAGCCCTCATACCGCAACTAGAGAATAGCCTCCTCTGCCCACGACTAGAGAACGCCCATGTGCAGCAACAAAGACCCAGCAGGGCCAAAAATAAATTTTAAAATTAATTCAATAAATGGGAATTTATTGGAAAGATAGAAGAGTAATTCATAGACTGAATGGGAAAAGAATCCCAGGGCCAGGAGATTCTGGGTTTTCATTCTAGAGGTGACAATTAGGTGTCTCCTTCTGTATTTTGGTGTTCCTAATTAAGTTTAAAATTCTCAGTAAGAAAAATCTAAGTCCTGTTAGGTCAGGTATTCATTCCTGTGGCCTAGGGAATAGAGTCTATAACCAGAATCAAGCTAGGGAGGGCTGTTCAGCAGAAAAAAGAATAGCTGTCACACACCTCCCATATTCTGTATCTTTATTCACCTAAAATGATGGAAAACCTGATGACAGAAGCTTCAGTGAACTGAAGTTTAATTTTCTATCATAAAGGTAAGTCTGGAGGTAGGTAGTTGTTGGCATTGCTTCAGTTGCTAAACAATATCATCACAGTCTTTTTCCTTTTCTGAGCTCTGGCTTTTCATCTTCAAGTTTATGGAAAGTTGAAAGATGGCTCTCATACTTCCTGACATCATGAATCATGACCACATTCAAAAGTAGGAAAAACACAAGGGTGGAGGAAGCAACAGAGGACCTTATGTGAGAAGTTCCCTCTCCTTTTATCAGCAAAGGAAAAGCTTTCATTGAAGCCCCCTCAGCCAAAAACCCTTAAGATCTATTGACCAGAAATAGGTTATATGGCCATTCTCTTACCTTCAAGATATGATGGGATAGTTAGTATGTGGCAGAAGGGAATGTAATAGTCATGACTGACTTAGACCATTGTTAATCCTCCTGATCTGGGCTTGTTGGTACCAAATTTTGGGTTCTATTAGCAATAGAAGAGGATCTAAGCTGTTAGTTAGCCAATGGTATAGTGCTTGCTAAATTTGCTCAACATTAAATCCACAAACCTACATGATTCAGTAACTATTTCCTCTTTTTTCCATTCTGTAACAGCAAAGTTCAGTTTAGTTGCTCAGTCGTGTCCAACTCTGTGACACCATTAACTGCAGCACACCAGGCCTCCCTGTCCATCACCAACTCCCAGAGTCCACCCAAACCCATTTCCATTGAGTCAGTGATGCTATCCAACCATCTCATCCTCTGTTGTCCCCTTCTTCTCCTGCCCTCAATGTTTCCCAGCATCTGGGTCTTTTCAAATGAGTCAGCTCTTCGCATCAGGTGGCCAAAATATTACAGTTTCAGAATCAACATCAGTCCTACCAATGAACACCCAGGACTGATCTCCCTTAGGATGGACTGGTTGGATATCCTTGCAGTCCAGGGGACTTTCAAGAGTCTTCTCCAACACCACAGTTCAAAAGCATCAATTCTTCAGTGCTCAGCTTTCTTTATAGTCCAACTCTCACATCCATACATGACTACTGGAAAAGCCATAGCCTTGACAAGACAGACCTTTGTTGGCAAAGTAATGTCTCTGCTTTTTAATATGTTGTCTAGGTTGGTAATAACTTTTCTTCCAAGGAGTAAACATCTTTCATGGCTGCAATCACCATCTGCAGTGATTTTGGAGCCCTCAGAAATAAAGTCAGCCACTGTTTCCACTGTTTCTCCATCTATTTGCCATGAAGTGATGGGACCAGATGCCATGATCTTCGTTTTCTGAATGTTGAGCTTTAAGCCAACTTTTTCACTCTCCTCTTTCACTTTTATCAAGAGGCTCTTTAGTTCTTCATTTTCTGCCATAACAGTGGTGTCATCTGCATATCTGAGGTTATTAATGTTTCTCCCAGCAATCTTGATTCCAGCTTGTGCTTCCTCCAGCCCAGCATTTCTCATGATGTACTCTGCATAGAACTTAAATAAGCAGGGTGACAATATACAGCCTTCACGTGCTCCTTTTCCTATTTGGAACCAGTCTGTTGTTCCATGTCCAGTTCTAGCTGTTGCTTCCTGACCTGCATACAGGTTTCTCAAGAGGCAGATCAGGTGGTCTGGTATTCCCATCTCTTTCAGAATTTTCCACAGTTTATTGTGATCCACACAGTCAAAGGCTTTGGCATAGTCAATAAAGCAGAAGTAGATGTTTTTCTGGAACTCTCTTGCTTTTTCAATGACCCAGCGGATGTTGGCAATTTGATCTCTGGTTCCTCTGCCTTTTCTAAAATAAGCTTGAACATCTGGAAGTTCATGGTTCACTGAACCATGGCTTGCTGAAGCCTGGCTTGGAGAATTTTGAGCATTACTTTACTAGAGTGTGAGATGAGTGCAATTGTGCGGTAGTTTGAGCATTCTTTGGCATTGCCTTTTTTGGGGATTGGAATGAAAACTGACCTTTTCCAGTCCTGTGGTCACTGCTGAGTGTTCCAAATTTGCTGGCATATTGAGTGCAGCACTTTCGCAGCATCATCTTTCAGGATTTGAAATAGCTCCACTGGAATTCCATCACCTCCACTAGCTTTGTTCATAGTGATACTTCCTAAGGCCCACTTGACTTCACATTCCAGGATGTCTGGCTCTAGGTAAGTGATCACACCATTGTGATTATCTGGTAACAACAAAAGACGTCTCTTTGCCTGTACTGTGAATCCTGTTCCATTCCCTCAGTTCTCAAAGACTTCATTTTTTTTTTTCACTTGGTTATCCCCTTTCTTTCCTGTATCATTCATCTTCCCTAGCTATTGAATCATATTCTAAGCATACAAACATGCTCTAGGAATGTTATCCATCTTTAAAGAGTCCTTCCTTATGGGTAGATAAAGGGATATGATAAAGCAAGCATAGTAAAATGTTAATTACAGAGCTCAGTGAGACTGCAACATTCTTTCAACTTTTCTGTATGTTTAAAACTTTGATAATAAATATTCGAAATAAAATCCTTCCCTTAACTCCCAGTCACCTTCAAACTTGTTCCTCTGCTTATTATTTATTCAGATTCCTTTTAAAAGTTATTTTCTCTGCTTGCTTCCGTCTCTTTACTCTCAGTTCAGTTCAGTTCAGTCACTCAGTCGTGTCCAACTCTTTGCGACCCCATGATCACAGCACGCCAGGCCTCCCTGTCCATCACCACCTTCCAGAGTTCACTCAAACTCACGTTCATTGAGTCGGTGATGCCATCCAGCCATCTCATCCTCTGTCGTCCCCTTCTCGTCCTGCCCCCATCCCTCCCAGCATCAGAGTCTTCTCCAGTGAGTCAACTCTTCACATGAAGTGGCCAAAGTATTGGAGTTTCAGCTTTAGCATCATTCCTTCCAAAGAACACCCAGAACTGATCTCCTTTAGAATGGACTGGTTGGATCTCCTTGCAGTCCAAGGGACTCTCAAGAGTCTTCTCCAACACCATAGTTCAAAAGCATCAATTCTTCAGCACTCAGCTTTCTTCACAGTCTAACTCTCACATGCATACCTGACCACTGTGAAAACCATAGCCTTGACTAGACGGACCTTTGTTGGCAAAGTAATGTCTCTGCTTTTCAATATGCTATCTAGGTTGGTCATAACTTCCCTTCCAAGGAGTAAGCGTCTTTTAATTTCATGGCTGCAATCACCATCTGCAGTGATTTTGGAGTCCCCAAAAATAAAGTCTGACACTGTTTCCACTGTTTCCCCATCTATTTCCCATGAAGTGATGGGACCAGATGCCATGATCTTCGTTTTCTGAATGTTGAGCTTTAAGACAACTTTCTCACTCTCCTCTTTCACCTTCATCAAGAGGCTTTTGAGTTCCTCTTCACTTTCTGCCATAAAGGTGGTATCATCTGCATCTCTGAGGTTATTGATATTTCTCCCAGCAATCTTGATTCCAGCTTGCGCTTCTTCCAGTCCAGCGTTTCTCATGATGTACTCTGCATATAAGTTAAATAAGCAGGGTGACAATATACAGCCTTGATGTACTCCTTTTCCTATTTGGAACCAGTCTGTTGTTCCATGTCCAGTTCTAACTGTTGCTTCCTGACCTGCATATAGGTTTCTCAAGAGGCATATCAGGTGGTCTGGTATTCCCATCTCTTTCAGAATTTTCCACAGTTTATTGTGATCCACACAGTCAAAGGCTTTGGCATAGTCAATAAAGCAGAAGTAGATGTTTTTCTGGAACTCTCTTGCTTTTTTGATGATCCAGCAGATTTTGGCAATTTAATCTCTGGTTCCTCCGCCTTTTCTAAAACCAGCTTGAACATCTGGAGTTTCACGGTTCATGTATTGCTGAAGCCTGACTTGGAGAATGGGAACAGGAGACAGGGATCAAGACCATCCCCATGGAAAAGAAATGCAAAAAAGCAAAATGGCTGTCTGAGGAGGCCTTACAAATAGCTGTGAAAAGAAGAGAAGTGAAAAGCAAAGGAGAAAAAGAAAGATATAAGCATCTGAATGCAGAGTTCCAAAGAATAACAAGAAGAGATAAGAAAGCCTTCCTCAGTGATCAACGCAAAAAAATAGAGGAAAACAACAGAATGGGAAAGACTAGAGATCTCTTCAAGAAAATGAGAGATGCCAAGGGAACATTTCATGCGAAAATGGGCTCGATAAAGGACAGAAATGGTATGGACCTAACAGAAGCAGAAGATATTAAGAAGAGATGGCAAAAATACACAGAAAGGAAAGTGAAGTTGCTCAGTCGTGTCTGACACTTTTCAATCCCGTGGACTGTAGCCTACCAGGCTCCTCTGTCCATGGGATTTTCCAGGCAATAGTACTGGAGTGGATTGCCATTTCCTTCTCCAGGGGAATCTTCCTGACCCAGGGATCAAACCCAGGTCTCCCTCATTATAGACAAACACTTTACCGCCTGAGCCACCAGGGAAGTCCTAAGTGACCAAGATAATCACAATGGTATGATCACTCACCTAGAGCCAGACATCCTGGAATTTGAAGTCAAGTGGGCCTTAGAAAGCATCACTATGAACAAAGCTAGTGGAGGTGATGGAATTCCAGTGGAGCTATTTCACATCCTGAAAGATGATGCTGTGAAAGTGCTGCACTCAATATGCCAGCAAATTTGGAAAATTCAGCAGTGGCCACAGAACTGGAAAAGGTCAGTTTTCATTCCAATCCCCAAAAAAGGCAATGCCAAAGAATGCTCAAACTACTGCACAATTGCACTCTTTACTCTCAGCTTATATCAGTTTGGCTTCCATCTCCACCACTCCTCTGAGATGGCTCTTATTAAGCTTGCCTTTGAATGGACATTTTTCTGGCCTCGTCTTATTCAACTGTTCAGCATCCTTCTTTGCTGCTGACCTGTGTCTCCTTGAAACAATTTGTGCCTTGGCATCTGACACCACTTGTTCTAGTTTTCTTTCTACCTTTCTATGTACTCCTTTTTCAGTCTGCTTTGCCAACTTCTTCTCCATTGTTGTTTAGTTACTAACTCACATCCATCTCTTTTGTGACCACATGGACTATAGCCCACCAGGCTTCTCTGTCTGTGAGATTTCCCAGGCAAGAATTCTGGAGTGAGTTGCCATTTCCTTCTCCAGGAGATCTTCCCCATGCAGGGATCAAAGCCACGTCTCCTGCATTGGCAGGCAGATTCCTTCTTGCTGAGCCACCAGGGATCTTCTCCATTACCCAACTTCTAAGAGTTGGAATGTCCCAAGGGTTGGTTCTAGGACTACTTCTCTATCTACAGCCAATTTCCACACACAGGCACTTTTGGCATTTTCTGCTGGATACTTCTTCATTGAGTAGGATTTCCCACGCATTCTAGGGTGTGGTGCAGTCCTAGGCCCTGTGCACTAAATGCCAGCAGTGTTCCTATTGTCCCTTCAGTCAATGTGTCAACCCGAGTTGCCTCTTAACAGTCCCTACGGAAGTGATATTTCTCAGGGTTAAAAACTATTTTGTCTCTTAATAGGAGATACCAACCAGTCTATGGGGTCGCACACAGTCGGATAAGACTGAAGCAACTTAGCAGCAGCAGCAAGCAGTCTGTGACCTTAAATGTCATATATATGCTAATTTTCAAATATCTCTGCCCCAAACATCTCTTTTGAACTCTCAACTGTCTCCAGGTATGTGCATGACATTTTTATTTGAGTGGTCTATTTAGAAGCTCAATAAGTATTTGATGAGTGAATGATCTAATTAATTGTCTTAGTCCCTCCCTCCTATTGAAAACTAAATTCTTGATCTTTTCCTACCTGTTGTTCCCTGTGGGGACATGGAGATGTGCTTACTCAAATCCCTCTTCAAGAAAGGACTGGCTGGCTGCCCAGGTATGAAGCATGTGGTTAGCTGAGAGCTTCCAGTTCTTACCTGCTTCAGGGTCCACCTCACCTTTAAAGCCAACATTATACGCCATATAACTGATGGCATGCTCTTCTTGGGGAGATTCCCAGCCAATGAATGAGCAAAGTGGTAGCAAAAGGACCTAAAGCAGTGTTAGACACCAAGCAGTCTAACACAGAACTCTACTAACTAGCAGCCTTTGCTCTGGTACTTGCCACTGGGCTGGCAGAGACTGTCAGGTTTCATCACTGCTTACAACTTTCCCTGTACCATTCTGCTCCTGCTTCTTTTCCTTTTACAAGTGTTCTTTCCTGAGAAACTTGTGGCACACCTAACTCTGTTTCAGCATCTGCTTTCCAGAGAACCTATTCAGCACTCTGTCTTTTACATTTCGGTAAATGGAATGTACCTAGTTGCTTAAGCCAAACCCTGTGAGTCATTTCTGATTCTTAATGCTCCTTCATACTGTATAACTCATCAACAAGTTCTGTTGACTCTACTCTGACATACATAATCTACTTGTCTCTCTCCTCCCACCAACCCAGTCCAAGTCATCATCATTTCTCACTAGAATACTGCAAATAGCTACAAAAGTCATGTCTGAAACTCACTCTGATCTCCTATATCCCATTCTCCACACAGTAGTTGTGGGGAAGTGGTGGGTGGGGGTGGGGGTGATCTTTAAAACATAGCCTGGCTTTACTTGAAAACAATGGCTTCTAATCCAAACTCCATCCAGCATCTATCAAGACTCTTCATGAGGTCTCCTAGCTTTCTGTTCAGCCTTATTTCTCACTAATATCCTTCTCAATCACTGTACTCTAGCCATGTTTATTGTTGTTCTGAGAAGCCATTCCTAGCAAGGCCATTGCCCAAGCTATACCCACTTCATAGACCACTCTTTCCTCTACATTTTACATAGTCAGATCCTTCTCCTTCACTAGTACTTAAGTGCCATTGCCTCAGAAAAGCCCACTCTAACCACTCAACCTAAAGTAATTTTCCTCTCCTCCTTCCCATTATTCTTCCTAATAGTATACATGTACATATGTATGAAATTCATTTATATATAGGTATACATATATTTGGGCTTCCCTGGTGGCTCAGTTGGTAAAGAATCCTCCTGCAGTGTGGGAGACCTGGCTTCAACCCCTGGGTTGGGAAGATCCCCTGGAGAAGGGAAAGGCTACCTAATCCAGTATTCTTGCCTGGAGAATTCCATAGACTGTATAGTCCATGAGGTTGCAAAGAGCGACTTTCACTCACTCACTCACTCATACATATATATGCACTTTTTTCTTTAATTGTTTTTGTTTTAATTTGATTAACTTATTTTCGGCTGTGCTGGGTCTTCATTGCTGCTCAACTTTTCTCTAGTTGTGGCAAGCGGGGGCTACTCTCTGGTTGTGGTGTGAGAGCTTCTCATTGTGGTAGCTTCTCTTGTTGCAGAGCATAGGCTCTAAGGCAGAGCATAGGCTCTAAGGCGCGTGGGCTTCAGCAGTTGCAGCACATGGGCTCAGTCGTTGTGGCTCCTGGGCTCTAGGTCACAGGCTCAATAGTTGTGGAGCACCATGGGGTTAGTTGCTCAGAGATATGTGGAATCCTCCTGGATCAGGGATCAAACCCATGTCTCCTGCATTGGCAGGTGAATTCTTTACCACTGAACCACCAGGGAAGCCCCTCCTTAATTGTTTTTTGTCTGTCTCTGTCACTTGGCCAGAAAATCTGTAAGACCATGGACAATATTTGGTTTATCACCATTTACCCAGAGTCTGATACATATAATAGGCAATTAATACATATTTGTTGAATGAGCAAATAAGTGAATAAAAGGAAAATTACCAAATTATCTTAGGTATTCTAAGGATGTTTTTCTCAGTATTTTGACAAGGGGATTTGATTTTGATTTTTATCTTTTTAAAATATTTTATTTATTTATTTGATTCCACCGAGTCTTAGTTGTGGCATTCAGGATCTTTAATTGTGACATGTGGGATCTAGTTCCCTGACTAAGGGTCAAACCTGAGACCCCTACATTGGGAGTGTGGAGTCTTAGCCACTGGACCACCAGAGAAATCCCTGCTTTTATCTTTTTTCCTTTAGAAAAAGAATGGAAATTGTATCCTCTGCCTGCTGATATTAGTGATCATCACATAGGAGACACATATTAATAAGAGTAAATCAAACAGTAAAAACAGTATCTAGATCCATGTTACAATGACAATAATTTCAAAAGTCCTTTCAGTTCAGTTCAGTTCAGTCACTCAGTCGTGTCCGACTCTTTGTGACCCCATGAATCGCAGCATGTCTGGCCTCCCTGTCCATCACCAATTCCCGGAGTTTACTCAAACTCATATCCATTGAGTCGGTGATGCCATCCAGCCGTCTCATCCTCTGTTGTCCCCTTCTCCTCCTGCCCTCAACCCCTCCCAGCATCAGGGTCTTTTCCAATGAGTCAATTCTTCACATGAGGTGGCCAAAGTATTGGAGTTTCAGCTTTAGCATCAGTCCTTCCAATGAACATCCAGAACTGATCTCCTTTAGAATGGACTGGTTGGATCTCCTTGCAGTCCAAGTTTTATTTTACAAATTAAACTATCTCTACTGAGAATGCTTTATAATATCCTAAGAACAATAATTTTACTCCCACTTAGCAATCCCTGGGTTTCCCTGGTGGCTCAGACAGTAAAGAATCTACCTGCAATGCCAAAGACCTGGGTTCGATCCCTGGGTCAGGAAGATCCACTGGAAAAGGGAAAGGCTACCCACTCCAGTATTCTTGCCTGGAAAATTCCATGGACAGAGGAGCCTGGCGGGCTACAGTCCATGAGGTTGCAAAGAGTTGGACATGACTGAGTGACTAGCACTGCTGCTAAGTCGCTTCAGTCGTGTCCGACTCTGTGCGACCCCAAAGACGGCACCCCACCAGACTCCCCCATCCCTGGGATTCTCCAGGCAAGAACACTGGAGTGGGTTGCCATTTCCTTCTCCAATGAATGAAAGTGAAAAGTGAAAGTGAAGTCGCTCAGTTGTGTCCAACTCCTAGCAATCCCATGGACTGCAGCCTACCAGGCTCCTCTGTCCATGGGACTCTCCAGGCAAGAGCACTGGAGTGGGGTGCCATTGCACCCCATGGTGGGGTGCACTGGAGTGACTAGCACTAGCAATCCTTAAAAAAGGAAAGAACAAACTAGAAACAAAGTAGTATGAAGTATTTGTTCCATAGATTATAAGAATTTAGTGAGAAAAAAATTCAGTCATGCTGCAGTAAGGAACATTATCAAGTAGTGTGTGCTACATTCATAATTTTTGTTTCTGTTCAGCAAAAAACTAAAATGTGCAATGACTGTAGTTATATAAATCTTATTCCCAATCACTAGATTTTTATTTTTATTTTATGAAGTTAAAAAAAAAGATAACCTCTTGTTCCCCTAAGGAATAGACAGAATATCCAGAAAGTAGTCACTTTAGAGATCTCCTATAAAACTTCACTATGAAAGATGTTTACCTGAAATACTTGTAAAACTGAGTTTGTACTTTTACTCACTCTAAATAGATCTGACTCACAGCATTTACGCATCCTTCTCTAACTTTTATGATTCTTTTTAAAAAGTATTTATTTGCACCAGCTCTTAGTTGTGGGACACAGGACCTTCAGTCTTTGATGTGGCATGTGGGATCTTTATTTGTGGCATGCGAACTCTTAGCTGCAGCATGTGGGATCTAGTTCCCTGACCAGGGATCGAACCTGGGCCCCCTGCATTGGGAGCATGGAGTCTTAGCCACTGGACCACCAGGGAGGTCCCTCTAACTTTTATGATCCTTTTAATGTAGACATTTTCTAATGACATCATGAACTTTCCCAAGCAACTCACCCTTTTGTGGTGCCATACAAATACACTGGACATGATACAAAGAAATTGGCAAATGATTGCAGTAGTATGAAGGCATTAGTTGACATTCCAAAGTGGTAAGGCAATTCATGAGGTAAAGGGTGTGGCCAGGCAAATTCAGAAATGTAGAAGATTGTTAGTATAGTTCCTGCTATCACAAAAGAGGGGTAAAACTTGATGCTTAAAGGGGTGGACAAACTGAAATTACTAAAGGGTAGTGCAAAATAATTCTTGACAAGAGGAGAAGGATGAGGCCTTATTTGGGAAACTAGTAATGTCAGAAGGAGATGGAACAGTCCTTTATTCCTTTAAACATGATATCATAGAAAACTAGAAAAGTTGTAGGGCTGAGGTTACCAACTGGTGCCCAGGGGTACAATTAGACCTATAGACACATTGTATTGGCCTGCCTACAGAATTGGGGTTTTTCCCAACTAGTTACCAAATCACAAGTTTTCATAATAAAAATTAGGATGTCTGGCTTCTCTTGAAAATGTTGGTGTTCTGACAGTCCTTAGCCTGCATTCCTACCTGGCAGCAACTGGCTGGAGCAAAGTAACAGCTTCTCTCTTTGGACAAGGCAGATAGTTGTTACAATCCCCACTTGTCAGCTTTACTTACATCATCCACCTAGCACTTGTAGGCATTTAAGTGTGTGACACTGGTTTGGGGAATTCCATGTAATAAAGAGATGAATCAACGTTGTAGGAGGGGAATCTATGACATAAGATATATAGACCTTGGAAAATTCATTGCGACAAGAGTAGAAGCATCAGAATATTTATATCCTGCCATTTTAATCCCAATAGTATTCTTTCTAAACCTGCAACTCTAACCTCAGAGCATTTGCCTCCATCATGCAGTCTATGCATCAATCAAGGAACTAAACTGGATCAATGAAATTTAATTTATAAGATATTTGCTTTCCTCCCAAATTTACTAACATTGGCATGATTTTTATTATGTGCTATTGTCAGGTGTCCTTTGTGTCAAACATCTTTGGGTCAAGTTTAGAACAAATCTCATTGTCCTCAAGTGTAATAAACCATTATGTCTCCAACAGATAACACATTTCAAAGCATCACCAACTATTTGTCCTTGGGGTATCCAATTCTCCTTACTGCCTGCATGGCTTGGCACAGAGTGCTTTTCTTGTAATGTCTTTCTCTCTCACTAAACTCCTAGTCATTTTTCAAAAAAAATAGTGGATAAATCACTTCCCCTAACTACACCCTCCTAACATTAAAAAATAATTCCTCTGAGGAATTATTTATTATTTTAGGCTCTGAGAGAATTTTTTTTTTTAGGCAAGGAATATGACTTTATTTGGAAGGCCAGCTGACCAAGAAGATGGAAGACTGATGTCTCAAAATAACCATTTTATCAGCGTCTGGATGCCAGGTTCTTTTTGGACAACAGAGGATGAGATGGTTGGATGGCATCACCGACTCGATGGACATGAGTTTGAGCAAGCTGTGGGAGTTGGTGATGGACAGGGAAACCTGGCGTGCTGCAGATCATGGTGTTGAAGAGTCGGGCACAACTGAGCAACTTAACCAAACTGAAAGAAGAGGAAGTGAAGAAGTTAAGTAAAAAGGTCATTAATTTTGCAAATATCTTCCAGAATGGCAAGCTTTGGGGAGGGGATGTGTTAATCTCTTCTTTCTTGCATAGGCTCTCATAGAATTTTAATTAATTAATTTATTTATTTTTGGCTGTGCTGGGTCTTTGTTGCTGCGTGGCTTTTGTCTGGTTGCAGCAAGTGGTGCTACTACCTGGTTGTGGCACACAGGCTTCTCATTGCAGTGGCTTCTCTTGTTGCAAAACACAGTCTCTAGGGTACACAGGCTTCAGTAGTTGTGGCACATGGGCTCAGTAGTTTCCACTTCTGGACTCTAGAGCACAGACTCAATTGTTGTGGTGCATGGGCTTAGTTGTTCTGTGGCATATAGGATCTTCCCAGACCAGGGTTTAAATCTGTGTCTCCTGCACTGGCAAAAAATCAAATCTCTCATGCTTATACAGTGGAAGTTAGAAATAGATTTAAGGGACTAGATCTGATAGACAGAGTGCCTGAAAAACTATAGATGGAGGTTTCTGACGTTGTACAGGAGACAGGGATCATGACCATCCAAAGAAAAAGAAATGCAAAAAAGCAAAATGGCTGTCTGAGGAGGCCTTACAAATAGCTATGAAAAGTAGGGAAGTGAAAAGCAAAGGAGAAAAGGAAAGATATACCCATTTGAATGCAGAGTTCCAAAGAATAGCAAGGAGATATAAGAAAGTCTTCCTCAGTGATCAGTGCAAAGAAATAGAGGAAAACAACAGAGTGGTAAAGACTAGAGATCTCTTCAAGAAAATTAGAGATACCAAAGAAACATTTCATGCAAAGATGGGCACAATAAAGGACAGAAATGGTATGGACCTAACAGAAGCAGAAGATATAAAGAAGAGGTGGCAAGAATACACAGAACTGTACAAAAAAGATCTTCATGACCCAGATAATCACGATGGTGTGATCACTTACCTATAGCCAGACATCCTGGAATGTGAAGTCAAGTGGGCCTTAGGAAGCATCACTACAAACAAAGCTAGTGGAGGTGATGGAATTCCAGTGGAGCTATTTCAAATCCTGAAAGATAATGCTGTGAAAGTGCTGCACTCAACGTGCCAGCAAATTTGGAAAACTCAGCAGTGGCCACAGGAATGGAAAAGGTCAGTTTTCATTCCAATCCCCAAGAAAGGCAATGCCAAAGAATGCTCAAACTACCGCACAATTGCACTCATCTCACACTCTAGTAAAGTAATGCTCAAAATTCTCCAAGCCAGGCTTCAGCAAGCCATGGTTCAGTGAACCATGAACTTCCAGATGTTCAAGCTGGTTTTAGAAAAGGCGGAGGAACCAGAGATCAAATTGCCAACATCTGTTGGATCATGGAAAAAGCAAGAGAGTTCCAGAAAAACATCTACTTCTGCTTTATTGACTGTGCCAAAGCCTTTGACTGTGTGGATCACAATAAACTGTGGAAAATTCTGAAAGAGATGGGAATACCAGACCACCTGATCTGCCTCTTGAGAAACCTGTATGCAGGTCAGGAAGTAACAGGTAGAACTGGACATGGATCAACAGACTGGTTCCAAATAGGAAAAGGAGTATGTCAGGGCTGTATAATGTCACCCTGCTTATTTAACTTATTTGCAGAGTACATCATGAGAAACATTGGGCTGGAGGAAGCACAAGCTGTAATCAAGATTGCCAGGAGAAATATCATTAACCTCAGAGATGCAGATGACACTACCGTTATGGCAGAAAGTGAAGAACTAAAGAGCCTCTTGAAAGTGAAAGAGGTGAGTGAAAAAGTTGGCTTAAAGCTCAACATTCAGAAAACTAAGATCATGGCATCTGGTCCCATCACTTCATGGCAAATAGATGGGGAAACAGTGGAAACAGTGTCGGACTTTATTCTCGGGGCCTCCAAAATCACTGCAGATGGTAACTGCAGCCATGAAATTAAAAGACGCTTACTCCTTGGAAGAAAAGTTATGACCAACCTAGACAACATATTAAAAAGCAGAGACATTACTTTGCCAAAAGAGGTCCATCACGTCAAGGCCATGGCTTTTCCAGTAGTCATGTATGGATGTGAGAGTTGGACTATAAAGAAAGCTGAGTGCTGGAGAATTGATGCTTTTGAAGTGTGGTGTTGGAGAAGACTCTTGAGAGTCCTTTGGACTGCAAGGAGATCCAACTGGTCCGTCCTAAAGGAGATCAGTCCTGAGTGTTCATTGGAAGGACTGATGTTGAAGCTGAAGCTCCAGTACTTTGCCCACCTGATGCAAAGAGCTGACTCATTTGAAAAGACCCAGATGCTGGGAAAGATTGAGGGCAGGAGGAGAAGGGGACGACAGAAGATGAGATGGTTGGATGGCATCACTGACTCAATGGACATAAGTTTGGGTAAACTCCGGGAGTTGGTGATGGACAGGGAGGACTGGCATGCTGCAGTCCATGGGGTCTCAAAGAGTCGGACATGACTGAGCGGCTGAACTGAACTAAACTCCTGCATTGACAGGCAGATTCTCTACCATGGAGCCACCAGGGAAGCTCACTCTCATAGAATTTTGAAGATATCTTTATTAAAGAACTTATACCATTATTTTAGAATTTCAGTAGTTTTTTTTTTAATGTATTAATCTTTGGGGATAGAATTAAAGACTGAGTTACTTAAAAGCAGTATTTTAGTGTCTCCAGAACCTAGCAATCTAAAGACATTTAATAAATATGTGTTGAATGAATGGTCATAAGCAGGTAATAGAAATCTACTAGGTCAAGTGTTATGGGATGAGGCCATAATGTGACATGCTATTATGTAATAAAAATTTGCCATAAGGGAATAAAGCAGAATATGACATCATGAGAAAAAATCTGTGAGAATTTATCTGTTGACAATAGTCTGGAAACGTTGACTACAACAGGAAGAGGAGCTGGACCATGCATTTAGCTCACTAGGGCGATGCAAGCCTCTCTGGAATCCTGCCATGCCCAGATAAGCATTAACACTTACATAGTGCCTGGAGCCTAGTAAACCTGCAATAAATACTTGTTGAATAAATTAATGTGTGAATGATCTGGGAATGATCTAGCATATTTTGGACTCTGGGTCATCATAAATCAGACTTTTGTTCTATTAATAATCTGGGTTAGTCAAGGGTGGTTTGGTTTCTGTGTCAAGCTGGACTGGCATATAACTGTGTTTTGAGTTGGGCTGATCTCTTTGCTGAGGACATGGTGGTCTATCTATGTCAACACAACTCTGAGTACTACGTTGTATTAAGACAGTACCAGCTGTGAGTCTGAGTGGATTGTAAACTAGTTTCTGAACTGATATGCTAGGATTGGTCAGCAGGTCTAATCCTGGATGTAAGGAGGAGGGGAGGAAGGAGGAGGGAAGAAAAGGACAGAAGAAAGGAAGGAAGGCAGAGTGGAGTGCATAAACAAATTAGCAACTGTAAGAAAAGTTTGTCAGATGTACACACTGCTATATTTAAAATGGATAACCAATAAGGACCTGCGGTACAGCACATAGAACTCTGTTCAATGTTTTGTGGCAGCCTGGAAGGGAGGGGAGTTTGGGGGAGAATGGATACATGCATATGTATGGCTGAGTCCCTTTGCTGTTCACTGAAACTATGACAACATTGTTTTTGTCAATCAGCTATGTGCTGTGCTGTGCTTAGTCACTCAGTCACGTCTGACTGGGACCCATGGACTGTAGTTCTCCAGGCTCCTTTGTCCATGGGGATTCTCCAGGCAAGAATACTGGAGTGGGTAGCCTTTCCCTTATCCAGGGGATCTTCCTGACCCAGGGATGGAACCCAGGTCTCCTGCATTGCAAGTGGATACTTTACCATTTGAGCCACCAGGGAAGCCCAAGAATACTAGAGTAGGTAGCCTATCCCTTCTCCAGGGGATCTTCCCAAGCCAGGAATCGAATTGGGGTCTCTTGCATTGCAGGTGGATTCTTTACCAGCTGAGCTAGAGAATAGCCCATTAATCAGCTATGAAAGTGAAAGTGAAAGTCGCTCAGTCCTGTCTGACTCTTTGCAACCCCACCAACTATAGAGTCCATGGAATTCTCCAGGCCAGAATACTGTAGTGAGTAGCCTTTCCCTTCTCCAGGGGATCCTCTCAACCCAGGGATCAAACCCAGGTCTCCCACATTGCAGGAGGATTCTTTACCAGCTGAGCCACAAAGGAAGCCCATTAATCAGCTATACCCCAATATAAAATAAAAAGTTAAAAAAAAAAAAACAAAGAAAAACTTGTCATGCCATCAAGTAGTCTTCCAGCTGAAATCTCTGTAAGAAAAGAAACAAGTAAAATGAATAAATTAATTAAAATTTTAAAAAGAAAAGAAAAAAGAAAAGCAACAAGTCTCTCACGAAAGGGCCTACCTTATTATCCTCGCTGTGCTCAGTCATCAGCTAGGGAATCATGGACGTGTGAGTTGCCAAGCACAGCAGCGGAGGCCTACAGTCAGTCATGCTCCCTGTAGTGAGAGACCCAAGAGGCACCTTCTCATCGCTGCCATAGTGCACCCATTGTACCACGCAGACCCACTTGTCTATTCAGGTTCAGGGGCACCTCCTCCATGCTGCCCATGGGTCTCTCTTCTTGAGGGAAACTTCCTTCCTGTGGGAAGTGTGTTGGAAGAACTACAGCATCTACTCCTGCATTTGTTCTCAAGGTCTCAACTAGTACTCATCCTCTCCTCCCTCCATTATGGGTTCTAAATTCCCCTCACCCTCAGCTACCACCTCAGCAGGTCTGCATGGCCTTCCTGATCCTGCAACTCAAACTTCTATGTCTGAGGGTCCTGAACCCATTGGTAATCATACCCCTCTCACTCCACGTTTGCTACATGTAACCGTTCGTAGTTATAATGGAGCAAAAGGATTCCAGGAGGTGCTCAAGCTGATAGAAGAGGCCTGATACACTCAACCTGCCCCAAAATGGCTGACTGGTCTCTTGGAGGAATAATGTCATAAAAGCAAGCAGTTCAAGACAGGGTGAACGTCACTAAAGCCCTCGTCCATTTCACAGCTTCCTTTCAAACTCAGGTAGCATAAATCAAAGTGCTGTGGTCTGAATGATATATCGTGTCCTCCCCCCACCCCTGGAATTTATATGTTAAAAACCTAACACCCAAAGATGATAATATTTTCAGAGCTGCAAACGTTGAGAAGTGCTTAGGGTGGAATGAGTGCCTTATGAAAGGGACTCCACAGGGATCCCTGGCCCCTTCCACCACGTGAGGACACAGGGAGAAGGTGCCTGCTAATGTTGTGATAGTTTCAGTGAACATCCCTTTTCAGCTTCTTAAAGTGGCAAATGAACATGTTTATTATCATGACCCAAGTTACAACCTCTCTACAGCACATGAGGTCTGGTGAGGTCACCCTCACCAGAAAGTGACCTTTCTGGTCACTCCAAGGTCAAAGTGACCTTTGGCACTTGATCTTGGACTTTCCAGCCTCTAGAACTGTGAGCAATAAATTTCTGTTGTTTGTAAGCTGCCTAGTCTGTGGTATTTTGTTAAAACAGCCTGGGTGCATAGGCAAATAAAATTAATTTTTAAGGTTTGTGCTGAATTATGCCCTTTAATATTCTGGAACTAACTGACACTCTAATAATGTTTAGTACAGTTGTTCTCTCTTGAATCCATGAGATCAAAGCTATTTTATGGTAATACTGTGATGTTATTTACATTATCATACATGGAGTCATCTTTGCTAAATCAATCAATCAATGAAAAGGTCTTTAAACTTCCTTTGGTTCCATTTCCAACGTGCTAAGTGTTCAGAAACCTAGAGACGAAAAAACCAGAGGACTTCTGCTTTAGGACAAAAGCTTTTTCTTTTTCCCTCTTGCAAAACAAAAAGACATTCACAGTTTTATTTCTCTATTACTATTGCTTATAGAATGCTGCTGCTGCTAAGTCGCTTCAGTCGTGTCCGACTCTGTGCGACCCCCTAGATGGCAGCCCACCAGGCTCCCCTGTCCCTGGGATTCTCCAGGCAAGAACACTGCAGTGGGTTGCCATTTTAGTCCCAACTATTTATGTTGACTACCTTTAACCACAGCAACTAATTTCTGTTGTATGGACAAAACCAGGGGATGGGTAAATAAGAACTGCTTCTTGTACAGGAGCATTTTAGCAGATGAGCAAAGCTCATGAGCACATATAATACAACTTTCTACAACCACATACATCCCTTTTCAGCTTCTTAAAGTGGCAAAGTGAACATGTTTATTATCATGACCCTCTACAGCACATAAAAATAAGCAAAACTATGTATACTTAAAACTATGCCTAGTAATAATCAACAATCCAGTATTCTACATTACTGAGGAGTTGTCTAGGTATTCAGTGACTATCTATTAATTTATCTAATACCAGTCCAGTGTTTTTGTTTGTTTGCTTTTTGTGTGTGTTTTGTTTAGGGCTGCATCTCATGGCTTTTGGGGTCTTAGTTTCCTGACCAGGGAACTAACCTGTGCTCTCTGCAGAGGAAGCACTCTGGAGTCCTGACCACTAGAATTCCCAGTCCAATGTTTTAAGCTAAAAAGAACTTAAACATTAACTTCAGGTTACTACAAACATACATACTACAAAATGTAATTACTATTGAAATAAAAATGTTGTCAGTGTGATGATTCAATGTATTTGATTACAAATTTACATTTCACAGTCTTAAATATTGTTTATGCCCTTCAGGCAAAGACCATCAGGAACACTCCTGTAGTTGAGCAAGTCTGGTTTGTAACTCACTGAAGCAGAAGAGAATATATATCATAGGGAACTGTGGGGCAACTCAGTACAAGAGTGTAAGAAAGGACTTACAGTACTAGAGATTTGGTTGGGTGATTTTGGAGAAGGTACAGGAAGAGAGGGTTTACTCTCGGTGAAAGAGGGGACAAACTAGAATTATCTCAATACCTCTTATTCCTAGGGAGGGCGCACTAAGCCTAGAGCTATCATTGGTGAAGCAGCATCAGTTACTCACACTAGCTGGTACAGGCAGATATTTGGTATTTTACAGCTTGGACAATATTCTTGTTTTGTCTGTGTTCAGACATTATTGGAATGGGCTTGTTATTGCCCTAATCCATCCTGGTCACAGGGTGGTCTTGTCTGTTGTTGATTGTTCGTGTCCACCAGGAGCACATTAAGATCTAGCTGTGAGTGCCAAGCCAGCCTGCATTGGCAGGTGATTCTTAACCTATAGATTTAAATCTACAATTTCAGCTGTAAGTCAAGAGTAAAAACAGAAACCAAAAAACTTACTAGTTTGGATGTCAAAAAGCTGTTTCCCCTCCTGGTCAAAGGTTGTTCTCCTTCCTAGTTTGCATGGTCTTAAGATGGACAAATAGATAAACAAATATGACGAGCAAAATTTGGGGAATAACTTAGCCATAAGCAATCCAGAAACAAAAATAAATCACAGAACTAATAGTGGCTACAAGATACTAGAGAAACATGTGTTACCTAACTCGAGTTTGGCTGATTGCCACTCAAAAGCCAATTCTGAAGAGACAAATGTTGGTTGGAAAAGAAAGATTGCTTTATTCAGGAGGCCAGCAACCTGGGAAGAAGGCAGACTCGTATCCAAGAACCAACTCTCAAGATTCTGCTTGACCATGAACATTTTTAAAGAGAGAAAGGGGGATTTAATCACAGTTAATCATTTAGGGAGGCGGTCAGAGTCTTTTATCGTCCACTGTGTGCAGATTTTTTCTGGCTGGTTAGTGGTGAGGTAACAGGGCGGGGCCCCAGGAATCTTGTACTCAGATGAAGTGTACTCACCAGGTGGGAGCCTTAGCTCCTGCTGAAGAAGCCGAATATATTGTCAAATATATTCCTTGAGGAAGAACCAGGATGATGCTTTTTACTACACTACTGTTTCTTGACTGCTCCTCGTTTGTTTCTTCACTCCCTCCCTTCCCTGATAAGCAACTCTTTGAATCTGCCCTTTGGTATTCAGGGAAGGTCTAAGAGGCTGAAGCCTCTTAAAAACAAGAAATGGGGAGACAGAAAGGATGTGTACCTGGGAGAGCTCCATAGTGTCCATATCAGTTCCGCATAGTGGCAGCAAAGTTCATGTTCTTTTGCCACTTGGCATTCATCTCTAGAAGCCAAAAAATAAGTGTCTGAGTTTAAGACACCCATGAGGTTCCTTCTCCAGCAATATAATACACCTGGCCCTTTGATGTTAATGCACTGGACATCATGGTGGATAACCTCCATAGCCTGTGGCACAGGTTCAAATTCCTGGTTGAGGAAGTAAGATCTTGCAGGCCAAGTAGCATGCCAGTTCAGTTCAGTTCAGTTGCTCAGTTGTGTCCAACTCTGCGACTGCATGGACTGCAGCATACCAGGCTTCCCTGTCCATCACCAACTCCTGGAGCTTGCTCAAACTCATATCCATTGAGTCAGTGATGCCATCCAACGATCTCATTCTCTGTCATTCCCTTCTCCTCCTGCCTTTAATCTTTCCCAGCATCAGGGTCTTTTCCAATGAGTCAGTTCTTTGCATCAGGTGAACAAAGTATTGGAGTTTCAGCTTCAGCATCAGTCCTTCCAATGAATATTCAGGACTGACTTCCTTTAGGATGGACTGGTTTGATCTCCTTGCAATCCAAGGGACTCTCAAGAGGCTTCTCCAACACCACAGTTCAAAAGCATCAATTCTTCGGCACTCAGCTTTCTTTATAGTCCAACTCTCACATCCATACATGAGTACTGGAAAAACTATAGCTTGCCCCATCCCCCCCAAAAAAATTTGTGTATGATATTATCATATTTATCATATACCGTATATGATATACTATATTTCTTAGTCAAACCCTGAGGAGGGGAAGCATATCTTACTGTCTACAATAATATGATTTTGTGCTATTCCTGTCTTCATTAGCTTGATTTCGTTATTCTTCTGTGTTCATTAGCATCACTTAATTTCCAGGAGTCTCCCATCCAGATGAATGGCTTGAGTGTTCATTATAGTAAATTCTTGAAAGGACCATCAATACTTTGATGGAAAGCATCAATAGTTTGCCCCTTAAGATTCTTTGAATTCCTCCCCTCAAAATTCTCCTCTTGGCTGTTTCTACCATTCCTCAACTGTTATACCATGATCCTTGCCTAATTGTAATTAAGCACTTATTTTGAAAGACTCACCCTCAATCAAACCTCCAATTCTCCATAAAGTCTGTCCTTGCTTTTTCCCTTCAAAATACTGCCAAAGCTTTTTGGGGTGGTATTCTCCTCTATGCAATAAGCTCTACTTGTCTTACTACAGATTGTATTGGTGGTATATGAGGAGCCACATGTAAAATGCACATATAAAAGCCATCAGGAATACTGACAAGACTCATTTAGTAAATGCAAAACTGACTTCCTCCACAGTGGAGCAGGGAAATTGAGTGAACCTCTACCCAACAAAATTAGTGAACAAAACAATGAAGGTCAACAATTCCACATGCAGCAACTAAGACCTTGTACAGCCAAATTAATAAATAAATAAAAATTTTAAAATCTATATTAAAAAAAAAACCTATACACCAGGGCTTCCCTGATGGCCCAGTGGTAAAGAATGCACCTGCTAATGCAAGAGACATGGGTTCAATCCGTTGTCCAGGAAGACCCCGCATGTTGCAGAACCACTAAGCTCACATGCCACAAGGAGTGAGCCAGCGCCCTAGAGCCCGGGAGCCTCAGCTGCTGAAGCCCACACACCACGACTACTGAAGTCCTTGCACCCTAGAGCTGTGCTCCACAGCAGGAGAAGCCACCACAGTGAGAAGCCCGTGCACTGCAACTAGAGCAGCCCCCACTTGCCACAACTAGAGAAAATCCCGAGCAGCAACAAAGACCCATCATAGCCAAATAAATTGTTTAAAAAAAAATACCTATACACCAAGGCAAACTCTTTACAAAAGCCTTGAAGATTTTCTAATAGTTGCCACCTCGCTTCTGAGTCTCACCAGCTTCTCTGTTCTGCTTCCGGTGCCAGGCACCTTCCTCTGCAGTAAAGTCTTGCACTTACACTTACCTGCCAAGCTTGCTCATACTTCCTTCCCTTTCCTTAAATGTATCATTTTGCCCAAGATTCTCTCCACTCTTCTTTCAATGTATGTTCTTTAGAGTTTTCAAGGCTGATTTCAAAATTAGTCCTTTACAGGAAGTCATCCTTGATTGACTCATCCCAAAGCCCTCCTCTGTATTCCTCTTGGTAACTTCTCACTTTATCAAGTCCAGTCTTCATACAATTCTTAGTCTTCTTGGCCTCTTGGCCGCATTTGATGCTTTTGGACAGTCCCGTCTTGGCACTCTCTCCTCCATTGGCTTCCTTAATAGGTCATTCTTCTTCCTTCCCTGACCTTTCTCCTGTTTCCTAGCCTGCGTTCTGTCACCTAAATGGAGAGATTCTCCGGTGATATGCTTGAGTTGAGCAGACTTGTTTATCTGCAGTGCCCGGCACCTCACTCAACCTCTCTTGCATTATTTGTACTATTTCCAGTGTTCACCACAGTCATCTGGCGAAGAAAGAGACCGACTAAGAGCAAACATGGACGTCCACGTTGTACTGAGACTTGCCTTGAGAAATGCCCCATGGAGCCCTTGTTAGGGCTGCAGCATGGTGTGCATTGGCCAGTGGGGAAAGCACCGCCTTTGTAGGGGAAGAAAAACTTTCCTAGGGTCCCTGGCTGGATCTGAAAATTAAACTGAAAAAGACAGACTAATAGGAGAAAAGCAAACTAACTTATTTGATACTTATGTGTCACAGGAGCCTGCATAAAGAAATGAAGGTTTAAGGAAACAGAGCTGAGTATTTTATGCTAGGTTTGAGGGAGCAAGGACTGTTATGGAGGAATGTGATAGATTAAGGAGTATGAGGTAAATACAGTAAACTGGGAAAAACTTACCAAGGACTGTTTGTTAGGATGCTTCTTGGCATCCCTTTGTCTTCAGGTAAGGATGCTCCTTCCCTCTGAATATAAGGAAGGTAACTCTCACATGAACGTTTTACGACATTTCAGGGGAAAAGGATGAGGGGAGGGTCACAGTGACCTTCCTACTTCTGTCATTTTCTCAAAACTCCTTCAGTTTAAAGTATTCAGGATGCTAAGGTGCCATATTTTGGGGTAGTGTGTCCAGCATTCCATTGCCTTCCATGGGTTAGTCTTGCCAGTACTTCTCTAACATAAGAAGTGGGTGTAGCCAAAAGAACAAATGTCCCCTCTCAGCACTTGCTTTATAGTCCTTTCTTAATGGGAAAGCAAGGCACGGACTTGGGAGAAGACCACCTGGACTCTGCCACTTACTAGCTGTGCGATCTTGGGCAAGCTACTTATCTTTTCTGTACTCCAGTTTCCTTATCTATAAAATGGGGATAACAGTAGTGATGATCTCTCATAGAGTTGTTACAAGGACTAGATGATCTAATATTTATTTGGAAAATACTTAAAACAATGCCTAGCACATATTAAGTGTTATACAAATATTATATAAAGATATGTGAATAATTTTGCTGCCTAGTTAATCCATTTTCAAATAATATGTTCAGGTACACTAATGCTAAGTATAAAGTGAAGTGAAAGTGTTAGTCGCTCAGTCATGTCCGACTCTCTGTGACCCCCTGGACTGTAGCTCGCCAGGCTCCTCTGTCCATGGGATTCTCCAGGCAAGAATACTGGAGTGGGTTGTCATTCCCCTTCTTCAGGGGATCGACCCAGGGATTGAAGCCGGGTCTCCTGCATTGCAGGAAGATTCTTCACCATCTGAGTCACCAGGGAAGGCCTGGTGCTAAGTATTATGAGAATGTTAAAACTTTCTCAAAGGAAAAGGAGTGGGGAGGGACGAGGTATATCTACAAAAAATGGGTGGGTATTTTTAAATATTATTTTTTTATTTGGCTGAGCTGGATCTTAGTTTCAGCGCTCAGTGTCTTTGGATCTTCGTTGCAGTATACAGAATCTTTAGTTGTGGCATACGGGATCTAGTTTTCTCACCAGAGATCAAGCCCAGGCCTCCTGCAATGGGAGCGTGTAGTCTTAGCACTGAACCACCAGGGGAGTCCTAATGGGTTTTTTCACACCACCATCCCTTTCCTATTCTCTGGTTGTGAGTAATTTTGTTGAGAACACCTGACATCCCTGCTCACATATGTGTGCAGAGGACAGACTCTTGTTCGGTTCCATTGCAAGATATTCCATAGCCTGCTTTGTCCTCCTGAAAGTAACCTTCTTTTCAGTTCCTCTCCCTAATGCTGCAGACCTGCTCCTTTGCCCCAGCCCTGCCCACTGTGCCCCTGAACTAGGGAGACAATCTCCTAGATGCAGAATGCCTGCCTGGCTAACCACACAGATGCAGTGGACATGGCTTCAACCTTCCAGTCACTCACAGACCAAGAGGATCAGTACTGTGAAGTCTTGAAACTAGCCATTTTGGTAGTAAATGAGAACTTAACTTGCTTTCATGTGGTTCTCTAGCATAATTTTGGAGAAGGCAATGGCACCCCACTCCAGTACTCCTGCCTGGAAAATCCCATGGACGGAGGAGCCTGGTAGGCTGCAGTCCATGGGGTCGCTGAGTGTCGGACACGACTGAACGACTTCACTTTCACTTTTCACTTTCATGCATTGGAGAAGGAAATGGCAACCCACTCCAGTGTTCTTGCCTGGAGAATCCCAGGGACAGGGGAGCCTGGTGGGCTGCCGGCTATGGGGTCACACAGAGTCGGACACAACTAAAGTGACTTAGCAGCAGCAGCATAATTTACATCCACACCTCTGACCATAATCAGTCAGTTATGACTTACATTAAGTTACCCAGAAAAACACCCACTTCCTTAGAGGAAATTATGTTAGACCAACGTCTTCTGTGGTTTTTTCCTGGTGCATTTTTATTTTAATTTCAGAGAAAGAAGTTCACCTCTGAAAAGAATTAAGTCACTTGACTTTGTAGAAAATGTCCTGAGCTGGAAGTCAGGCATTTTGAATTATAATCCTTGTTCTCCCCTTTTAGTGCCAGGAGTGAGTTGCTTCACCTTTTCAGGTCCCCACTTACTGAAACATTCAGTGGTAAAGAAAACCACAAATGCTTTTTGATGCTCTCACAAAATCAAGCTTCTGTATCAGTGAAGCACTGGGACTGGATACCAACTAGTCTAATCTCTCATTTTACAGAGGATAAAATGAGGCTTGATACTTGATAAAGTGGCTTACCAAGGTCAGAATCTAGCTAAGATCAAAGACAAGACTGTGTGATGAAGAACTGTGTTCTGTTCTTTGCTAGACCTCAAGCCATTGTGTGCCTACTGGTTATTATGTAGCAGCAAACAAGAATATGCTTAGCTTAAAAACACACTTTTCTTCTTTTATCTAGACAGTTTCCTTTGAAGGAAATAAAGTCCTTGCATTCATTGTGGTGTACTTTGAGGGATTACAGCTTTTATCTTATGTTGTTGATTGTAATAATTAAAACTTTGAATAGCTTTAAACATTATTTGTGGCATACAAAAAAATTAAAGTAAAAGTTTCTTTAAGATGAAAAATGTTTAATTTTGTAACTCAACAAGATGCTTAGCCTGCAGAAAAAAGAGAATATTAAAGTATCTTTATTTGAATATAAGAATCATAACAGGATTTCCCTTGTGAGAGAAAAAAAACATAGGGACAAGTTTTAAAGACTTGAAGGTTTTTTGATAGTTAACACAGTGGTAATTAATTTTCTTCTGATTTCTTGCACTTTATTATTGTATAACAACATTCATCTAAAGACTATACATGAGTTTTAATCTTGTCTATACTTAAGTTTCATACAACCTGCTTTTTAATCTTTTATTGAAGTATAGTTGATTTACAATGTCATGCTAATTTCTGCTGTACAGCAAACTGACTCAGACACATACATACATTCTTTACTATATTCTATTCCTTTATGGTTTATCTATAACCTATTTATTTCTCTTAGCTTTCAGATAACCAAATCAAAAATTTCAAAAGCAAGATACTCTCAAAAGCCCTGCATTGCCTGTTTCTTACTTTAACAAACTCACGCCTGGATATGACTTGATTCAAATTTAGCCTTGCCTGTTATAGGAGTGATGATTCCATCATGCAGCCTGCAAGTTCAGGCTTTGCCAGATAAGCTGAGATCTCCTAACTCCTAAGCAATCACCTACCACCATCTTTTCACCCCTTTCTCAGGTTCTCTTCCCATTCCCTCAAATAACTTTACTTCAGCTTCCTCTGGTTTGCCTTAGGGCTTCCTGTGGGACCCCTGTTCAACCACCTTTTTCTCTCTCTCAGCTTCAGTCTACCTCAAACAAGATACCTGGCTAAAACAGCCT
Organism: Bos indicus x Bos taurus; assembly: GCF_003369695.1. Lineage (NCBI taxonomy): Eukaryota > Metazoa > Chordata > Mammalia > Artiodactyla > Bovidae > Bos > Bos indicus x Bos taurus. The sequence continues at coordinate 49,030,927 of NC_040090.1, read as the reverse complement.
GAGCTAGTGCCCTGCCGTGGTTTAGAGAGAGGGAGATTTAGACACCCATTATTGCCCAATGTATAAGGCAAGGTATGCCCATAACTCTAAGTATGAGGGAACAAGAAGAGGAGGCAAGTCAAAGACTTGCTCCAGCGACCTCCCTGGTGGTCCAGAGGCTAAGACTCCATGTTCCGAATGCAGGAGGCCTGGGTTCAATCCCTGATCAGGTAACTAGATCCCACATGCCACAATCAAGAGTTCACACGCCGCAACTGAAGATTCCACATGCTGCACCGAGACCCGGTGCAGCCAGATGGATAAAAATATTTTAAGACAACAACAACAAAGGCTTTCTCCAGTCCCTGGATGTAGAGTACTTGGGCAGCAAGCATTAGGTTCCGGGTTGGAAACTTACAACCCCCAAAAGAAAGAGATGATAAATACTGTTCCTGAATTCTTGTAGAAAGTAGAAGTGCACTGGAAGCGGGGATGTGTTTTCAGCAGCTTTGTCACTCAGTGTGATTGAGGGACCAGCAGAATAACCATCACCTAGGAGCATCTCAGGCCCCACCCCAGGTCTTCCGAACCCACATCTGCATTTTATAAGACCTCAAGGTGATTGGTATGCACACTGCCTAAGGTGAGTCTGGCTCCATCTGACCTTTACTATGAAAGGCCTCAGAATGTTCAGGGCTGAGAGACAGACTTGGGCACCTCAACATGTACCAGAGTCAAGTGCTAATCCAGTCATCCACAGAGAGACTCACTGCCACAGGGCTTACATACTTGGAGGCTGAGTGCCTGCTCATTTCTCCCTATTGGCAAACTTAACCTAGGTGGCTAGATCCTCATCAAGTTACCGGGAGAACCTGGGATATTTACTCTCCCCTCCTAAATAATTCAGTGTTCCTCCAAATACATTATTTCCAACCTAAGAACTTTTCAGTCTCCTTCTTTCACTTGTGAAAAACAACTGTACTTTGCCTCATTTTCTCAAGCTTTGGGGACATCTCTGAGTAACTCCCAAATACTTTTGATACTTATAAGTCAGTTACACAACCTCATTAAATCCTTATAACAGCCAACTATTCAATAGGTACTATTATCCCCATTTCACAGATGCAGAAACTGAGGCTCAGAGATGCTAAGCAACATGTTCGAGGTCACACATCAGAATCCTTGCTGACTCCAAAGTCAGTGGTTTTAGCACCTGCAACATACACAACCACCTCTTTAGCCTTTTCCTCAGACAAGTTCCAAAGCTGCTCTGCAAGCTGTTATTTACAGACATATGACTTGTTTTCCTGCTCCTTCGCGTGGTTCATTTGTCATGTGTCAACCTCTTCATTATGATTACTATCATTTTCATCATCATCAATTAACATTAGTTGAAAGCTGTTGTGGTGCTGGGCACTATACTTTTAATTCCTTGTCTGCAGTCTCTACCTATATACACTTCCTTTTAAGTAACCACATTGCTAAGAATATTTTCTTTTGAAAGTATGACAAACCATGCAGATGCTGAGGTACCTGTTTCAGTGCTGGAAACTGGAGGAAAAAAGACATTTACTGAGTTATTCACTGTGTACAAAATCTGAGCAATTGATGTCTGCTTTCACACTTCATGTTTGATGACTTCAAAGATCAAAATAAATCCTTTCAACCAGAGGAAAAATAAATCCATAGGAGCTTAATCTGTGGTTTATCACTGTTTAATGTTGAACTCATATGCTTTTACTCTATTCTGAATTCTTTTTTTATTTTTATTGGAGTATAGTTGATTTCCAATGTTGTGTTGTTTTCAGGTATAGAGCAAAGTGAATTATACACACATTTATGTGTGTGTGCTCAGTTGTGAAGTTGTGTCCAACTCTCTGGGCCCCATGGAGTGTAGCCCACCAGGCTCCTCTGTCCATTGGATTTTCCAGGCAAGAATACTGGAATGGGTTGTCATTTCCTTTTCCAGGGGATCTTCCCAAACCAGGGATCGAGCCTGTGTCTCCTGCAGCTCCTGCATTAGCAGGCACATTCTACATGTATTCAGTCTGTTTTAGATTCTTTTCACATATAGGCCATTATAAGTATTGACTTACATGTGAAATGTATTGGGTAGAGTTGCCTGGGCTGTATTTATTTTAAAATTTTATTTTTTTCTAAGACATTTTATTTTATTTTTACACTCTCTTTTTTTAATTGAAGTATAGTAGCCTCCTAAGTGGCTTAGTGGTAAAGAATCCATCTGCCAAGAAGAGATGCAGGTCCAATCCCTGGTTGGGAAGATCCCCTGGAGAAGGAAATGGTAACCCACTCCAGTATCCTCGGCTGGGAAATCCCATGGATAGAGGAGCCTGGTGGGCTACAGTCCATGGGGTCCCAGAAGAGTCAGCCACAACTTGGCAACTAATAAACAACAACAACAATCCAAATCTAGGGGAAAAGTTCGGTGGGTGTACAAGTGAAACAAAACTGGCTAATATGTTGATAATTGTTGAAGCTGGGTGATGAGTACCTAGGGATTCATTATACTATTCTCTCTACTTTTGTATATCTGAAATTTTTCAGTTAAAAGAATGAAAAAAAATCCTCACAGGTCCCATGAATGTTAGAAAATATACGTGAGAGTGCTGTAGTTTGGAATAATGCCATTTTCAAGCACTTAGTGTGTGCCTTAAGCCACAGAACACTTTATGTACATTATTTCATTGAAGTATCAGAACAGTTGCATGAATTAGGTAATTGTTATTATCCGCATTTTAGAGATGAGGAAAAAGACACAGAATCTAAGCAACTCACCCAAGGTCACATAGCTAATTTACCAAAATCAGATTCAAACCTTAGCGGACCTCCAGAGCCCAGGCTCCACTGCCTCTCATCTGATGAGCATTTCAGTAATAACCAATAAGAGCTGCCATTCTTTGTGTTCCATCTAATGCCTCCTCGACATTATCTCTGACTTGTTCACTTTTTCCCTTTTCCTCCTTATGCCCACTGTTTAAAAGTATCTTTCCTAAACAGTGGAGAAACAAAATAATTTCCTTGACATCATTAGCTAACAATTCAGGAGTATTGATCAAGAATATTATATTTCTCAGAGAGGAAAAGGTCAGTAAGGCTTGAAGAAGTAAGAAAAAACCCTTCTGGACTTGGAGCTTCAGCATCCCACAGACTCACTTTGAGAAGCTGAGAAATCTCTGAACCTTCTTCCCCAGAGAAAGCACATGTATACATATACACATGAAATTTGCATTGCATATCAAGAAGCTTGTGAATTCCCTGAAAGCCATCTGTGAATCCCTGGCCTAGATAAGAGAGGGGAGAATATTCCAGGCAAAGGTCACAGTACTATTAGTTACAGGAAGTGAGGGGAACCATCTGCTGGACCGCTTAGTGCTTGTAAGGAAATAGGAAATCAGACCAGAGGGGCAGAGAGGTAACCAGGCAAAGAGGACACTGGAGAGCCCACTGTTCTTACACTTGGATCCCACCCCTGGGAATTTATCTTAAGAAAAAAATTCATATAATCATTATTTCCAACACTAAAATATCTACATAAGATAGTATCACAATACAATCTAATACTGTAACTAAGAAAAAACTGGAAACAACCTAAATTTTGATAATAGATATTAAAAATTAGGGTGCTTCAAATTGCTAGAATAATGTTTAGCCATTAAACACAGTAATTCTAAATCCTTTGCATAAGTGTCTAGAAAAATTGGCCAAGATTTTAAAATAGGCAGAAGAGATTACTGGCATCCTTTCTGTGGAATGCTAGGCATTATCTAGTGAATCAGCTGAGGATAAATTGATTCTGTAGGGATGTGCACTTCCAATTGTCTTTCTTCTAACCAGGCTATTTTACAGTTCTTTGGGAAGTTAAATTATATAAAACTGATAGTGATGCAAAAGATCTTTGTTCACAAAAATGCACATGAATTTTGTTGATAGAAATATAATTAATTTCCACTCTGTAAACAGATGACCCAAAACATTATATTGCCCTGTAAGATATTAATCAGATTTTCATCTCTTAGCAAATTTATTTCAGCATTCCTAATTGCCTCTGTTTATCTACTCTTCAAATTCTCCTTTGAATTGGTCTTAATATCTTACTGATCATGTTAATTAGGTGAAAAATCCTTAGCATCTGTGTTAGTTATTTATTGCTTCATAACAAATAACCCCCACTCTTAGTGGCTATAAGTGGTGTGTGCTAATTTGTTTCAGTATTGTCTGACTCTTTGTGACCCAATGAACTGTAGCCCATCAGGCTCCTCTGTCTAAGGAATCTTCCAGGAAAGAAGACTGGAGTGGGTAGCCATGTCTTCCTCCAGGGGATCTTCCTGACCCAGGGATTGAACCTGTGTCTCTTATTTCTCCTGCATTGGCAGGTGGATTCTTTACCACTAGCATCACCTGGGAAGCCCAGTGGTTAAAAAGCAGACATTTATTATGTCATAATTTCTATGAAACACAAGCTGGAATCAAGATTGCAGGGAAAAATATCAATAACCTCAAATATGCAGATGACATCATTCTTATGGCAGGAAGTGAAGAAGAACTAAAGAGTCTCTTGATGAAAGTGAAAGAGGAGAGTAAAAAGGTTGGCTTAAAACTCAACATTCAGAAAACTAAGATCATGGCATCCAGTGCCATCACTTCATGGCAAATAGATGGGGGAAACGATGGAAACAGTGAGAGACTTTATATTTTGGGGCTCCAAAATAACTGCAGATGGTGACTGCAGCCATGAAATTAAAAAATGCTTGCTCCTTGGAAGAAAAGCTATGACCACCTAGATAGCATATTGAAAAGCAGAGACATTACTTTGTCAACAAAGGTCTGTCTAGTCAAGGCTATGGTTTTCCCAGTGGTCATGTATGGATGTGAGAGTTGGACTATAAAGAAAGCTAAGTGCCAAAGAATTGATGCTTTTGAAGTGTGGTGTTGCAGAAGACTCTTGAGAGTCCCTTGGACTGCAACGAGACCAAACCAGTCAATCCTAAAGGAAATCAGTCCTGAATATTCATTGGAAGGACTGATGCTGAAGCTGAAACTCCAATACTTTGGTGACCTGATGTGAAGAACTGACTCACTGGAAAAGACCCTGATGCTGGGAAAGGCTGAAGGCAGGAGAATGGGATGACAGAGGATAAGATAGTTGGATGGCATCACCGACTCAATGGGCATGAGTTTGAGCAAGCTCCAGGAGTTGGTGATGGACAGGGAAGCCTGGCATGCTGCAGTCCATGGGGTAGCAGAGTCGGACATGACAGAGCGAATGAACTGACCTGAACCGAATTTCTGTGAGCTAAGAATCTGCAAGTAACTTAGTTGGGTGTGTGTCAGGGTATCTCATGAGACTGTAGCCTTCTCAAGGCTTGACTGAGAAAGGGTCCAATTCTAAGCTCATTCATGCAGTTTTTGACAGGTTCCAGAAGATCTACTTCTAAACTCACTCACGCGGGCATCTTCACAGTGCTGTCTCATGATATGCCAGCTGGCTCCTCTCGGAGCTGAGGGATCCAAGACAGACACACACACGCAGAGAACACACCACGTGAAAGCCACAGTCTTTTTATAACCTGGTGTGACATTGTCATTTCTGTCATACTCTATTCGTATGAGGCTTCCAGCTAAAATTTGTTTCGAGCTGAAGATATTTGATAATAAACAGGTACAAGAAGAGGTTTTTTCTCCCTGAACTCCCTTTGTCTGCCTAAAAGCAGAGCCTCCCAATAGAAGCTTCTTCCAAGGAAGAAAACTAATCAGGGAAGGTTGACCCTATCACCAGAGAGGGCTGACAGCACCAGGATAAGAGATTACCTAAACAGACATTTGATAGATTTTATCTTCTTGGGCTCCAAAATCACTGCAGATGGTGACTGCAGCCATGAAATTTAAAAAATGCTTGCTCCTTGGAAGGAAAGCTATGAAAAACTTAGTTGTGTTGTGTTAGTTGCTCAGTCATGTCTGACTCTTTAAGACTGCATGGACCGTAGCTCGCAAAGCTCCTCTGTCTGTGGGATTTTTCAAGCAAAAATACTGGAATGGGTTGCCATTTATTTTTTAATTGGCCATGCTGTGCAGCTTGCTGGATCTTAGCTTCCCAACCAGGGATGGAACCCGAGCCCCCTTCAGTGGAAGCACAGAGTACTAACCACCGGAGCCAGGGAATTCCCTGCTTCCCCTATTGAGATGGTATACAAGCTCCAAATTCTAACTGCCTCCTTGACTCACATTTTCCTGTGTGCCCCTGCAAATATATGTGATTTAGAATTTGTCTTTTCTCCTGTTAATATGTCTTTTATCAGTTTAATTCATAGGCTCCCAATCACTAAATCTAAGGGAATGGAGGAAAAGGTTTTCCTTCCTGACACTTAGAAGCCAGTCAATAAAAGCAGCCAAGCTCAAGGTGAGGGGACTACACAAGGTCATGACAAGAAGGAGGCAGAAATCATCGGGGTCATTTTAGAAGCTACGTCACAACACGTTTGCACAAAAGTCAGGCTTTTAAGTCTGAAATACTGTAGCACAAAGAAAAGATTTATGATATAAAATCACACAAAAAGAACAGACTATGAAAATGAATACATACCATTATTTCAAACATCGAAATAATACTATGCCTATGGACAAGTACTGGCAGAGAAACAGAAAAAGAAATATCTAAGAATGTAACAGCTATGTGAGAGCAGAGTTTAAAATCTGGGGTTCTCTTTCATTCTTTCATTAATTCTTTTTTTTCTTTAAAATTATTTCAAATATTATTTTGTTTTCAACTCAAAAGCAAAAATCAAAAGAAGGCTTGATCTTATCAGGATACAAAATATGAAGTCCTAAATTGATCAAACAGGAATGCATCAGGATGAAAGCAAGATTTCTTTAAGTGAGAAAAAAAGAAACTGTATTTCAGGAAAGCAATCAAAGGGTAGTCACTTGAGATTTGAATGTGAAAAAAAGAAAATGAAAAGCGATTTCACTGTACTATTGGAATCTTTCTTCTTAGCAAACTTTGAGTCAGAACGATAGGCAGATTGGAATAATTGAGAGGAAGGAGGTCCCCTGGGGAGCCGCCTCAGTCTTAGAGAGCCCAGGCTCTGAGCCTCAGCACATCTGTGATCACCTGTGAAACATTCTCCCACCAAAGCTGCAGAAGAAATCCAAGTCAGGAGATGGAAATCTTAATTATTCCAGCTGTGAAAACAGCATGTCCTTTGAAATCTTCTAATTGATTTGCATACCACTGGGTTCATTGAGTTTAAGATACATAGCCACCATTGCTGCTCCAAAGCCAGTTCTGAATAAAGGAATTGTCTTCAGTTTCTGTTGCATTTTCTCTAAATTAATAAACTGAGGCAAATTTAGAGCCGGAGGGACTAAGTACTCTGAACTCTTTTTGAATAAGTGAGTTGGCTAGGTCTGCTCCCTAGCCAACACATCAATAATGGATAGAGTGCTAGTTCATGGTTAACAGCTGTTTTTCTGAGAGGTGGAGACAGAAAAGCCCTGAGCTGTGGCATTTGCTGGGATAATACTCCTAGTAGGGGCATGTTTGCAAAGTCATTGAGTGAAGAACTGGGGAGAGATATGCAGTTATTATACACTGTTGTACAGGACTTTCACCCTGCAGAATCAGTCAATATAAATACCTTCAAGAAGGTAGGTAATGGCAAAATGTAGCAGAATAAGGAAGTGGTGAGTTTTGATTGTTTTTTGGTCTTTGTTCTTGATGAAATTATTTAATTGTAGTGTATATAAGTTAATTTTTAATAATGGCATTGTTTAACAGCTGGCTCACAAAATTCCTGAAAATTGAACAGTTGGCTCTCGTGAGCTGTTATTAATATAGAACAGTTCTAACATAACACTAAAAGCCAAAAGTTTGCTCTCTATCAGTTAAGTAATAGTGAAAGGTAAGTGGTTATTGGCAGCAAAAATCATTGGCCTAAAAATTAGGAATTTGCAGAAGACAGTTTTATCACCAGATTTCTTTTCATTTAGAATTAGTTTCCCAGGTATAAATACAAATGTATGTGTTGATCTGAGACTTCAATTTGGAGGAACTTGTGAGTGGAGACATGAATGACTTTAGAAAAAGGTAATTTCTGCTAGAATCTAACAACCAAATGGCTCTAAAATACAACCCATCAAGAGATCTAAATAGGAAGTTCATAGAAAAGAACTAGAAAGGCCCTTCATCATATAATAAAAAGACTCATCTTTCAAGAGAATGAGAAGACAAGCCACAGACTGGAAGAAAATATTTGGAAGAGACATATCTGATATAGGAATGTTACTCACAATATACAAAGAACTCTTTAAACTCAACAGTGAGAAAACAGTCTAATTTAAAAATGAGCAAAAGACCTGACAGCTCACAGAGAAGATATACAGATGGCAAATAAACACGTGAAAAGATGCTCAACATCATACATCATTGTGAAAGTGAAATCGCTCAGTTGTGTCCTACTGTTTGCCACCCCGTGGACTATACAGTCCATGGGATTCTCCAGGCAAGAATACTGGAGTGGGTAGCCTTTCCCTTCTTCAGGGGATCTTCCCAACCCAGAGATTGAACCCAGGTCTCCCACATTGCAGGGGAATTCTTTACCAGCTGAGCCATAGTGAATTGCAAATTATAACATCAATAAGATACCATACTATACACCTATTAGAACAGCCAAAATCCAAAACACTAATAACACCAAGTTCTGAAAAGGATGTGGAACAATAGGAACTCTCATGTATTGTAGTGGAAATGCAAAATGTTAAGTCACTTTTTGGAAGACCATTAGAAAATGAAATGTATTCATCATATGATCCAGCAATTGAACTCCTTATCAAAATGAGCTGAAAACTTATGTTTGTACAAAACTCTATATGCAGACATTTCTAGCAATATCATAGTTTTATTCATAATTGGCAAAACTTGGCAGCAACCAAGATATCTTTCAATAAATACATGAATGAATAAACCGTGGTACATCCAGACAGTGGAATGTTATTCAGCACTAAAAAAAAAATGATCTACCAAGCCATGAAAAAATAAAGAGATATCTTAAATGCATATCAGTTTGTGAAAAAAAAAGCTAATCTGAACAGTCTACATACAGTGCGATTCCAACTATGTGACATTCTGAAAAAGGCAAAACTATGGAGAGAGTGAAAAGATCAGTGGTTGTCACAAGTTAGGAGGGTGGAAGGGATGAATTAGCAGAGCACAGAGTATCTTTAGGGCAGTGAAACTACTCTGTAGGATACTATAGTGGTAGATACATGTCATCATAAATTTGTCCAAATTCAAAGAATGGGCAAGAGTGAACTAGAATGTAAACTATGGAATTTAGGTGATGGTGATGTGTCAGCATGGATCAGTTGTAACAAATGTATCACTCTCGTGGGAGATGATGCTAGTGGGGGAGGCTATGCCTGTGTGGGAGCAGGTGATATAGTATAATGGAACTCTGTGTCTTGTACTCAATTTTGCTGTGAACCTAGAAGTGTTCTAAAAAAAATGGCTCATCTAGACTAAAAAAGGCAATGGCACCCCACTCCAGTACTCTTGCCTGGCAAATCCCATGGATGGAGGAGCCTGATAGGCTGCAGTCCATGGGGTCACTAGGAGTCGGACACGACTGAGCAACTTGACTTTCACTTTTCTTTTTTTTTTAATTTAATTTAATTTTATTTTTAAACTTTACATAATTGTATTAGTTTCGCCAAATATCAAAATGAATCCGCCACAGGTATACATGTGTTCCCCATCCTGAACCCTCCTCCCTCCTCCCTCCCCATACCATCCCTCTGGGTCGTCCCAGTGCACTAGCCCCAAGCATCCAGTATCGTGCATCGAACCTGGACTGGCATCTCGTTTCTTACATGATATTTTATTCACTTTCATACATTGGAGAAGGAAATGGCAACCCACTCCAGTGTTCTTGCCTGGAGAATCCCAGGGACGGGGGAGCCTGGTGGGCTGCTGTCTATGGGGTCGAACAGAGTCGGACACGACTGAAGCAACTTAGCAGTAGCAGTAGTAGACTAAAAAAAGAACTCATCTAAAAAAAGAACTCATCTAGACTCATAATAGACATCAAATTAGAACCACTGAAATGTTATCTCCTACTATCTGATTAGCAAAAAACAGAAAGTTTGATAACACACTGTGGTGAGTCTGTGGGAAAACAGACACTTGCTTACTTCACTGATAAGACTGTCAATTTCTATAACCCCAGTGGAGGACAGCCTGGCAATAACTCTCAAAATTACAAGTGCATGCACCCTTTGACACAACAGTTCCATTTCAGGGAACTTACACTAAGGCTCTGCTCCTCCATGTGTGAAATGACGATGGACAAAGGTATCCATTGCAATGATTCTTGTGGTGGCAAAGATTGAAAAGAGATAACATGTTCATCATTAAATAAAGTTCAAAAAAGACTTCCCTAGGAATGCAGAAGGTTTTGAGGTACTAAAACAGAAATATTTCCTGGATGGATTAATAGAAAAGGAAGAGGCAAAACTGAGTGGTTATCTGTTTTAAGTTGAAAAATGAAACACTAGGAGATACATTCACATTCCTATATATTATCAACATAAAGAATATCTCTGGAAAGATATACAATTAATAATAGTAGCTACCTATTGGGAGAGTGTGGGGATTGAACAGATAAGGGAGGGACAGAAAGAAGACTTCTCTGTATTTTTTTAAATCATGTGAATATACTTACTATGCAATAAAGCAAATATATAAGCACAGACTCAGAAAAAATATATACATAGCCCATGCCCAAGCCGTAAATATACATGCCACCCCTAATAAAGTGGAAAACATCTCAAATATCAGTTTTTCTTTGAATTTTATAGTTGGAATTTTGGATGATTTTCATAGACATATGCATGTATACATATGCACACATGTACACACACACATGCATACATATATATAGGTTTAGAAAAGAAAAAAACATCCTTTGACACCCAGGAACTGATCTGGTACTACCAGCTGCTGGACCTTAGAGTTATTAATACTATGAGCTGGGCTGACACTCACAGCTAGGTCTTAATGTGCTCCTGTTGGACATGAACTATCTCATAGAACATCAACATCAGACAAGGCCACTCTATGACCATGATTAATACAAAAACAGGACCTCTCCATAACCAAGTCTGAACACAGACAAAACATGAACACTATCCAAGCCATAGAATGCCACACATCCTCCTAGCCTGGCTAATGGATGCTGCTGTTGCTGTTCAGTCTCTCAGTCGTGTCCGACTCTTTGCGACCTCATGGACTGCAGCGCTCCAGGCTTCCCTGTCCATCACCATCTCCCGGAGCTTGCTCAAACTCATGTGCATTGAGTCGGTGATCCCATCCAACCATCTCGTCCTCTGTTGCCCCCACTCTTCCTGCCTGAACCTCTAGGCAAAGTAGGATATTTCTTTTTCACTGATATAATTTCAAACAATGACATTTTGGATGCTCTATGATGTTAGAAAACAAGGTTTTTCAGTAAGAAAATAGTGGTCACTCCAGAACGGGACCATTATAACACTTTGTAGTTACAGTGTGTCTTTGGGAGAAACTATGGTTCTTGCCAACTTTGCAGCAAGCTTTATCTGTGTCTGTCCTCCCAACTCCCACCTTGCCTGCCAGCTTGATGAGCTGCAGGACAGACTTACTTTCTCAGATTCCATCTGTGCCTCTGACTACGCATTTTCACACGAGTAGCTTGACCTCTCATACTTCAGTTACCTCCACTGTAAACTGAGGATACCGACTACATAGGGCTGAGAATTAAACAAGATAATGTTTGTAAAGAGTCCAACATGTTACATGAATATAGTGTATACTCAAAAAAAAAAAAAAAAATCGTCTGTCTCCACACAACTTAGTGGCTGAACAACAACCACAGAGGTAGACTTCATAGGCCAGATAAGTTGTTAACTCCTGGTCTAGGATATAAAAACAAATCCTGTCTAATGAAAGTCTGTTAGATTTCATCCTGCCATATGATACTCTGTTTACTGAGTGCCTGTACTCTTGCCAGCAATGAGGAGAGAAACTTCATTACACAAGGAAAAGTTCAGCCCTTTGTCAGAGCCATCAATGCAATCTGAAAGGTAAAGAGTTTACCACTCAGGGAAATGATGGATGCAGGATTCTTTTTTTTGTTTTCTTTCAATTTTACTGAGATATAATTGATATATAACACATTCATTTTCAGTTCAGTTCAGTAGCTCAGTCGTGTCCGACTCTTTGTGACCTCATGGACTGCAACACGCCAGGACACCCTGTCCATCACCAACTCCCAAAATCATGTCCATTGAGTCGGTGATGCCATCCAATCATCTCATCTTCTGTTGTCCCCTTCTCCTCCCGCCTTCAATCTTTCCCAGCCTCAGGGTCTTTTCAAATGAGTCAGCTCTTCGCATCAGGTGGCCAAAGTACTGGAGTTTCAGCTGCAACATCAGTCCTTCCAATGAACACCCAGGACTGATCTCCTTTAGGGTGGACTGCTTGGATCTCCTTGCAGTCCAAGGGACTCTTAAGAGTCTTCTCCAATACCACAGTTCAAAAGCATCAATACCTCGGCGCTCAGCTTTCTTTATAGTACAACTCTCACATACATGACTACTGGAAAAACCATAGCCTTGATGAGATGGATCTTTGTTGGCAAACTAATGTCTCTGCTTTTCAATATGTTATCTAGGTTGGTCATAACTTTTCTTCCAAGGAGTAAGCGTCTTTTAATTTCATGGCTGCAGTCACCATCTGCAGTGATTTTGAAGCCCCAAAAAACAAAGTCTGCCACTGTTTCCACTGTTTCCCCATCTATTTGCCATGAAGTGATGGGACCGGGTGCCATTATCTTAGTTTTCTGAATGTTGAGGTTTAAGCCAACTTTTTCACTCTCCTCTTTTACTTTCATCAAGAGGCTTTTGAGTTCTTCTTCACTTTTTGCCATAAGGGTGGTGTCATCTGCATCTCTGAGGTTATTGATATTTCTCCCAGCAATCTTGATTCCAGTTTGTGCTTCCTCCAGCCCAGCCTTTCTTATGATGTACTCTGCATATAATTTAAATAAGCACAGTGACAATATACAGCCTTGATTTACTCCTTTTCCTATTTGGAACCAGTCTGTTGTTCCATGTCCAGTTCTAACTGTTGCTTCCTGACCTGCATACAGCTTTCTCAAGAGGCAGGTCATGTGGTCTGGTATTCCCATTTCTTTCAGAATGTTCCACAGTTTATTGTGATCCACACAGTCAAAGGCTTTGGCATAATCAATAAAACAGAAATAGATGTTTTTCTGGAACTCTCTTGCTTTTTTGATGATCCAGCGGATGTTGGCAATTTGATCTCTGGTTCCTCTGCCTTTTCTAAAACCAGCTTGAATATCTGGAAGTTCACAGTTCATGTATTGTTGAAGCCTGGCTTGGAGAATTTTGAGCATTACTTAACTAGTGTGTGAGATGATCATGAACTCCTTATTGCAAAATTCAGACTTAAATTGAAGAAAATAGGGGGAAACACTAGACCATTCAGGTATGACCTAAATCAAATCCTTTATGATTATACAGTGGAAGTGACAAATAGATTCAAGGGATTAGATCTGATAGACAGAGTGCCTGATGAACTATGGACGGAGGTTCACTATATTGTACAGAAGACAGGGATCAAGACCATCCCCAAGAAAAAGAAATGCAAAAAAGCCAAATGGCTGTCTGGGGAGGCCTTACAAATAGCTGTGAAAAGAAGAGAAGTGAAAAGCAAAGGAGAAAAGGAAAGATATATGCATTTGAATGCAGAGTTCTAAAGAATAGCAAGGAGAGATAAGAAAGCCTTCCTCAGTGATCAGTGCAAAGAAATAGAGGAAAACAATAGAATGAGAAAGACTAGAGATCTCTTCAAGAAAATGAGAGTTGCCAAGGGAACAATTCATGAAAAGATGGGCACAATAAACGACAGAAATGGTATGGACCTAACAGAAGCAGAAGATATTAAGAAAAGGTGGCAGGAATACACAGAAGAACTGTACAAAAATGCTCTTCACAACCCAGATAATCACAATGGTGTGATTACTTATCTAGAGCCAGACATCCTAGAATGCGAAGTCAAGTGGGTCTTAGGAAGCATCACTATGAACAAAGCTAGTAGAGGTGATGGAATTCCAGTTGAGCTATTTCAAATCCTAAAAGGTGATGCTGTGCAAGTGCTGCACTCAATATGCCAGCAAATTTGGAAAACTCAGCAGTGGCCTCAGGACTGGAAAAGGTCAGTTTTCATTCCAGTCCCTAAGAAAGGCAATGCCAAAGAATGCCCAATTCCTATTCATTTTAGGTGTACAGTATAAACATCAGTATTCTGATTAATAACAGTTTAGCATACCTCCAGTTCCAATAGCTACTAGAATTTACATTATATGCTGTTTTAAGTGGGGTTTCCCAGGCGGCTCAGTGGTAAAGAATCCACCTGCCAATGCAGGAGATGCAGGAGACGCAGTATGATGATGAAATGGCAACTCACTCCAGTATTCTTGCCTGAAAAAAAATCCCATAAACAGAGGAACTCTGGGGTCCATGGGGTCTCAAAGAGTCACACAAGACTGAGCACACACACATGCTGTAATAATATGTTGTTAAAAGAAAGAAAGAGAGAGAGGGAGGGAGGAAAGAAAAGAAGAGGGAAGGAGGAGAAAGGAGAGAGGGAGACTATAAACACAAGCCCAGAGATGGATTTTCTTTGTGATGTCCTAGAAGGCAGAGCACTTCTGATAAACTTGTATCTGATCCTACCTGTAACATTTCTGAACCACTTTATCTTAAGCATCTTCTAAGATTTGATCTTTTTCTTTTTGTCCTGAACTATACATAATTAAATCTGGTTGACCTACGATCCAGCAATCCCACTGCTGGGCACACACACTGAGGAAACCAGAATTGAAAAAGACACGTGTACCCCAATGTTTATTGCAGCACCGTTTACAATAGCCAGGACATGGAAGCAACCTAGATGTCCATCTTATCCAATGGACATCTATTGGATGCCCATCTAAAACATCTATTTCTGCCATCCATCTAGACAAATGGATAAGAAAGCTCTGGTACATATACACAGTAGACTATTACTTAGCTATTAAAAAAAATGCATTTGAATCAGTTCTAATGAGGTGGATGAAACTGGAGCCTATTATACAGAGTGAAGTAAGTCAGAAAGAAAAACACCAATACAGTATATTAATGCATATATATGGAAGTTAGAAAGATGGTAACGATGACCTTATATGTGAGACAGCAAAAGAGACACAGATGTAAAAAACAGAGTTTTGGACTCAGTGGGAGAAGGTGAGGGTGGGATGATTTGAGAGAAGAGCATTGAAACATGTATATTATCTTATGTGAAATAGATCGCCAGTCCAGGTTTGATGCATGAGACCGGGTGCTCAGGCTGTTTCACTGGGATGACCCTGAGGGATGGGGTGGGGAGGGAAGTGGGAGGGAGGGTCAGGATGGGGAACACATGTACACCCTTGGCTGATTCATGTCAATGTATGGCAAAAACCACTACAATATTTTAGAGTAATTAGCCTCCAATTAAAATTAATTAATTAATTAAAAATAAATAAATAAATCTGGATAACTGACCATCCAATTCTCTAATACTAGCTGCATTCAAATGTAGCCAGGAAAAAAGTACAAAATACATCATGACCATTTAAGTATGAGTGTCAAATACATCTTTGAAGAAAACTCATCAAGCAAAAAAAAACAAACCTTCTTTCAGCCTAAAAAATATTTATATCCTTTGACTTAATAAAAATATATCTGAAGGAAAGAATTACAACTATGCAAACACTTTTATGACAAAATATTTACCAAACATTATTTATAATGGTGGAACATTGGTAACAATCTAAAGATACAACAGTTGAAGATTTATTAATTAGGGTATTTCAACTGCATGGGCTATTATGCAGCCATTTTAAAAAGTTTTATTTCTGAATAATTTATAAGCCCCTAGAAAAATGCTTATATAAAATTGTTATTTAAAATGCAGAAAGTAGGGACTTCTCTGGTGGTTCAGTGACTAAGACTCTGTGCTCCCAATGCAGGGGGAGCAACCCTATGAACTGTAGCCTGCTGGACTCCTCTGTCCATGGGATTTCCCAGGCAAGAATACTGGAGTAGGTTGCCATTTTCTTCCCCAGGGGGTTTTCTCAACCCTGGGATCAAACCAGTGTCTTAGGCATTGCAAACAGGTTCTTGCATTGCAGGCAGATTCTTTACCACTGAGCCACCAGGAGGGCTGAGATTATGTCCCTCATTTTTTCCACATTTTGGTATTTTTGCAACTTTTTTGTGATGAGCACACTATATTTTCCTCTTGCTGTTTCTTCATCTATTTTTTATTATCCTTACATAACTCTTAAGAGCCCTGAGCAACAGCACCCTCAAGGAGTTGTGCTGTGGAGAAGCGAGTACAATACTAAAGAAATGGAGGCTAGAACTCACCATCCTAAGAACTCAAGTAGGACGCATCCAAAGCTAACTAATGTCAGGCATTGTTTTTCACATGAGACTTTAATTTGCTTAGAATTTTTTTAAGTTACTGTAATTCCAACTCCCAGAGAGAGTTAGAAGGGAAGTCTAGATAATAAATATGTAGCAGGTTTATAAGACAACACATCTAGATTGGAAGTGTACAAGAACAGGAGGCTCCAGGAGGAGTATCTCCAGGAAAGCATGGAGATCATGAGTTGTCTGATATGTTTGGTTCTATAAAATCCTATAATAAGAAGCTGCTGTAGTATATGGCAAGAATTAACAATTGATATAGAGAAAATTGAGCAAATAAAATAATTATTAAATCTGGAAAAAAGAAATATGTATCAGAAAAGAAACATAATTTATGTATAATTCATGCTTCAATAGTCAATTATACTTAGTCATGTTGGATTAACTAAACTTGTCTACATAATTATATTGGAATGATGGGAGGAGTGGAAGAAGAGAATAGTTGAAGAATGCTAAATCTCTGTTTGCTGCAATTGCAAACTAATGTAATAATAATAATAAGTGAAACAGATAAATCAAGAAATAACAGTCTTAGCATATTATTTAGGACCATGGAGTTGAGGACCAGAAGACCAACTGAAATAGATGGGGAAAAAAGTTGGTCTAATGAGCAGGATTGGGGCAGAAAGGGATGGGATAGGAATGAGGACATTAAAGCCTTTTAGAATCACATTATTTGACTTTTTAACTTCATATAGCCATTAAAAATGGTTTTATTTTTATTTTTTTAAATTAACCACAGAACCACAATGAGATATTACCTCATATTTATTGAGATGGCTACTATAAAATGAACAAAAGCAATTAGAAAATAACAAGTGCAGCTGAAGATGTGGAGAAATAACAATCCTTGTGCACTGTTGTACACTGTTGGTAGGAATGTAACATGGTGCAGCCACTATGGAAAACAGTATGCAGTTCCTCAAAAAAATCAAAAATAGAATTACCATATGATCCAGAAATTCTGCTTCTGGATGTATAACCCAAAAGAATGTATACCAAGGTCTCAAAGAGATATTTGTATACGCATGTTCACAGCAGCAGTATTCACAACAGCCAAATGGGGGAAGCCACCCAAGTGTCCATAAATGGGTAAATAAAATGTGCTATATACATACAATTGTATGTCATTCAGCCTTAAAAGGCAAAGAAATTCTGACACATGCTACAACATGGATGAATCCTGATGACATTATACCAAGTGAAATAAGCCAGTCACAAAAAGATAAACACTTCTGTATCATTACACTTATATGAGGTTCCCAGCGTAATCAAATTCATAGAGACAGAAAGCAGAAAGGTGGTTGACAGGAGCTGAAAGGAAGGGGAATGGTTAGTTGTCGTTTAATGAGGGTAGAATTTCAGCTTTGCAAGATGAAAAGAGCTCTGGAGATTGCTTGTACAACAGTGTGAACATACTTAATGCCATGAACTATATACTTAAAAATGGTTAAGATAGTAAATGACATGCTATGTGTATTTAACTGCAATTAAATTTTTTTTTTAATTAATCAAAGTAGTTGGAATTCAGACTGCATAGGATTAAGATATGTGCTCTGCTGTTATACTCTCCTGTGGAGTGTAATAATCTTTAGCTGAGCTCTGGAATGCAACTGCACATATTAAGACAGCAAGAAATTACAAACATACCCCAAGAATATGCAATATATTTTCCTTTTAAATGATGAATAGGCTTAGAGTCAGGTCAGTTGCTCAGTTGTGTCCGACTGTTTGTGACCCCATGGACTGCAGCACTCCAGGCTTCCCCGTCCATCGCCAGCTCCCGGAGCTTGCTCAAACTCACGTCCATCGAGTTGATGATGCTATCTAACCACCTCATCCTCTGTTGCCCCCTTCTCCTCCTGCCTTCAATCTTTCCTAGCATCAGGGTCTTTTCCAATGAGTCAGTTCTTCACATCAGGTGGCCCAAATATTGGAGTTTCAGCTTCAACATCAGTCCTTCCAATGAATATTCAGGACTGATTTCCTTTAGGATTGACTGGTTTGGTCTCGTTGCAGTCCAAGGGACTCTCAAGAGTCTTCTCCAACACCACACTTCAAAAGCATCAATTCTTTGGTGCTAAGCTTTCTTTATGGTCCAGCTCTCACATCCATACATGACTACTGGAAAAACCATAGCTTTGACTAGACAGACCTTTGTCAGCAAAGTAATGTCTCTGTTTTTTAATATGCTGTCTAGGTTTGTCATAGCTTTTCTTTGAAAGAGCAAGCATCTTTTAATTTCATGGCTGCAGTACCATCCGCAGTTATTTTGGAGCCCAAAAAAATAAAGTCTGTCATGATTTCCATTGTTTCCCATCTATTTGCCATGAAGTGATGGGACCGGAGCCATGATCTTAGTTCTTTTGATGTTGAGTTTTAAGGCAGCTTTTTCATTCTCCTCTTTCACTTCCATTAAGAGGCTCTTTACTTCCTCTTCTCTTTCTGCCGTAAGGGTGATATCATCTGCATATCAAGTTATTGATATTTCTCCCAGCAATGTTAATTCTGGCTTGTGCTTCATCTAGCCCAGCATTTTGCATGATGAACTCTGCATATAAGTTGAATAAGCAAGCTTACAACATCTGACCAAATTTAGAATGTAAAAGGAAGTAGTTTTAGTCATCCTAACTAATACCTGGAAACTAGCTTGACATCAAGCTAACATCAGTGTCAAATTAATTGATGGTCACGTTCAATATTCATTCAACAAATGTTACTTGACCACTGACGATGTGCCAGGCACTGTGCTGGACACTGAAACTATCTTGTAATTCATGAGCCAACTTAAGAAAGAGAGTTTAAATCAGGAAGAGCAAGGTCTGAGTGCCTATGGGGTACCATGCACTCTGCCAGCTTTATACACATTATCTCCACTAAGTTACAATCCATGATATACATGGAGTTATACTTCATTAGTTATCAAACTATAAGCCAATTACTTTTATGCAATAGGCATCCTGGATGTCTATGATATTTTTTCCAGTCAACATATAATGGATTTATCTATTACTGAAGAACACATATCTAAGTATGCCCCATCTTCTAAACCACATTTACTTTAATGCCTTTCTGGTTTTCAGGTTGACAGTTTCTGCTTCAATAACTTTTCTTTGCAATCCCACCACAGCTCCTCCTTAATTCCCATAGCTGGATGTTTTCACACTTCTGTGCTTTATAGTTTTGAATCTCCTTTTCGTATTGCCCCTGAGTTGCAGGGATCAGGGGTTGATGTGTTCACTGCAAGTGTCTCATCTCACAGAGACAACTAATTGTTCCATTTTGCCCCAGAACTGAACAGGTTCTCAGGTCGTGACTCAGCTTTAAAACTGAGAAAGTACTCGGCAAACTCACTTTCAGCCAAGTGAAGTCCCATGTTCTGGGAACCCCTTAGTCCTGAAGTTGGTCATCCTAACTCTCAGTTTTCTCTTCTCATTGTCTGTCTTGATCTTGTGTGTGTGTGTGTATTTATATAAAGTCAAGGGCTCAGCTGAGCAGGAGAGAACTGAGCTACCAGATATTCAGAGTGCTCAATTAAAGCAAGAAGCTATTAATAAAATAAAAATAAGAGTCAAGCCTTTCATCACTTACTGTGATATTATAAGCAAGAGACTAAAACCAAAGTTCTGACTCCCTCTCCTTGCATTTTCCCCAGGGGAACACGACAGGTCAGGTAGATCAGCACAGATATGGGGGGTGAGGAGTAAGGGGGTTTATAGGATGGCTAGGAGTGGAAAAGTACTGAGTCACAGTGGGAAAGTACTAGTACTGAGTCACATGGAGAAATTATCTTCACTGCCTCTCCCTCCCACTTCTCCCACCAATAAGGAAACCTAAGCAAAGGCACAAGGAAAATCTTAGAGAAAAAGACCTCCAAGTGATGGCTCCTTGTCTAGAAATGCAGATATGTAAAACCAGGGACAGCTCATCCTTGACTAAAACTCCCTTCAGAGGCTGCAGTGTCCTGCCTGTGCAAGTCTAGTAGGGGGCAGTATTCCCCTCAAGACTTGCCAAGTAAGGCCTTTGTAATTGCCTACGGCTGGGCCTGGAAAAAAAAAAAAAAATTACACACAGGTTTTTGGCCAAGAGCTGGAATATTAATATATCTCTCTTTCTCTCTATGACCCAATAGAAAAATGGTCAAAGATTAATATCAAATGGTCCACACACACGAAAAAAAATGTTAATAATTCTTAAATACATGGAATGATATTTGAAAGTGATACAAATTAAACCTGCCCTGAGATGATAATTTTTTACTTAACACACTGTGATGGTAAAGAAATGGGGAAACAGATACTCCTGTTTTACAAAGGCATATATACTGGTAACCACTGCCTCTACTTCGAGCAATTTCACACCTTCAATCACAATTACAGATCCAGGTATCTTGGACCAGTAAATACATTCTAGGACTTTATCCTGCATATAGGCCATACCTGTGGAGGACGACATATACACGAGTTTTTCCTTGCCATTTATTGCTTATGATAGCAAAAGGTTGGAAAAAACTTAACAGTTAGGGACTGGTAAAACACAAATATAATACATCCATACACAGAAATACTGCACAGCCATTCAGAAGATACGTATTTTAACTGATTTTTAATTTTTGGCTGCACTGGATCTTTGTTGCTGCGCGGGCTTTCTCTAGTTATGGTGATCAGGCGCTACTCTGTACATTGTGGAGCATGGGCCATAGGGCGGGTGGGCTCAGTAGTTGTGGCCCACGGGCTTAGTTGCTCTAAGCATGTGGAATCTTCCCAGACCAGGGATTGAACCAGTGTACCCTGCGTTGGTAGGCAATTAACCACTGGACCACCAGGAAAATCCTATCGTTGTGTTTTAAAAGCAAATATGAAACTGTATGTACCATATACACAGTTTGTGTGATAATACGGAGGAAATAAAATGTATTTTCTGCTTGGATATAGAAAGATACATAAGAAACTAATAGCACTGGTTTTCCGGGAGAGAACTAGGTAGCCGGCAACAATAATGGAAAGAGCCATTTCATCATATACTATTTTACACCTTTTGAATTTTGAATCATTTTGAATGTAAATCAGAATTTAAGGGACCTCCTTGATGGTCGAGTGGCTAAGACTCCACACTCCCAATGCAGAGGGCCTGGGTTTGATCCCTGGTTAGGGAGCTATATCCTGCATGCCTCAACTACAGATACCATATGCTGCAACTAAGACCCAGCACAGTCAAGTGAACAAATACGTTTTTGGAGAAGAAAATGGCAAACCACTCTAATATTTTTGCCTGGGAAATCTCATGGACAAAGGAGCCTGGCGGGCTACAGTCCATGGCATCTCAGAGAGTCAGACACAACTTAGCAACTGAACAACAACAACAACACAGAATCAGGCAGATTGTGATTCGGGGAAATAGTTCTTGATGGAAATGCGGCATAAAATGGAGAGCGAAGTGACCTAGCAATACGGAATACACAGTTTTGTAAGAAATTAAAATTTGTGTATAGAATAATGGTTGCAAATACTCAAACAATAAAATCCATGGCTAACGGGGAAAAAAAGAATTTAAACAACAACAACCAGCAAACCAACCACAAAAACATGGGCTCTCGTGTCAGACTGCCTAGCTTAAACCTTTCTCCATCACTTACCAGTTGTGTGTGACCTTAGGCAAATTACTTAACCTTACTTTTCTTTCCACATCTATAAAATAGGCACAATGATAGCACTTATTTCAAAGAGTTGTTGTGAGAATTAAAGTCGATCACGGGAGTCAAATATCAGATCAGTGGCAGAGACTCTGGAGCCAGACTTCAGGGCTCAAATGCCGGCTCCACCCCTCCTATGTTGCGTGACCTTGGGCAAGTTATTCAGCCCCACTTTTTCTCAGTTTCTTCATTTCATTTGCAAATGGGGATAATAATCAAATTGTGTGAAGATTAAATTGGATAATACTTATAAAGTACTTACAACTGCACTTGGAATATATTAAGTGCTATGTATGTATTTGTTGAGTATTAAATATTTATTTAACACAAATATTAGTTATTACGATTAGCTGTTACCCATCATTGTTGGATTAAACCCTTCTTAGGTTACTTTTCAGAATTATCTTACCTACTCTCAACCTTGCTCCTCTCCTAACTATAATTCTACAAATACACTGCATTTGCTCATATTATTCTGATTCTGGAATGCCATTTCCAACCATAACCGACTGGAGAATGCTAAACTTTCCTTCAAAATCCAGTTCAAAGGTGTCTTCCCCGCTGAAGGCGGTGGCTCTCTCCTATGACCTGCCCCATCGCAGATCTCTAGTCTGACGTTTCCCACTTGGCTGAATCGCCTCCTGCCCCAGACCAGCAGGCGGAGCAGGCAATAATTCATGCCTGTGGGGATAGATGGGTAAATGGAATACTGACATTTTCAAAGGAACTCAAAAAGGTGAAAGTTTTCTGCTGTGACAAGTATCAACTTCATTATTATGCTCAAAAGTCTCTGACTGAGACAAAAGAAAGAGCTGTTCGGGGACATTTAAAGGAAAGTAGGAATAGAATACTTTGGAAACTAGAAGGTATTTTTTTAGGTGACTTTTTTGGGGGCTTGAGGCGGGTTCTGGTTTGTTTTTTGCCTTTGATCAACGTGGACCTGGCTCCCCCTGCTGGATTTAAAGTAAAATATGAATGGACTTGGAGAGTATTGGTGAAATGTCAGACAAATACTGTATGATATCACTTACACATAGAATCTAAAAAATAAAACAAACTAGTGAATATAGCAAAAAAGTAAAAATCACAGATATAGATATCAAGGGAAGGGGGAAGGGCAAAATAGGGGTAGGGGATTAAGGAATACAAACTACTATGTATAAAATAAGCAAATTACAAGGATATATTGTACAGCGCAGAGAATATAGCCAATATTTTATAATAACTATAAATGAAGCATGTATTTTAAAAATTGTGAATCACTATGTTGTATACCTGAAACTTGTATGATATTGTACATCAACTGTACTTCAATTTAAAAAATCAATTCATTTATGTAAATGAAGGCAAAGGAAACAGAACTTGTCGCATATTTAAAGTAGTATCTAGAGCTTTCATCAAGGTTCTTATTACAGATGACATCGTTGTAGCTATGACATTCCAGCATTCCCATAATGACTGGCTACATAACAATTACAGTTACCTCATGTAACTAGTGAAGTGACTTAGCAGCAGCAGCATGTAACTAGGGCAAGAGGTGTGGCTTTGAAATCTAAGCCCAGGACTGCAGGCCAGAAAGTCCTGAGTGTATATCCTGCTTTGGCAACAGCTGCAAAAAGTGGCCTCTGGCAAATAATTCAGCTTGTTTTTCTTTTTAATTGCACTGTTAATTTTTATTTTACTGTCTGAGTGATGGGCATAAGAATGCTAGTATCATCTTGTTACCATTGAAGCACTTGAATGATATCAATTGTCAATTGAATACAAGATGTCTCCTATGTGCACAGCAACACTCAGGGCCCTGAGGAATGCAAGAGCAGTACAGTGTTCCTCCCCTCAAGGATCTGTGTGTCCTAAGGGAACACGGAGGCTCTGTATGGTGCTTTGAAAGGTGTCTGATGTACAGTAAGTCTTCGAGAAACATACATTCACTTCCTTCTTCCACCCTTAAATATAGCTTCTGCTCAGAGCTAGAATCCGTGATTCCAGGCCTGATAGAACACTTTCTGAGGTGGATTCCTCCCATCTAGATTGCTTGGATTGACTAGATTGTCAACGCCATGACAACAGGAACCAGGTCTTATTCACACTCCATTCCTAGTACCAGGACAATGGCTGGCACATGAAATGTGCTCAGTACAGTTAGTTGAGTGAATGATTTTCCAAGGAAACTCATTCTATTTTTGGCTTACCCTCATTGTTAAAGAAATGAGCTGAAATCTGCCTCCCTGTCACTTGCCTTCACTAGTTCTTATCTTCCCTAATCTAAATAGTTCTCAATAAATGTAAGCTCTCTTTCTACCTCCCCTTCTTGCCTTTCTGTCATCACTGCCCTCATGAATATCACAAGAGACTATTTAGAGCCCTTGCTAAAATCTAGATACTACTGGCTATACCTCCAGCGTTCCTCTAATCCATTAGCCAAATAATTTAAAACTCACAATGTAATTGAGGAAATTCATTCCGAAACATGAAACAAAGAGGAATCAAAGCCCTTAAATGTGATGAGTGATTGTGGTCAGGGAGGAGTAAATTCGGGAGTCCAGAAAATGAAACTATCCTTAAGTATAAAAGTGTGAGAAGAGATTTTCTGCAGTTTTGGTGCTGAAACGTTTATTCATTCATCTTAAGACCTAGATAAGCAAACAACACGGTACATCCTCTCACACGTTCACTCTCTAGTGGAGGAGACAGTTAACTAGCAGGAGAATTAATCAAATGAACTTAAAAGGTGGTGCTATGAAGAAAAAGGCCGCGTGCTGGGAGGGAAAAAAAATGAGGTGAGGTAGGTAGGGGACAAACATCAGCTTTAGGAAGAACAGGGATCAGAAAGCCTCTCTGAAGAGCCATCAAGAAGGAGCTTGAGGGACTTCCCTGGTGGGTGGTCCAGTGGTTGAGACCTTGCCTTCAATGCAGGGTGTGCGGTTCGATCCTTGGTCAGGGAGCTGAGAGCCCACATGCCTCCCGGCCAAAAAACCAAAACATAAAATGGAAGCAATATTGTAACAAATTCAATACAGGCTTTAAAAATGGTCCACAGCCAAAAAAAAAGAAGCTTGAGAAAAAGCAAGGGTGGGAGGGATTGAAAGCTTAAATTAGACAGATGTTAGAAGCAGACAAGTATAAGAAAAGAAACGAACATGAATTCCAAGAAAAACTTGTATGTAAGCAAATATCTAGTTCAAAATCTTTTGTTTCTTATTGCAGATATTTGAGCATGCCAATAGTTTATATGCTCCCAAAACAATTTGAAGAAACTTATAGAAATATAACAGGAAATTATACAGAAATTAGGATGAAGGCAAAAAGTAAAGACAAACAGGAGAAGAAAAATAAAGTCAATTGTTAGAACTGACATGCAAAAGTGCATATTATACAGTTCTAAACAGTGGCTAGGTCTGGGCTGTATATTTGATTCTGAGCTTCCAGGAACAAAGCAATAGGGAAATACGAACAATTATGAAATTCAGTGTGCCAGTAATAAAAAAAAAATGAAGTAGTTCTAAGAGAATTATAACTTCCTGGTATTAGTATCTGAGAGAAATGTTCCTTCATCATGAGTCACTCTATGACATAATGGTCAAAGTCCTTAACAAAGCCCCACAATAAACTCAACAGCAAGATTCTTAGGGCCATTTCTCAGAACTAGCTTCAGTACATAAAACCAAAGAGCAACTAAGTAAAAGCAACTCTATAGGAGACCAGAGGCAATCCAGCTACACAGCTGATAGCAGCTGCTGTGAATCAGGGATAACATTTAGAATGTCTAGAGAAATGGATGGATTACTTATCTTTCAAGTTATGCTCAATGAATATTACTTCTTTTACCTGAACTTTTGATGAACAATGTGTAGTAGAGAATTTGAAGTCATTTCTGTGGCAAGAAACTAGAAGAATGGAAATGATCGTGCTGCTAATTAGTAATTGTTTTGAAAATCAGTGGTGCTGACTAACATTTTTTCAGGGAAGTAAGGGGTCTAACAATGCGATAGCTTGAAAAAATGCCATTTGGAAGTGGACCTAACGTGTTCCTCAAAAAATAGATCTGGACCCACATAATCACATGGATGGAGGAGGGGATGGGAACCCACTCCAGTATTCTTGTCTGGAGAATCCCATGGACAGAGAAGCCTGGTGGGCTACAGTCCATAGAGTCGAAAAGAGTTGGACACAACTGAAGTAACTTAGCATGCATGCAATCACATGGACAGATAATGCCTCAGGCTCCAAAGTTCTTCCACTCACATGTGGTCAAGATCATCTTAGCCTCCGTTAGTCAAGAGAAAACCTTAGTAAATAAGTTAAGAAATTTTACTTTCCAGATAGCTGCATAGTTTATGTGCTGATAAATTTTTGGCAATAAATCAATTAAATGTTGGAAGATAGCTACCAAAAACAATATTCAATTGTAAGAAGAGCTGATCTCAAGCCATGCTTTCTGACAGTAATTATATAGAAAAAATCAGAGCCTGCTTAGTGGTAAAAATACAGTATCTTCAGCTTAAAGGCGAATAATTATCTTTCCCTTCTTTAAAAAAAAAAAGCCATGCACTAAGCTCATTTAAAAATGGTTTTAGAGGAGGGAGGAGTTTCTCTGGAGGTTCAGTGGTGAAGACTATGTTCAGGGGGTACAGGTTCCATCCCTGGTCCAGGAACTAAGATCCTGCATGCCATTCAACATGACAAAAAAAAAAAAAAGTGGTTTTAGTTCTTAATGAGCATATTTTGAAAAAAAAAAAAAAAGGGAAGCTTCCTGCTTGAACCAATAGTTATCTGATCTGTTGGCTTGACAGAGACTGGCTAGCTTGTTGCTGTAGCCCACCAGGCTCCCCAGTCTATGACATTCTCCAGCCAAGACTGGAGTTGATTGCCATGCCCTCCTCCAGGGGATCCTCTGGACCCGGGATTGAACCCGCATCCCTTACTTCTGCAATGGCAGGTGAGTTCTTCACCACTAGCACCACCTGGAAGCCCTTAGCTCAACCAAATTTCCCAGCATCCCTTGAAGTTAAGTTTAGGCAAGAGAATTCTGGCCAGTTGAACTGGGTGTATTTCACCTTCAGGATGATGCAAGAAACCTCAGAGTGACTTTGGATGCAGTGTATCAAAGATGACAGACCTTTCTGTCAGTCTGAGTCATTTAACACCCAAGCCCTTACTGAGCTTACGTGAGAAAGAAATAACTTTATATTGTGTCAAGCCACTGAGATTTCAAAGTTGACTGTTAACAGCAGCTAGTGTATAGTCAATATGACATTTAAATCAAATCATGAATATGCTGCTACCTCTCTGTACCTCAGTTTTCTTGACTGTAAAATGGAGATATTAATAGCATTCACCTATTAAATTTGATCTAACAATTGAATATGTTAATGTATGTTAATGTTTCAAACTGTGTCTAGCACATAGTAAACATTCAATTCATGTTAACTATTATGGTTATTATTATTACAAATTTTCCTGGTACTATTAAAATGCAAGTTCCATATAACTCAGATTTCCTTTGACCATTCAGATTGTTGTAACAAGTGATGTCACGTTTATGTTACCGACTGCACTGTGCTGATCTATGCCCCCATGACTGCAGGGTTTCAGTACATTTCTTGGTCCCCTTGGGTTGTCCTATACATGCTCTGAAATCATTCTCCTCTGATCTCCATTTCGTTCTCTGCTAACCACTGTTGAAGTTACTGGCAAGGAGGGGTGACAGAATGAGGAAGGCTTGCTGTCATCGTGTGGTGACCCTGAGGAAGGCACTGTCTCTCATTTGTCCCAAAGCTGTAAACCCTCAAAATGCCAAAACAGACTCCCATCCATTTGTTTCTTTCTTAAAATTTTATTAAATTTTTTTAAATTTGTAAACTCTGTGAAATAACATACTGCATTTCAGGAAATGTCAGAAGCACATTTAAAGAGTTGTTTGCAAATATCACAGAAAAAGTTGTAATTTATTTAATTTTCCATTGTCAATCAATGTCAATCATTCAGCCCACACCACTGAATCCATGAATTTTCAGTCAGTTGCCAGGGCCTCTTTTTAACCCACTTCTTGTCCATACAGTAGGTCATCACAGTATACCCAGAAACTGCTCTTAGGTTTGGCTCACAGGAATTTTTAACCTGAGGCCCACAGACCTCCTTACCCAGCTGGAATAATCCCCAGGATATCCATGGACAGAAATCAGGAGGCCTGTGATCTTGGATGAGAAAAAAAAAACCATGTTTTAACTTTTACTAATCTCTAATAGACATTTAGCAATCCCTTTCATCACTAATGAAGGCAACGCTATAGTACAATTAGCAGTATCTGTGACCTTATCACCAATAGCTATACCAATAGATATTTCTATGTCATATTATAGCAGTTAAAAGTATTCTGAAAGATCACTTATGTTCACACTACTATGAAATTACAGTAGTCACTAGAGTTGCCACTGTCCTCCCATTTGTCTTATTTCATATGTCAATAAGGATGTATATTATTATAGCAAGGGCTGGGTAATATTCTGAGAACTATATTTTAA
This sequence comes from Bos indicus x Bos taurus, assembly GCF_003369695.1. Classification (NCBI taxonomy): domain Eukaryota; kingdom Metazoa; phylum Chordata; class Mammalia; order Artiodactyla; family Bovidae; genus Bos; species Bos indicus x Bos taurus. Next base: position 49,002,145 of record NC_040090.1, on the reverse strand, counting down.
TTTAATTGGCTTCCAGATGTTTGTATGTAAAAACATTATTCTGGGAAAGGAGTCTATAGACTTCACGTGACTGCCAAAAGGGTCTACAGCACAAAAAAGAAGAATTTTAACTCCACACTCCCATGTGTTTTTTTTAACTTTTTTTTTTGTATTGAGGTAGCCAATTAACAATGTTACAGTATTTCCAGTGAACAACAAAGGGACTCAGCCATACATAAACATACACCCATTCTCCCCCAAACTCTCCTCCCATCCAGGCTGCCACGTAACATTGAGCAGAGTTCCCTGTGCTATATAGGAGGACCTTGTTGGTTATCCATTTTAAATATAGCTCGATGTGTACATGCTGATTCCAAACTCCCTAACTATCCCTTCCCCTCATTCCTCACCCCCTGGCAACTATAAATTGGTTCTCTAAGTCTGTGAGTCTCTTTGTGTTTTGTAAATAGGTTCATTTGTATTATGTCTTTTCAGATTCCACATGTAAGCAATCATCATATAATATTTCACCTCTCTCTGACTTAGTATGACAATCTCTAGGTCCATCCAGGTTGCCCCATGTCTTTTTTCTTACTCACTCTCCTCTAGTCTCAAAGAGGACTGTGCTGGTAACAGACAATCAGACACATTGAAATGTCATGCCCTAGGACAGCATGGTAGGTGACTGAGTTTGGGCACTTGAGTCAATTTGTTCTGCTCCAGCATTTATTAACTGTGTGACCCAGGGCAAGTTACTTAACCTCTCTGTGCCTTATGTCTACAAAATGGGAATTATAATTGTTTCTTCCTCATAGGGTTATTGTGAAGAAAAATGAGTTGATCCATTAAATCTCTTAGAGTCTACCACATAGTAAGCTCTCAGAAAATGTTAGCTGCTCTTTCAAGTGCCTGTCACAGCTGTTTCTTTATGATATTTTTAGGGAAAGGAGAAGAGGAGAGAAAAGAGTAGGTTAGCCATTCCTCTTGTGAGTCATAGCCTACACATAAAATAACTTGTATGATGCACAAAATTGATATCTTTTTTAAAGCACACGAAGGAAACTGTTGATAGTTCTTCCTTGAAAAGTTTCCAATTTAATTTTATATTCTATATAGATACTCCCAACTGAATGCTTTTTTTTTCCAACTGAATCTTTTTTAATGCTTCAGAGGCAGTACAAATGTTCCCTGCCTTTGATTTACAAAGCAGGGCTTATATTTAGACAATATTAAGGTTGGTACAAAAGTAATTATGGTTTTGCATTGTTGAACGTTGCTGTTTGATATTGGAATACATTCTTAAACAAAGGTGGCTATGTTATGCATCATTTTAATGTACATTTCTTGCTTTATTTATTTACTTTTTGCTAATGACATTACTTGCTGTGTATTTTATATTTATTTTAGACTATGGAAATGATGTTAGACAAAAAGCAAATTCAAGCGATTTTCTTATTTGAGTTCAAAATGGGTTGTAAAGCAGCAGCGACAACTCACAACATCAACAATCCATTTGGCCCAGGAACTGCTAAGGAACGTACAGTGCAGTGGTGGTTCAAGAAGTTTTGCAAAGGAGACGAGAGGCTTGAAGATGAGGAGAACAGTGACCAGCTATTGGAAGTCAACAACAACCAACTGAGAGCATCATCTAAGCTGACCCTCTTACAACTACACGAGAAATTGCTGAAGAACTCAAGCTCAAGCATTCTAAGGTCGTTTGGCATTTGAAGCAAATTGGTAAGGTCAGTAAGTGGGTACCTCATGAGCTGACCAAAAAAAAAAAAAGTCATTTTGAAATGTTGTTGTCTATATTTCTAGGCAACAACAACGAACAATTTCTCAATTGGATTGTGATATGCGATGAAAACTGGACTTTATTTGGCAAATTCTGATAACCAGCTCCATGGCTGGACCAAGAAGAAGCTCCAAATCACTTCCCAAAGCCAAACTTGCACCAAAAAAATGTTATGGTCACTGTTTGGTGGTCTGATCCATCCCAGCTTTCTGAATCCTGGTGAAACTATTATATCTGAGATGTATGCTCAACAGATCGATGAGATGCACTTAAAAGTGCACCACCTACAGCCAGCATCGGCCAACAGAAAAGGCCCAATTCCTCTCCATGACAACACCTGACCACATGACAGCCAAGGCTTCAGAAGTTGAACAAATTGGGCTACGAAGTTGTCTTATCCACCATATTCACCTGAACTCTCACCAACTGACTGCCACTTTTTCAAGCAACTTTTTGCAGGGAAAATGCTTCCACAACCAGCAAGAGGCAGAAAATGCTTTCCGAGAGTTCCTCCAGTTCCTGAGGCACAGATTTTCCCACTACAGGAATAATAAAACAACTTATTTCTCATTGGCAAACATGTGTTGATTGAAATGGTTCCTATTTTGATTAATAAAGATCTGTTTGAGCCTCATTATGATTTAATATTCATGGTTCAAAACCACAATTACATTTGCACCAACCTAACAGTCTTTCAAAATTCATGCTCATTTCTAAGCCTTTAAAAGGTGAATATTGGCTATGTCATTTTAACTGAAGGACAGAAGACACTAAAAGTAAATGGAAGTAGATTCATTCATTTATGCATCTAACAATTATTACATTCCTGCTCTGTGCCAGGCACTACTCTAAATGCTAGGGAATTAGTGATACAAAGTCCCCACTGTCATTGAGTTTACATTCTAGTGTGGACAGTGAAAAGTATCACGAGGTGATCAGTGCTTCACAGAGCATTAAAATAAAGTGATGTTATATGCATAAGAACCAGGCAGTGATTTTAGTCTGCGCAGTCGGATATTCTCCTTAATGAGGTGTTAAGCAGAGCTCTAAAGAACAAAACAGAGCTAGCCAGCAAGGAGACAGCATTCCAGGCAAAGGGAATAGTGCAAATTCACTGGAGCAGGACTGAGGTTACCTATTCTTACCTCTTTAGGAATGTAGAGAAGGCTGATATTGCTTCCCAGGTGGTGCTAGGGGTAAAGAACCCACCTGCCAATGCAGGAGACATAAGAGACATAGGTTCAATCCCTGGATCGGCAAGATCCCCTGGAGGAGGAAATGGTAACCCACTTCAGTATTCTTGCCTGGAGAATCCCATGAAGAAAGGAGGCTGACAGGCTACAGTTCATGGGGTCGCAAAGAGTTGGACACGACTGAACACACAAGCATGTTGCTAGAACAATAAGTGTGCAAGGGGTGGAGCCATTCAGGAGAGGTAAACAGATCAGATAGTGTGAGGTTTTGCAAGTAAAGGCAAGGTTTTCAGTGCGATGGGAAGCTACTGCAGAGTTTTAGTCAGAGGCAAGGTGATCTGATGTGCCATTTTAAATCACTCCAAGATACGGAAGGAGGGTTGAAAAACAAATAAAATAGACTCCCAGTTACTCATGGGGAATGGATTTAGTGGGGCAAAACTAGATATGGGAAGGCTGGTTAGATGGTGGTTTGGACCAGGATTACAGCAGAGAGATGGCAAAGAGGGTCAGTTTACCCATTAGAGTATATTTTGGAGGTAATGCCAGGAGTATTTACTGATTGGGATGTGAAGAAATGAGAGGAATCAAGGATAACTCCTGAGCTGTTAGCCTATATAATTGTATTGATGGTGCCAAATAGAGGTGGATAAATCCTGGGAGAATGAGAGGATGAGGAAGTGAGAACAAATATGATGTAATGAGTTGCAATCTCTCATTTTGTGCTCATCTTAATTTTGAGTTGCCTATCAAATATCCAAACGGAGATATCAAATATACAGTAAACACAAGTTTAAAGTTCGGGGGATAAGGCAGGGACTGGAAACATAAGTTTAAGAATCACTGGCCTAAGAATGGTATTTAAAACCAAAAGAGTTGAAGTGTCTTGGGGCACTCCTAACTTTGATAAAGGGGAAGGAGCTGATAAAAGACTAAGAAATAAGCAGAAAGACAGAAGGAAAACAAGAGGAACCTGGTATCATGGACACTTTGAGAACAAAGTGCTTCCAGGAGGGAGTGATAACTACTGTCAGGAAATGCTGAGTGGTTCTGTCTTTGGCCAGATGTATGCCAATGGTGACTTGGTAGATGTTTCAGTATATGGAGGGGATGAAAGTCCAGTGGGATGAGAAAGTAAAGTCAGCAAATATAGATAGTTCTTTTGAGGCTCTGAAATCAGGTGGAAGCTGGAGTTGGTGTATGATCAAGGGAGAGAGGAAAGTTATGTGTACAAGGGGAGGGCTGGGTAGAGAAGTTGTGAAAAGGGAAAACATAGATCTAAACTTTATTTTCTGCCCTCAGGGAGTTTATGATCTTATCTGGGAGAAGTTGAGGATAGCATTGGTCAAAAGGTCAAAGGATAGCTTTGGATTAAATACAACAGTATCCATTAACGCTAAGCATGATGCCTAACAGTAAGAACTCAATAGATGAGAGGAAGCCATAATTACAAAACAATTTGAAAACACTCTAAGATATGAGATAATTAAGGATTAAACTGGGTAGGTAATTAAATGTTAGGATTCCAGAAAATGGAGAGATTACTGTCAGCCACAATGATGGAATTCCCCAATGAAAAATCAGAATCTACCATATGATAGTGGCTTAAAAAAATCTGTTACTATATGTATGTGTACAAATTTGCAAAGCTCTACAGATTTAGAACATTTTCAGCCACCTACTTAATTGCCTTTATTGGAAATATTTAAATTTCATGTATCCCCAAATACCCTGAGCCTTTTTGAGGCCTCTGCACCTGTGCTCATGCTTTCTCCTCTGCCTGAAACCCCATTCCCCATCTTTACCTTTCTGACTTCCGCTCCTCGGGGCTACTTCCCCTGGGAAGCCTCCCTTGCCCTGCCCTCCCCTCCAGCAGGGCTGGGAGGTCCTGTGTTGGGACCTTGTGTGCAATTTTACCACAGCTTGTACCACAGAGTACTGACATTTTGTATTTGTGTACCTGTTGTGTTTTTTTTCTGTTGCTTTGGGGTTTAACTGACAGCAAGCTTTCCAAGGGCAGTGTCAAGATTGTATTCACCTGTTTCCTTTGCACCCAGCCCAACTTCTGGCTGGTCTCAATCAATGTCTATTGAACCAACTGAATTTACTATTAGGGCTAGCGTGGAATATCCTGGACACAAGTCCCTGAAGGTCTGATAACTAACTTAACACCCCATGTAAGGTTATAACAGGTTTATAGCGTGAGAACCATTCAGGACCCCATCCTTCATCAGTCCCTCTGAGTCTGCACAACTCCACACACTTCTTGAGCTGTTTTAAATCACTTCCCAATAAATTTTTTCAAAAATCCTATTCTTTTATTATTCAACTTCTAATCAAAATGTATTAACATCCAGTACAGTCTAACTATACTTCATGTTGTTAAAGTTGCAAAGTTGCCAAGTTCTCTTATTTTTTTTCTCCCCTATTTGAAAGGAATACATGCTCATAGCAACAAAGCCAATCCGTATGAAAGGAATATACAGTAAGAAGGAAGGCTCCATCCTGTTTGCTGATCCACACTCTGCCAGGTCCTCTTTGTAGAGGCAGCCATTACTACAAACTTCTTGTGTGTCCTTCTAGAGGTACACTATGCTATTATAACACACTCCATTTTTTAAAACATAAGCGCCAGCATTGCACAAATTATTTGTAACCTAGCGTTTTCCTTTAACAGAATGTACTGGAGATTATTCTATATTGGAGATTTTTCCTTACTAGTACATATTTTCAACAGCTCTATAGTATCCTAGCTCCCATTTTATGACATATCAAATCTATTTGACCCATTCCCTATTGATGGAAATTTAGGTGGGTCTCACTCTTTTCCTACTATGTGATTATTATAGACTAACCTGTGCTACCCCCCAAATTCATATGTTGAAGTTCTAACCCTTAGTATCTCAGTAAGTGAACTTACTTGGAGATAGAGTCATTATAGTCAAATTAGAATAAGGTCATTAGGGTGGGTCCTAATCCAATATGACTGATGTCCTTATAAGAAGAGGAAATTTGGAAGGAGACACTTAGGAAGGAAGAGATCTAAAGCCACAGGAAGAAGACAGTCATCTGCAAGCCAAGGAAAGAGACCTAGAACATATCCTTCCCTCACAGCTATCAGATGAAACCAACCCTGCCAGCACCTTGATCTCAGACTTGTGGCCGCTGGGACTGTGAGACAATAAATTTATTGTTTAAACCACTCAGTCTGTAGTACTTTGTGGTGGCAGCCCTGGCAAACCAATTACAATGATGCTTTGATGAATATCTTTGTACATATATTTACAGAAGCAAATTTATCATCTTTCAATCATGGCATTTTATCTCCTGGTCAATTTCTTCAACTGAATCAGTGATATTCCCTAAGTCCACCTCACCTGCTCATGGAATGACCAACAGCAGACCCTTGAACACGTGAAATTCTTTCATAACTCTGTATCTTTGCACATATCCTTTGCTTAGAATGCCCTTCCTCCTGAGATGTTCTTGAAAAACTCCAGTACAGTCACTTCAAGTGCTGCCTCCTCTGTGAAACCTTTAATCAGCCTCTGGGATGGCACCCTGTGATTTCCACCTCCTAGTATTCAAGCCTTTGTGTATTCTCCATCTTTGTGTATTGCCCTTCTCTTTATTGTGGACTGGACTTACTGTCTCACTTCTAAAGAACAGAGTACGGCAGAAGTGATGGGACATCAATTAGATTACAAAAAGACCTTGGCTCCTGTCCAGAGGTGATTGCTGTCACACACGCTTGTTCTCTCTTCTTCTTTCTTGGTCACTAACACTGAGGGGAGCCTGATGTCATACTGTGAGGAGGCAGCTTTGTGGAAAGGTTCTTGTTTCAAGAGATCAAGTCCCTTTAACAACCACATGAGTGAAAATGGAAGTGGATCTCTCCTCTCATTCAAGCCTTTAGATGAAACTAGACACAGATAGCTTGACTACAACCTCATGAGAAAAGCCTTGAGGCAATCCCACCTAAGTCATACCTGGATTCCTGACCAAAGAAATTATGAGATAGCAAATCTTTGTTGCTATGAACTGCTAAGCTTTGGGATAATTTGATATGCAGCAGTAAATAACTAGTCTACTTTCCATCCTCCTGTCTTTTCCCCAAGTTCCTTAGACGTATTTCCAGTAGTGCTCTTAGCACACTACAACATATTTGTTTTGAAATCTTTTCCTCCAATTGCCTAATTCCAAGGACAGGAATCCTGGCTCAGTTAGCTTTATATTTACTGTGTCTTACACAACAAAGTTCAAGCTACCATCATCCCTTCCCTAGACTGTTTCAATAACCTCCAAACTGAGCTGTCCAAATCCCCTCTAGCCTCTGACTAATCCATTCACTACCTAGCACTAAGAACCTTTTTAAAATGCAATTTGGGTTATCTGAGAGCTTAAAATCCTTCTCCTCATTCTTAGGATAAGGACCTAAATTTGTAATACAGCCCCCCAGGCCTGGCAGGGTCTGCCTGCCTCACCACCACATCCAAAGCCACTTCCGCATTGTTCCCAGCATGACAGCAACACTGGTCTTTCAGTTCCTCAGTTGAACCATGCTTCTTCCTCCCTTGCTATCTTTGCTCACACTGTTCCCACTGTCTGGGATGCTTTTTCCCCCTCCTCCTCAATTTCTACTCATTTCTCTAAATCTGAGCTCAATACCTTTCTGCCTTCCCTTCTAAAGCAAAGAACCCTGTAGTTTTCCTGCATATCACTTTTCACAATTGAGATTAAATGACTTTAATTAGATGTTTAATATTTGTCTCCTGTGTTGGACTCTGAGTTCTATGAGGGCAGGGACACCTTGTCTTGTTCACTATTGTATCCCCAGCACAGACCATGGTGTCTGACCTATTGAAAATAAGGGCTCGGTAATTTTTTCCCTCTATTTTTTTGCTGAATGAAACACAGGACAAACACTTCCTATTCTTTACACAAACTTGAAATCTTTTCATCATCTACACATTTAATCTTTTGAGTGTCATCCCTCTATGCAACAAATAGAGGAAAACAATAGAATGGAAAAGATTAGAGATCTCTAGATACCAAGGGAACACTTCATGTAAAGGTTGGCACAATAAAGGACAGAAATGGCAAGGACCTAACAGAAGTAGAAGAGATTAAGAAAAGGTGGTAAGAATACACAGAAGAATTATACAAAAAAGGTCTTAATGACCCAGATAACCACGATGGTGTGGTCTCTCACCTAAAGCCAGACATCTCAGAGTGTGAAGTCAACTGAGCCTTAGGAAGTTTTACTACAAACAAAGCTAATGGAAGTGATGAAATTCCAGCTGAGCTATTTCAAATCCTAAAAGATGATACTGTGAAAGTGCTGCACCCAGCATGTCAGCAAGTTTGGAAAACTCAGCAGTGGCCACAGGAGTGGAAAAGGTTAGTTGCCATTCCAGTCCCAAAGAAAGGCAATGCTAAAGAACATTCAAACTACTGTACAGTTCAGTTCAGTCACTCAGTCGTGTCCAACTCTTTGAGACCCCAAGGACTGCAGCACACCAGGCTTTCTTGTCCATCACCAACTCCCAAAGCCTGCTCAAACTCATGTCCATCGAATAAGTGATGCCATCCAACCATCTCATCCTCTGTCATCCCCTTCTCTTCCTGCCTTCAATCTTTCCCACCATCAGGGACTTTTCCAATGAGTCAGTTCTTCACATCAGGTCACCAAAGTATTGGAGTTTCAACTTCAGCATCAGTCCTTCCGATGAATATTCAGGACTGATTTCCTTTAGGATTCACTGGTTGGATCTCCTTGCAGTCCAAGGGTCCAAGGGACTCTGAGGAGTCTTCTCTAACACCACCGAACAAAAGCATCAATTCTTCTGCGCTCAGCTTTCTTTATAGTCCAACTCTCACACCCATACATGACCACTGGAAAAACCATAGCCTTGATGAGATGGATCTTTGTTGGCAAAGTAATGTCTCTGCTTTATAATATGCTGTCTGCGTTGGTCATAGCTTTTCTTTCAAGGAGCAAGCGTCTTTTAATTTCATGGCTGCAGTCACCATCTGGACTGATTTTGGAGCCCAGAAAAATAAAGTCTGACACTGTTTCCACTGTTTCCCCATCTATTTCCCATGAAGTGGTGGGACCGGATGCCATGATCTTCGTTTTCTGAATGTTGAGCTTTAAGCCAACTATTTCCCTCTCCACTTTCACTTTCATCAAGAGGCTTTTGAGTTCCTCTTCACTTTCTGCCATAAGGGTGGTGTCATCTGCATATCTGAGGTTATTGATATTTCTCCCAGCAATCTTGATTCCAGCTTGTGTTTCTTCCAGTCCAGCGTTTCTCATGATGTACTCTGCATAGAAGTTAAATAAACAGGGTGACAATATACAGCCTTGACGAACTCCTTTTCCTGTTTGGAACCAGTCTGTTGTTCCACGTCCAGTTCTAACTGTTGCTTCCTGACCTACATACAAATTTCTCAAGAGGCAGATCAGGTGGTCTGGTATTCCCATCTCTTTCAGAATTTTCCACAGTTTATTGTGATCCACACAGTCAAAGGATTTGGCATAGTCAATAAAGCAGAAATAGATGTTTTTCTGGAACTCTCTTTTCTATGATTCAGCGGATGTTGGCAATTTGATCTCTGGTTCCTCTGCCTTTTCTAAATCTAGCTTGAACATCTGGAAACTCATGGTTCATATACTGTTGAAGCCTGATTTGGAGAATTGTTCCATGTCCGATTCTAACTGTTGCTTCTTAACCTGCACTACTGTACAATTGCACTCATTTCACATGCTAGCAAGGTATTGCTCAAAATCCTTCAAGCTAGGCTTCAACAGTTTGTGAACTGAGAATTTCCAGATGCTCAAGCTGGATTTAGAAAACGCAGAGGAATCAGATTAAACTGCCAACATCTACTGGACCATAGAAAAAGCAAGGGAATTGCAGAAAAACATCTACTTCAGCTTTATTGACTATGCCAAAGCCTTTGACTGTGTGGATCACAACAAACTGTGGAAAATTCTTAAAGAGATGGGAATACCAGGCCACCTTACCTGCCTTCTGAAAAACCAGTATGCAGGTCAAGAAGCAACAGTTAGAACTGGACATGGAACAATGGACTTGTTCAAAATTGGGAAAGGCTGTATATTGTCACCCTGCTTATTTACCTTCTATTCAGAGTACATCATACGAAATGCCCAGCTGGATGAAGCACAAGCTGGAATCAAGATTTCTAGGAGAAATATCAACACCCTAAGATATGTAGATGATTTTACTCTAATGGCAGAAACAGAAGAGGAACTAAAGAGCCTCTTGATGAGGGTGAAAGAGGAGAGTGAAAAGGGGGCTTAAAACTCAACATTCAAAAAACTAAGATCATGGCATCTGGTCCCATCACTGCATGGCAAATAGATGCAGAAAAAGTGGGAACAGTGACAGATTTTATTCTTTTGAGCTCCACAATCACAGCAGATGGTGAATTAAGCCATGAAATTAAAAGACGTTTACTTCATGGAAGGAAAGTTATGACCAACCTAAATAGCATATTCAAAGACATTACTTTGCCAACAAAAGGTCCATCTGGTCAAGGCTATGGTTTTTCCAGTGGTCATGTATGGATGTGAGAGTTGGACTATAAAGAAAAGTTGAGTTCTGAAGAATTGATGCTTTTGAACTATGGTGTTGGAGAAGACTCTTGAGAGTCCCTTGGACTGCAAGGAGATCCAACCAGTGAATCCTAAAGGAAATCAGTCCTGAATATTCACTGGAAGAACTGATGCTGAAGCTGAAACTCCAATACTTTGGTGACCTGATGTGAAGAACTGACTCATTGGAAAAGTCCCTGATGGTGGGAAAGACTAAAGGAGGGAGGAGAAGGGGATGACAGAGGATGAGATGGTTGGATGGCATCACTGACTCAATGGACATGAGTTTGTGATGGACAGGGAGTTTGTGATGGGAGTTGGTGATGGAGAGGAAGGCCTGGCATGCTGCAGTCTATGGGGTCGCAAAGAGTCAGACACAACTGAGCAACTGAACTGAACTGAACTGGAACTGTCATGGCACCTCTGGGTGTGTCACTTCACTTAGTGATTGAGGATCAAGGTCTAGTCTTGTCTGCCATCAAGGTCTAGTCTTGGTCCCATTTGATTCTAATCAGTTTATGTTGTGTCCTCGGGCTACGTCATTCTTTCAAAAGTTGTGCCCTGCCCCTTTCCCTCCTGTTACAGCATCACTGACTTAATGGACATGAGTTTGAGCAAACTCCAGGAGACAGTGAAGGACTGGGTAGCCTGGAGTGCTAAAGTCCATGGGGTCACAAGGAGTTGGACATGACTTAGCGACTAAACAACAGACTATTGAGTAACTGTGTAACCCTGGACAAATTATTTATGTCCTCTGTTCCTCAAATTCCTCAGCTATAAAATAAGGATATCATAATGGTATCATTTTATAAGCTTGTTGGAGGGATTCTTGTAATTTCCTCTCCATGACTCATAAAGCACTAAGAACAGGGGCTGGCCTTCAAAAATGCTCAATAAATGTCAGTCAGTATTGTTTACCTGTGGCAAAACAGGGTTGTCCATTTCTCATTTAGTATTGAAAGAAGTTTAGGGATATTTATGGTGCTGTGACATTCTCTGTTAGGATTGGAAGGTTAGGATTGGAATGTTAGGGAGGTTAGGATTGGAACACTTAAAAATATAATGCCTCCTCATCAATTCTTTCCTCTACCTTTAAATCTTAATATTGAAGCCAGTGGGAGAAGGGAAAGAGGAGAAATGGTGCCAGCTATGTCCTATTTGGTTCCAAAAGATAGCAGCATCAGTTGGCACTTTCTCCTAGAAGTTTGTTTCTATTGTTCACACATGCATCTTCATATGCTCATTGTCAGAGATGAGATGAACTAAGAGAGGGCTACCATTTCAGATTCTTGACACTTGGCAGTTTGTGAATGCTGCTTTTTTGGAATCTGGAGAACCATCAAGCTGCCTTTCTTCTTCTTATTATTAGGACCCTTTTGATTGATCAGAGCCTATGAAGGAAATATTGGCTATTCAAGAGCCATAATAAAACAGTAGTAAAATAATGAAGTCTGAATTGCAACAAGGAGCTCACTCAAGCAAGGGCCCTCTGCTGCTGGGTCCCAGAGAAAATATTTCTCATAAGAAAAATATAAGATACAAAAAAGTCAAACAGATAACCTTCCCTCAAAACATGTAAGAAAGATACAAAAACGTCAGATAATCTTCCCTCAAAACACAGTGTTCTCTAAAATCCCCTTCCTTCTTTTAGAAGGCACACTCAGTTCTGGAACAGAAGCTAGGAAACCAGCCTGAGACAATTAGTTTTCCCCTCCCCTTTTAATCTCTTGAGAAAGAGCTGCCAATTTTAGAAATTCCTCCTTTGATCAGAAGATAAAGCAGAACAATGCTGTAGCACTAAGCGGATTCCTAAGGGACATTTTTCAAGGGTGTGTAAAGCCTGCCTGGAAGTGTGTATACAGGGAGGGAGAAGGGGAGTTGGTGGAAATGGAAGGGTGGGTAGACTAGAGATGATAGTCACAGCGAGAATGAATAATCATACAGTTGCTTCTAGATTCCATAGAGGAGCAACTCCAGTCAGTCTTATTTCCTGGGAGTCTTAGGCATGTATATTACAATGATTAAAGGGCTTCATCTAATTAACATCCTCCCTCAAAAAAAAAAAAAAAAAAAAGGAAGAAAGAAAAAATCAGATTTATTTTTCACCGTTTGTCGGAGGTGACTTTTTGTTCTTGTTTTTACTGAAAATTACAAACTAGTCTATCACATTAAGATTGTGAATCTCTGAAAGGAGGTCTGTTTAAAAGATAAAAATACTATGGGTTAGAGCTAGGACTAAGTTTGAATCATGCCGCCAACTTCACTGTCTGTAAAACGGGGGTAATTTTCCTATCTGTTTAACATGGCCATGTAATTTTTTTTTTTAATGTAACACTTGAAGACTAAATATTTTATGAGCATAAGCTCATTCAATTCTCATGAGGAAGGTATTATTATGGAGACTGTATGTAAAGATATTTTGTGATGTAGAAAAGAGCCGTCTGGTTATGAGTTATCATTGGGCCACCTTCTCACCTGGCTGTTGTGAGGATTAAATATGATGCGAAAGCACTTTAAACACTCCACGTGATGGGCGGACTACTAATTACACACTCCGCAGCACCTGATCCACTGTGAGGAAACGGTAGACGCTGGTTGGAGTGAACGATTTTATATCTTCCCTGTTCCTTTCAATCCTCCAATCACAAGCTAATGTCCGCAGGCCTGGGGCCAAAACCACGAATCTGGGAGCTGCCGTCCGGATGGAGACGAGCGCAGAGTCCAAGAAGAGGGCACGGGAACAGTAAAGTAGTTCAGTGGCTGGGGGGCGCTTTGGACGCTGGGTTTGAGAGGTGGCCGACTGGGGTCCCCGGAGTCCCTCTCCTCTGGTCTGGGGCTGCACAAAGAGACATCCCAAGCCTGCTGGGCACTATACCCCAGGAGCCCGACTCATTCGCAGCTACGGGAGTTAGAGCCTCACGCGACTCACCCAAGCCCCGCCCACTACCTCAGGTAGGCCCTCCGCACCAGCCAATCCGAAAGAAGCCTGGGTGCGGAAGGCGGTGCTTTCCCGACCGGAAGTGACGTCTATGCTTGGCTGGCCGCGGTGTCCGCCGAAGCTCTCGGCAGCGGCTGAGGCGACTGAGTGGAAAATGGCTCGGATTTTTGCGGCTGTGGCGCCTTGGGTTGTGGTGGAGGCAGAGGCTCAGGCAGCGTGAGGTGAGGAACAGTAGGTGCGGCGGGGGCCGGAACCGGGGACCCTGCTCTCCAAAGGCGCTGAAGGGCCCCTGGGGTCTTGGATGGGAGAGTCTCTTGCCGCGGCCCCAAGTCCCCCGGGTGTCCGCTTCTGACCCTCCATCCCGTACTCTTGGCGCTGCCCCAGTCCGACTCACCTCTCCCTGGGCCTTGCTTCCATCCGGGCCGTTGCCAGCTTCCCCTCCGAAGGTGCCCGCATCCCACCAGGACCCTTTTGTCGGGGGTGGTGGGTGGAGGGGGCTCCTGGGAGTTAGTATTGTCCGAAAGGGCGAGGGGAAGCCACCCCCTTGTTCTCGGGACCGGGCTGGAGCCGCAGTGGCGGGTCCTATTCTCTGGTCGAATTGTTGAATTCTGCCGAGTGCGTGTGTTGCACTTCTCAGTTGTGAACCGTCCCCCGTCCCCTCCCCGCTTCTTTTCGCCTCCTTGTCCCATCTCCGGCTTTGGGGGCTACAGATCCTTTTTCTTCTCCACCCACCCCCCTTCCCCGGTTGCTTTTTTTTTTTTTTTTTTTTGCCGCGAATCCAATCCACTTGCTTCAGGAAGACAGTATTATTTCTGTGTGTATTTAGCGCATCATCTTTCTGGGAGGGCGGTCAGATTAAAAATATTTGCCTAAGTCTTCTTGAGTGACGGAGGAACAATAAATAATTGAAGGAAAAAGAGCGCATGCTTTATGGTTTGGCTTTAAAAACGAGATTCTGCAGCTTTGGAGTTTTTTGGGGGGGCGGGTGGAGCAGGCATTGCGGAGGGAAATGAGAAAGGAGAAAAATAAGGAGTAAAGTCTGGAGATAAGGAACGTGGAAGAGGGAGCCTGTGCTAGTTCTTTCCTTCTGTTAGTCTGATGGGAGTTCAGGTTGTAATTATATTTTTATTTTGAACAGTGGGTGTTGAATTGAGTGTAAAGAAGGAGACCTTTGTTTTTGAACAAGATTATTTATTAAAGCAGTACCCCCAAATCTTTGCAGGTTGGTGTCAGGCAGAAAGATGCTGTTGGAAAAATTGTGTAACATTGGTGCAGCAAAGCCACAGATTAGAAGAGATTCAGAAAAAAGAAAGCTATTCTTAGAAGAGTGGTGAAGGAAGGCTGTAGGGAGATCCAGGAACACTGATTCCAGGCTAGACTTTGTACCTTTGCCTCCTTGGCTTGTGGTTAAGTTTCCACATAAGACGCCTCTCAGCAACTCAGCCAGGGCTGGGGCTGATGCTCTTATTCAGAGGAGCAAATTAGACCGAAGTGCTTTAGTTGAGGTCTGTACTGTTGAAGATAACTGCTTGTTTAATATTATGATAGTCTTTAAGTACTGAAAAACATTTTGACTGGATTATTTAACTCAAACCTATTTCAAGAGTGATTTTACATAGGTACAAAGTACATATAGAGCTGCTTCAAGTAATTTTGCCTAAATTAGTAGATTCCAAACCAGTTTTTTTCTTAGGAAAGTCTCTGTTGTGTTGTGTTTTGTATGCATGTCGCTTGCAGTTTTTCTTGGCAAGCAATATATGTACATTGTTTTCATCCATAGATTTTACAGTTTTTTCTGTTTCATGGGATATAAAAGTTGGCATGCTTGCATTTAGGAATTCTAGAAACTATAACTTTATGTAATAATTAGTTGTATATTAAGCATATGATTCATTGTTTCTTCCTTCTGCTGTAAATGATTCTAAAATTTTCAATTAATTGAAGATTGGTACATCAGTTCCCATGTCCAGGAATCATTCTTTAATCCAGCCCAGTGTTTTTGCACTTAGTAAGCACATTCAGTAAATGAACTTATACCTAACCAAGAATGTTGAATTTCCCAAGAGTTCAGAGTTCTTATCAGAGCATTGGACCAAATTTTTCAGAGCAACAGGGCGAAGCAGTTTTTTTTATGCTGTGTAACTTGTGTTTCTTTGATAGTATAAATTACCCATTTTATTGTATTTGCCATATTCCAAAAATAATTTAAGGCATGTAAATTATAAAGGTGAATATTTCAGTACAGTTCATTTACTTGATTTGTGGTGTACCTGACTAAGGCTAAAAGTCCATTTTATGGAAGATCTGGTTGTATCCAGAGGGCCTACAGGGTGCCTGGTACAGCAGTGGTTCTAGGAATAGAAAAACGAATGAGATAGTACTTGTCCTCAATAAGTTCTCTAGTCCATTTGGGGAGACAAACACAAATTATAACAGTATGGATATAATGGCATGTAAGGATGGTGGATCCAAAATACTAAGAATGATATGATCACCTGGCTTGAGAGATGGAGAGAGAATGAGTGCATCTGATGAGGATGGAGGTGCTCAAATTGAGTATTAAAGGATTAATTCTTTTTATTAATGAGGGAAAGTTAGACGTTATCAGCTTCCAGACCCTGCCGAGATACTACCAAGCTGTTTAATACCTCTGGTATCTTGTTTCTTTCATGTGAGAGTTGGACTACATCTAAATCACTGCTGTTTAGTAGAAATATTAAATGAGAGCCACGTAGGTAAGGTATTTTACATTTTCTTGGTAAATCTTTGAAATCTGGTGTTCATTTTACACTTAGAACACATCTTACTTTGGACTAACTACTTGTCAAGCTCTCAGTAGCTGTTGTGTTTATTGTTTAATTGGTAAGTCGTGCCCACTACTCTTTTGGGATCCCATGGACTGTAGCCCGCCAGACTCCTCTGTCCATGGGATTTCCCAGGCAAGAACACTGGAATGGGTTGCCATTTCCTTCCCCAGGGGATCGTCCCTACTCAGGGATTGAACCCGAGTGTCCTGCATTGGCAGGTGGACTCTTTACCATTGAGCCATCTGGGAAGCCCTGTTTGTGTTTAGCATATACAATACTGGACAATACAGTTCAAGAATATGAAAATTCTGCTTTTCTGTCTCGGATTCTTGCTTGAAAAGAAAAAACAACTCCTATGAGAATAGTATAAATGTAGTCATTTATAATTTCTACTCCTTTTGATAGTATTCATACATGCCTTTAGATTGGAATTATACTTGAAAGTGATTTGCTAAAAAAAAAAAGAAGAAGAAGAAATTGATTTGCTGTAGGATATCGTTCAGGTTGTTCATAGAGTTTTTTTTGGGACTGTTTTCCCTGTGTCTGGTGCAGTCAGGTTTTGAAACATCTTTCTTTTGTGCTTTTATGTATACTTTGTATCTCTCTTGGTCTCTGCAGTCTGTTCTTTATAACAAGTGATGGATTCAAAGCACAGTGAGAGAATGTACATGGACATTTTGCTGCTGCTGCTAAGTCGCTTCAGTCGTGTCCGACTCTGTGTGACCCCATAGACGGCAGCCGACCAGGCTCTCCGGTCCCTGGGATTCTCCAGGCAAGAACATTGGAGTGGGTTGTCATTTCCTTCTCCAATGCATGAAAGTGAAAAGTGAAAAGTGAAAGTGAAGTTGCTCAGTCTTGTCTGACTCTTAGCGACCCCATGGACTGCAGCCCACCAGGCTCCTCCATCCATGGAATTTTCCAGGCAAGAGTACTGGAGTGGGGTGCTGTTGCGAATGGAGATTTGTACAATTTTAAACAACTTTTTGGATTTCTTAAAAACATTTAAAAAATATTTTTATTTATTTAGTTTTGGCTGTACTGGGTCTTTGTCGCTGTGCGGGCTTTTCTCTATTTGCGGCAAGTGGGAGCTAGTCTCTAGTTGCGGTGCAAGGGCTCCTCACTGCGGTGGCCTCTTGTCGCTAAGCATGGCTCTAGGGTATGTATGTTGCAGCTCTGGGGTCTAGAGCACAGTTCAATAGGCTCAGTAGTGGCGCATGGGCAGAGTTGCTCTGTAGCATGTGGAGTCTTCCTGGACCAGGGATTGAACCTGTGTCTCCTGCATTGGCAGGCAGATTCTTTACCACTAAGCAGCCACCAGGGAAGCCCAGAGTTTCTTAAATTTTTTAATTCAGCTATTTGGGTACAAAAGTGAATGGGGTATTTAAACACTCTTGATTGTAATAGATTTGAAGGCAATTATTTAGCAGAGTATTTATCTTTTCACCTTGAGAATGAATTAATATACTATAAAATTGACAACCCTATTGTTAAACACATAGCTTTCATTAGTCTTATAATACAAAAGTTACTTTATTGATGAATAAATGATGTACAATGCTGATTCATTTAATTTGTTGTGCATTGAGTTTGGTTTTAAAAAAAAATAGGCTTATTTTAGTCATGATAACTATGACTAACAATGATAAAGTAAATAACGTCCTTACATTTGTGTTGATTGATGATTATAGAGCCTTTAATTCTCCCCCTCCACCAGCCTTATTCTTTGTGAAGTAAATAGAGCAGGTATTTTTTTCATTTTCTTGAAGAGGAAAATGAGACCCAGTGAAGCTGTGACTTGTTTTGGATAATACATTACAGATACTGCTTGAACATAGCAGGCTTACAATGCTAGCCTAGAGTTCTCTTCATTGCATCTCTTCTATGGTGCTTGAGTGTTTAGATACATAGCCCTTAACAGATTTTGGAGTGTATTGATGGGTAATTCCTGCCTTGAAGCAGAAAGTAGTTTAGTTATTAAAAAATTATTAATGGGAAAGAAAAATGTAAGGGGTGGTATTGTTGTTTAGTCGCTAAGTCGTACCCAACTCTTTTGCCACCCTATGGACTGCAGCCTGCCAGACTCCTTTGTCCATGGGATTTCCCAGGCAAGAATACTGGAGTGGGTTACCACTATGGTTTAGTTACACTTAAAATTGGGCTTCCATCGTAGCTCAGGTGGTAAAGAGTCTGACTGCAATGCAGGAGAACTGGGTTTGATCCCTGGGTTGGGAAGATTCCCCTGGAGAAGGAAATGGCAACCCACTCCAATATTCTTGCCTGAAGAATCCCATGAACAGAGGAGCCTGGCTGGCTGCAGTCTATGGGGTCGCAAGAGTCGGACGTGACTGAGCAACTAAGTGCACGCACACACACTTAAAATAGATGAGAGATAACTAGGCAAGATTTTTTATTTTGAGCAAAGAATTTAGATTTTAAACTATTATTGTAGGAAGAAAGTGATGAAGTGTCAAGGACAGAGCTATATCAGTGTTCAGGGAACAACTTGGGGAAAACTTAGATAAGAGAAGAAATTTAGCTTTAAGGAAGGATTTGCATGGCTCATTTAAAAACATAAAAACGGGGGGCCGCCTGCATGCAGGGTGTGTGAGGACGCGCTCCCCGGTCGTGGAGTGCTTGAGCTCAGAAGCGGTGGCTGTGGTACCTGCTGCTGCCACCTGTGCGGACGCAGAGCATCGGACATGAGCGCTGTCGAGTGGGGCTGGAAGGTGAAGCTATGATGGCCATCAGTGAAAATATTCTCTTTGGAATGGGAAATCCTCTTCTTGACATCACTGCTGTAGTGGATAAGGATTTCCTTGGTAAGTATTCTCTTAAACCTAATGACCAGATTTTGGCTGAAGAGAAACATAAGGAACTGTTTGATGAACTTGTAAAAAAATTCAAAGTTGAATATCATTCTGGTGGCTCTACCCAGAATTCAATTAAAGTGGCCCAGTGGATGATTCAGCAGCCACACAAAGCAGCAACATTTTTTGGATGCATTGGGATAGATACATTTGGGGAGATCCTGAAGAAAAAAGCTGCTGAAGCCCATGTGGATGCTCATTACTATGAACAGAATGAGCAGCCAACAGGAACTTGTGCTGCATGCATCACTGGTGGCAACAGCTCACTTGTAGCTAATCTTGCTGCTGCCAACTGTTAGCAAAAGGAAAAACATCTTGATATGGAGAAAAACTGGATATTGGTAGACAAAGCGAGAGTTTATTATATAGCAGGTTTTTTCCTCACAGTTTCTCCAGAGTTGGTTTTAAAAGTGGCTCACCATGCTTCTTGAAACAACAGAATTTTCACTTTGAATCTGTCTGCACCATTTATTAGTCAGTTCTACAAGGAATCATTGATGAAAGTTATGCCTTTTGTTGACATACTTTTTGGAAATGAGGTGGAAGCTGCCACTTTTGCTAGAGAGCAAGGCTTTGAGACTGAAGACATTAAAGAAATAGCCAGAAAGACACAGGCTCTGCCAAAAGTCAACTCAAAGAGGCAGCGAATCGTGATTTTCACCCAAGGGAGAGAGGACACCATACTGGCTACAGAAAGTGAAGTCACCACTTTTGCTGTCTTGGATCAAGACCAGAAAGAAATTGTCGATACCAGTGGAGCTGGAGATGCATTTGTTGGAGGTTTTCTGTCTCAGCTGGTCTCTGACAAGCCCCTAACTGAATGCATCTGTGCTGGCCACTATGCTGCAAGTGTCATAATTAGGAGGACTGGCTGCACCTTTCCTGAGAAGCCAGACTTCCACTGATGGAAAAGCATGAAACTGCATCCCAGGAGTACAGACACTGCCTTGATTGTTTCCTGAGAATTCCCATATTAATAAAGAAGAAAATGCCACCTTTCCTACTATAATAATGTTGAATCTTAATATAGGGGGTACAGTAATACACAATAGAATCTTTATTCTCTCAACAACCTAAAGTAGGAGGTTTATTTCCATAGTCTGATAGTGCCAGGTAAATGTCAATTAAACAGAAATATAGTATTTCAATTGAAATTTTTGTTTCATTTTCCATTACATTGTAAATTCATGTGTACTAAGCAAAGTGATCATTTTTTTACATTTCTGCTTTGAATGCAGATGCAATTTAATAGAATAGATTTTTTTAAAGGAATTAAAGATAATACATAAATCTTTAGCTTTTATACAAGTATATTTAATTCAGAAGTGTTTGTACACATATACACACACATGTGTTCATATATGTACCACATATATACATGACAAATGGTTAAGGTACAGAAATATTTATCTTTCCAAGTTATGCCAAGTAATTTCATCAGTGTGTACTCAAATATGTAATAAATTTTGGATAATTAATTTGCCAAATTATAAGCTATATTAAAATATTCAAGTCATAATCTTATATTTACTTATGGTACTCTGTATTTGATACAAATAAAAACTTGTCATAAAGGGAAAAAAAATAAAAACATAAAAACAACACAGGTGAAGTAGGAGATGAGGATAAATAGACATCTGCAATAAATATTTAGAGGCCAGTGGTCAGAATTTTTATATTATTTGGATGATTCAGGAAATCTTAGCACGTGCTCTAAACTTGTGGCTTGAGTAGTGTGGAAGACATGGCTAAGAGTATGGAAAGACAGGTTGTTGACTAATGAGCAGCAGAGTAATTTGAGTTCCTATTGTGAAATCAGTAGGGATTTGATAAGAATTTTACTATGAGAAAAGAATAGGCAGTGTTCATAAAGGAGAATTGGTTTAAAAATTTGCAGTATGGGAAATTCTAATTGAAACAGGTAATTTTTAGAAGTATTTTCCTATAAAAAAACTGAAATTGACAATTTACTTTCAGAAAATGCTCAGAGAAACAGGAAGATGTTAAGTATTGTTAAAGTTCTACTGTGGAGTGGGAGGAAAAAGCAGACGATCTTTCTAGATAAAAGGGGAAAATGAGAAGAGACAATAGAAGGAAGTCAAAGATAAGGGGTACTTACCTTCTGGTGAGGTGGGAAAAGAACTTGGATATTGTTGGGAGAGCTACATCCCATTGGGCTTCCCTTGTAGCTCAGTTGGTATAGAGTCTGAAAGCAATGCAGGAGACCTGGGTTCAATCCCTGGGTTTCGAAGATTCCCTGGAGAGGGAAATGGCAGCCCACTCTGGTATTCTTGCCTGGAGAATCCCGTGGACAGAGGAGCCTGGCAGGCTATACCATTTATGGGATCGCAAGAGTCAGACGAGACTGAGCAACTAAGCACAAAGCATCAATACCTGTCTAATTAGGGAATGGGAGAATACTTTTTCAAATGTTTTATTTGCAGTTTTGGAAATCATACAAAGCAGGTATACACCCCACGTCAGCCCCCATAAACTCTGAAGGAGTTGCTGCTGCTGCTGCTGCTAAGTCACTTCAGTCGTGTCCGACTCTGTGTGACCCCATAGACGGCAGCCCACCAGGCTCCCCCGTCCCTGGGATTCTCCAGGCAAGAACACTGGAGTGGGTTGCCATTTCCTTCTCAATGCATGAAAGTGAAAAGTGAAAGTGAAGTCGCTCAGTTGTGTCCGACTCTTAGCGACCCCTTGGACTGCAGCCTACCAGGCTCCTCCATCCATGGGATTTTCCAGGCAAGAGTACTGGAGTGGGGTGCCATTGCCTTCTCCACCCCAGCCCCCATAAACTCTGACGGAGTTACCTGTAATTAAAACCATAGTGCTGTGAGTAGCCATAACCAGATTGATTTATTAAATCACTTTGTATGTGTTCATAATGTAATTTATAACTGTTCTGACTTTTCTTTTTTGTTTAGTGTGTACATGAATTGAGCAAAGCACTCTTTGGCTTGAGAATGTAGCCTGCTTTCATCTGACTAGATTGCATGATGATATTTATCAGACTAGAATTCTGCGTATATTAAAATACATGACATGAGATTGTAGCTGTACAGGTTTTTTTTTAAAGACAGTTATTAATATATAATTTACTTATAGTAAAATGCATCTGTTTTGGGTGTACAACGCTATTGTTGTTGCTAAGTCACTTCAGTCGTGTCCTAATGTGTGTGACTCCATAGACGGCAGCCCACCAGGCTCCCCTGTCCCTGGGATTCTCCAGGCAAGAACACTGGAGTGGGTTGCCATTTCCTTCTCCAATGCATAAAAGTGAAAATTGAAAGGGAAGTTGCTCAGTCGTGTCCGACTCTTTTCGACCCCACGGACTGCAGCTTACCAGGCTCCTCCGTTCGTGGGATTTTCCAGGCAAGAGTACTGGAGTGGGGTGCCATCGCCTTCTCCGAAGATGCTATAAATTATAAGAAATAGTAACAGTATGTAACTGCCTCTACCACAGTTAAAATATGAAATAATTGCATCACTTTAGAAAGTGTCCTTATGCCCTTTGTAAATTGGTCCCTCCCACTCACCCTCCAGTCTCTGGCAGCAACAGATTTTTCTTTTGCATTTCTATAGTTTTGCATTCCCAGAATGGCATATAAAATTGGCATCATCCTATACCTGTAGCCTTCTGAATCTGGCTTCTTTCACTTAGCATGTTTTGAGATTCAATATACCCTTTCAACAAAAAGCCAAATTTTTATAACAGTTTTAGACTACAGAAAAATTGTTAAGATAGTACAGAGAATCCCGACAAACTCTGGACCTGGTTTCCTGTATTACTTTTTATGTATGTAAACTATATTTGCTAACTGTCAAGAACAAGATTCTAGAATTAAGTTTTTTGTGTGGAAGGTGTGTGAAGGTTTCTGTCAAGATAACTATCTAATAACTTTTTATTGTAAATTATATATACCAAAATTTGTCATTTAATCATTTTTAAGTTATATTTCAGTGACATTATATTTACGATGTTAATGCAGCCATCACCGCTTTCTATTTCCACAGTTTTTCATCACCCCAAACAGATACTCTGTACCATTAAGCAGTAACTACCCAGTCCCTTTCTTCCTGCTGCTGCTGCTAAGTCACTTTAGTCGTGTACAACTCTGTGCGACCCCATAGACGGCAGCCCACCAGGCTCCCCCGTCCCTGGGATTCTCCAGGCAAGAGTACTGGAGTGGGTTGCCATTGCCTTCTCCACCTCTTCTTCCTAGCTCCTGGTAATTGCTAATCTACTTTTCTGTCTCTTTGACTTTACTTAATTGCCAGGATATGGAGGCAACCTCAACTGCCAGTCAACAAATGAATGGATAAAGATACTCTGTGTGTGCGTGTGTGTGTGTGTGTGTGTGTGTGTGTGTGTGTGTACACACCATGGAATACTACTTGGGCATAAGGAAATTTTGTCATTTGTAACAATATGGATAGACTTGGCAGATATTATGTTAAGTGAAATAAACCAGACAGAGAAAGACACATGTATATCACTTAAATGTAGAATCTAAAAATTCAACAAACTATTGAATACAACAAAAAAAGAAACAGACTCACAGATATAGAGAACAAATAAGTGGTGAAGGGCAACATGAGGGTAGAGGATTGAGTGTTACAAACTATTATGTATAAAATAAGCTATAAGGATATATTGTACAATACAGGGAATATAGCCAATATTCTATAATAACTATAGAGTATAACCTTTAAATAATGTGGGGACTTCTCTGGTGGTCCAATGGTTTGGACTCTATTGTCACTGCTGAGGGCTCGGGTTCAATCCCTGGTCAGGGAACTAAGATCCCACAGACCACACGGAGTTTTGGGCCAAAAAAATGGGGAAAAAACAAATTGTGAATCACTATATTGTATACCTGTAACTTATGTAATATCATACATCAACTATACTTCAATTTTTTTTAAAAGTGTTAAAATGTGGCTGCAACATTTTATATTCCTATTGGCAAAGTGTGAGGGTTTCAGTTTCTCTATATCCTTGTCAATGCTTCTTTTCCTTTATTTATTTATTTACTTATATTGAACTATAGTTGATTTACAATCTTGTGTTAACTTCAGGTGTATGTGGTTATCTTCCCTGGTGGCTCAGCAGTAAAGAATCTGCATGCCAACACAGGAGATGTGGATTTGATCCCTGGTTGGGGAACATCCCCTAGAGAAGGAAGTGGCTACCCACTCCAGTATCCTTGCCTGGAAAAATCTCATAAACAGAGAATCCTGTGGGCTGCAGTCCATGGGGTTGCAAAGAGTCAAGCATGACTTAGTGACTAAATAACAATGTACAGTTATACACACACACACACACACACACCCACACACCCACATATATTCTTCAGGTTCTCTTCCCTTCAGTTCAGTTCAGTTCAGTCACTCAGTCGTGTCCGACTCTTTGCGACCCCATGAATCGCAGCACGCCAGGCCTCCCTGTCCATCACCAACTCCCGGAGTTCACTCAGACTCACATCCATCGAGTCAGTGATGCCATCCAGCCATCTCATCCTCTGTCGTCCCCTTCTCCTCCTGTCCCCAGTCCCTCCCAGCATCAGAGTCTTTTGCAATGAATCAGCTCTTCGCATGAGGTGGCCAAAGTACTGGAGTTTCAGCTTCAGCATCATTCCCTCCGAAGAAATCCCAGGGCTGATCTCCTTCAGAATGGACTGGTTGGATCTCCTTGCAGTCCAAGGGACTCTCAAGAGTCTTCTCCAACACCACACTTCAAAAGCATCAATTCTTCGGCACTCAGCTTTCTTCACAGTCCAAGTCTCACATCCATACATGACCACTGGAAAAACCATAGCCTTGACTAGATGGACCTTTGTTGGCAAAGTAATGTCTCTGCTTTTCAATATACTATCTAGGTTGGTCATAACTTTTCTTCCAAGGAGTAAGTGTCTTTTAATTTCATGGCTGCAGTCACCATCTGCAGTGATTTTGGAGCCCCCAAAAATAAAGTCTGACACTGTTTCCACTGTTTCCCCATCTATTTCCCTTGAAGTGATGGGACCAAATGCCATGATCTTCGTTTTCTGAATGTTGAGCTTTAAGCCAGCTTTTTCACTTTCCTCTTTCACTTTCATCAAGAGGCTTTTTATTTCCTCTTCACTTTCTGCCATAAGGGTGGTGTCATCTGCATATCTGAGGTTATTGAAAAATACTGAGTGTAGTTCTCTGTGCTATATAAGTAGGTCTTGGTTGATTGTCTATCCTTTTTAAAAATTATAGTCATTCTAGTAGGTGTGAAATGGTATCTCATTGTGGTTTTGATTTGCATTTGGGTAAACTCCAGGAGTTGGTGATGGACAGGGAGGCCTGGCGTGCTGAGATTCATGAGGTCGCAAAGAGTCAGACACGACTGAGCGACTGAACTGAATGAACTGAACTGAACTGAATGAGTAGTGGTGTTGAGCATCTTTTTATATGCTTATTAGCAATAAGCAGCCTTTTTTTTTTGGAATCTTAACCACTGGACCACCAGGGAAGTTCCTAAGCTACCTTTGTTCTAATATTTGAACAAATGTAATGAAAAGACTCTGATGCTGGGAGGGATTGGGGACAGGAGGAGAAGGGGATGACAGAGGATGAGATGGCTGGATGGCATCACTGACTTGATGGACGTGAGTCTGAGTGAACTCCGGGAGTTGGTGATGGACAGGGAGGCCTGGCGTGCTGCGATTCATGGAGTCGCAAAGAGTTGGACACGACTGAGCGACTGAACTGAATGTATTTTTTAAATGCCTTTTATATATATTATATATGTATATAATATTATTATATATATATTATTTTATCTGATCCTGACAACACTATATCTGTGCTTTACATATGAGAAAACTAAGAAAAAGACAGATTAAATAAATTATTTAGGAATACACAGTTAATAAGAAGGAGTTATGATATTTGAGCTTGGGTCTACTCAAAAAAAATGCAACTTCATTTTTTCTTCTTTGTTATCACTTGTTTTTATAAAACTAGTAATTTTCATGCATTACTTGAAAAAAATTACGTATTTCGAAATGTAATTACATTACATTTCACAAAAACTTGTGAAAACAAGTTTTTGTTAGCCATAGAAATTGACAGTTTGGGAGAAAAATTTCAGAAGTATTCACGTCATTTTCATTATTATTCCTTATTTGGGGGCTCTCAGTTGTATTTTTTCCTACCTTAAACCATGTTGGAAATGGAAGCATATACCATAACAACGCAAAAAGCTTACTGTTATTTGCCATGTTGGAATTGGGGTAATATCAGAGTATATTTAATGATTCATGTTAAATGAATGAACAATAAAGTAGTCCAAAGTTCACTAATTATCTTCACAAAGCAGTACTACTGTTGGGATTCTGGGTTAGATTGAAAACTGCTTTGTCAGTAAAGTGTCTTTGTACAGGACCTCTTGCTAATAACAGTGTTTCCCTCTCTGTCCCCCTCCCAAACACACACAGTGATACACATATGCAGATACAGAAAGTTGCTCTGGGCGAATGCTCTGATTGTGAATCTCCTATGTGTAGAATGTGCTAAGGGCTGAAGGTGATACAGTGACTGCCAGTGCTTATTAGACTCCAGTGTAGCTGTTGCTTTTTGTCAAAATGGAAGAATTAAGCCCTTTATTAGTTGTTTATAATCCTTGGGCAAAGCATAATTTTAAGTGTGGTATAGAGGTTAAAGAATACAAGATCCAGGCTAAGGCCATACATCTTTAAACTTGTGGAGAACCTTGGGAAGACTGTTAACTTTTCTCCATGACTTCACTGGTTTCTTATGTCCAGGTTATGGCTCCAGTTTCATCTTTTCCCTCATTCCACTATTAAAAATACTATCCCCTATCTAAATCACTCTCTATCACGCTACTTTCCCCCCCCACTTTATTTACTATCTAAACTTCTTTTCATTTGTTTAAACGAAGCCACTTATTTCCAGAATTGTCATTCTAATTCAGGTTATTGCTAATTTTTTCCTATACCGGTTCAGTTGTTTGTTAATTGGTTTCCTGGTTTCTGTTTTTGTTTTTCTTACATCTGTTTTTTGCAGAGCAAATAGAGATCTTTGAACAATGCAAATCAGATCACGTGAATGTCTGTGCATAAAACATACCTTCAGCTTCTTAATCTAATAATTGAGTATACTGGTTTTCCCCTCCTTGGAGGTATATTAAGTTTGACTATAAAAGTTCATATTGGTAGATGGAAATTTTAGGTTTTTTTTTTTTTTAGAGAGGATTTTTAGGTGGAGAGAAATTGAGCTTGATGGTTTAACTTATTCTTAATTTTTATTTAAAAAATTTCACTAAAAATCTACAGAGTAAAATTAAGTTAGGTTGAAATGAAGAAGTTTGATTGTGGCATACCCTAAACCTAGAAATATAACTCTACACATTTAACATATCTAAATTTGGAGAAAAATGATTAAACTGTACCAGAGAAATTATTATCGAAACCTCCCTGGTTTCTTTAGGAACAGGCTCTGTAGATAACTATATTGATTTGACCTAAACTCCACCATCTATGGGGTCGCACAGAGTCGGACACGACTGAAGCGACTTAGCAGCAGCAGCAGTAGCAGCCACCAATGTCAGTAAAAACTGAAGCCATTTCTTTCAAGTAGTTTAATCTACATTCCTCTGCAACCCCATTAGATTAATTCTCTGGTATATTTTTATCCTATTGGGCTTCACTCAACTTAAATTTGTTTGACTGATGACCTGCTTCACTTATAGAAAGTTCTTGGTCATTTTCTCTTCAAATATTTGTTCTGTTCAGTCTCTCCTCGCCTGGGACTCCAATTACATGCACAGTGAAAGTTACTCAGTTGTGTCCAACTCTTTGCGACTCCATGGACTGTAGTCTGCCAGGCTCACCTGTCCATGGAATTCTCCAGGCAAGAATACTGGAGAAGAGAACTGGGTAGCCATTCCCTTCTCCAGGGGATCTTCCCAACCCAAGGATTGAGCCCAGGTCTCCTGCATTGCAGGGGGATTCTTTACCGTCTGAGCTACCAGGAAAACCCAAGAATACTGGAGTGGGTAGCCGTTCCTGTCTCCAGGAGATCTTCGCAACCCAGGGATCGAACCCAGGTCTCCTGCATTACAGGTGGATTCTTTACTAGCTGAGGTACCAGGGAACCCCCCAATTACATGTATGTTAGACCATTTGAAATTGTCTGGTAGAATTCCAGCATTCTATTTTACTTCTCCTCCTTTTTTCTCTTTTAGTTGGAATATTTTCTATTGATTTGTCTTTGAGTTTGCCAGTCTTCTTTGTTGTTAAGTCCATGTAATTAATTCTTCATTTCTGATACATTTTTATTTCCTAATATATTTTTTGGGTTCTTCCTTTTAAAAAAAAAAAAAAAAAGTGTATTACTCTAATGAAATTTTCCCCTGCTTCATGTGTATCATCTATCTTTTCTGCTAAATTTAGCATTTTCATCCAGATTACTTTAAAAGTTCTCATTTGACAATTTCAACATTTGGGCCTATCTGTGTCTGCTTATTTTGACTGCCTCTTGCATGGGCCACATTTTCTTGTTTGTCTTGTAATCTTTGATTACATGCCAGACAGCTTGTCTAAATTTGGATCCTGAAATTTATTTATTACTTACTTAATATTTACCTTCAAAATACTCTTTATTTTGTCAGGCCACTAAATTGATAGTCTGATTTATAAGTCAGAGGGGTCTGTGCTTTGTTGCAGCTTTTAATTTGATTCGGTTCACTACTGCATTGAAATAGTTTGGGGCAGAATCATAACTTTCTCTTGAGTAGAATTTGAGATCTGAGCATTGTCTTGATTCCAGAGATTGGTTTTGTAGCCTTGCTGCCAGCTGTTTAGGTTGCTGGGAGTCTCTCTTGTCTAGTCCTGCTTTCTGTGTCTCATTGGATCTCTGCTTTGTTTCCGTTATCCCAGCTTCTGGAGGGCAGCTGTCTTAGAGTGTGCAAAAGTCTAGGATGCCTTGGAGGGCTTTTTCTTAGCTCTCTGCCATGTCCAGAGCCATCAGTAGCTGGAAACTTGGAGAGCTCTGATAGGTTTCTCCCTGCTCACCTCCCCAGTCCTTTTTGGCAAGTGGCTGCCTTGTACTTTACGGAGGCCCACACACCTCACCAGGGGATCTCTTTCAGCTTTTCTGTCCTGCTTCCAGCTTTTCAGTGTGCTACCTATGCATTTAGTAAAGCCCCATGGGAAAGAGTTGATGAGTGGGTATAGACTTGTTCCATGTCTGGGGTTCCATGTAATTCTTTATCTAGTATTTTAGACCACTCTGCCTTGCCTGATTTGAAGGGTTTATCACTTTCTGGAATTTAATTCATTTGGTTTTTTAATGTTCTCTACTCTCTGATGTCTTAAAACTATTTTTTTTAAAGCATTTTTGGCTTGATTTTCATTGTTAGGGTGAGAGTGACAGTCTCTTGCCACTTTGTATATTCTAGTAAGAGAAAATTTATATTACGTATTTATGACATTCATTTTAAAATAGTAAAGCTTGAAATATCTAAAACTCTACCAAGGTTTAGATGAAAGTGAAAGTGTTAGTCGCTCATCACGTCTGACTCTTTATGACCCCATGAACTGTAGCCCACCAGGCTCCTCTGTCCATGGGATTCTCCAGGCAAGAATACTGGGTTGGGTTTCCACAGGCAGGTTCTTTACCATCTGAGTCTACTTTCTATCATTGGCTCTTCCCAGTCCTCCATTTTCAGGTATTCTCTTAGTAATTCCTTACCTCTGTCACCTCAGTCTGCTAAGGTAACTCTTCCTTTCCAAGTCAGACCCATGCATCTGTTGCTTCTGATTCTCTTATTCATCTGCACCCAGTGTCTGAGCTAGTACTAATATTTATCTTCTATCTCTTGTGCCTTTCAGTCTTTGTGCCCTGAATCCTCTTCAACCTACCACATGTTGAAATTGCTTCCCATTTTCAACAGCCATTCCTGACACCTCCTCCTATCTATCTAGTTCCCTTTACTGTCAAAGAATATGCCCTTTTTACATGTAATTCCTTGCTTTTTCAGTTTTCATACCTGTCTAAATCACTAATGAGAGTCTGAGAGTGGGAAATTAGGAGTGACTGCTAATGGGTAAGAGTTATACTGGGGGGTGATGAGAATGTACTGAAGTCTGATAGTGGTGATGGTCACACAACTCTGAATATATCAAAAATAACTATGGATGAATTTTATAAGTTAATTACATATCAGTAAAGTTGTTAAGATAATCCCAAATGACGTTTTAAATCTAGTTTTTTCAGTCCTCATTCTGTATCAGTCTCTGTAGCTTCTCCATTTTAGGACATCCTGTTCCCTTAGTTTTCTGTTACCAGTCTTTACACCTATCTGTTATTTTCTTTTGACCTTTTGTTTCCTGTTTAAGTATTTGTGGCCCTCATGATTTCTCTTTTTCTCTCTTCACCCTGAACATTATCTCCATGCAGTCTC
Source organism: Bos indicus x Bos taurus (assembly GCF_003369695.1). Lineage (NCBI taxonomy): Eukaryota > Metazoa > Chordata > Mammalia > Artiodactyla > Bovidae > Bos > Bos indicus x Bos taurus. The sequence goes on along the minus strand of NC_040090.1, from coordinate 48,971,484 downwards.
AATTACTTTCATGACTTCAGGCCTTTAGTTTTACATAGATAACAACTAAAGGTCATCTCTAAATTGCTCTGTTGAGCCCAAGGCCAGTATTTTAAGTCAGCAAGCAGACATGAACTGTACATCCCACATGTACTTAAAATAATAATGTGTTTCAGTCTGTCTAAAAAGCATGTGGCTCTGAAGAACAGTTCTGAAAATATGTACACATGATTTTCTTCCCTCAGAGAAAGAAATTCATGGTTGTTATTTGCCACACTTGAGATGATTTCTAAGTACTTTAAATGAAAACAAATGCAACAAGAGTGGATTAAAAATCTGTTGTGTCTCTTAGGTTAAAATGTTTGTTTTGAGTATATTTTTGTGTACTCTTGAGTATGTTACAGAATACCGAAGACACTCCCCAGTGAAGAACTGCTTCTTGCTTGTCCCAAGACTGTTCTAGGTGCTTAGGGATATGAATGTGAATCCAGAAGTTAAATTCCAGCTTCATGAAATTTGTAGTCTAGTGGGGAAACATAGATAATAAAATAAGTAACATATGCAATATATAGGATGGTACTATGTGCTAAGAAGAAAATAAGTAAACTGCATAGGCAGTTGAGTTAGAGAACATTGGGTTATAACTAGGTTATCAGGGAAGACTTTAATCATATGTTACCTTCTCGATGGAAGACTTGAAGGAGGTGAAGAGGGAGCCATTCAGCTCTCCAGGGGAAAAACAGTCCAGTCAGAGGAAGCAAAAGAGCAAAAGCTCTGAGTGAGAGGCATATGTGTTTGAGGAACAAGGAGACCAGTGTGACAGTAGCAGAGAGGTGAGTTTTAGGAGAGAAGAAATAGGGTGACTAGTTTTAGAGTGCCTAGAGGACTTTTACAAAGATTTTATCTTTTCTCTGAGTGAGACAGAAACAACTGCAAGTTCTCAGCATAGGGGTGAGATGACCTTTTTCAGTATCATTCTGGGTGCTGTGTTGAGAATAGTGTGAAGGGGTAGGATTGAAGGGTGATGCAGACAGATTGGGAGGCTATTTTGGTCTAGGATGGTAGCAAGAATACAATGAAGAAATGCCTAAATTCAGAAATATTTGAAAGTATAGCCTCTAAGATTTTATACACATATCCATAACTATTTCATAGAGCCACCACCAAACATTACTGCTTTCCTGACATGCTATAATTGAATTAAGATTTTGTAGTTTAATTCAAATAAGAAGCAAAATAAATATACTGGACATGCATACAATGGTGAGTGTATACAGTCATCCCTCTCACTGATAGGAATATCTTACTATGTGTTTTTAAATGCAGTTAATATTTTTTAAGTGCATTGATCATGTTATGTGCAGTGCCTATGAAGTGATTCACAGATGGTGAAAATTTGAGAAACCGTATTTTATAGTTTGTTGTTTTCTTTTATCCCTTAACACTTTCCCCATATCCCTTAATGACTTAGAGCAGTATCCTTAATTTAGCCTAATAGATTGGCAAATGAAAAAGGATAATATAGCTGTTACTTGTATTTTTTTTTTCTATGGCATCACTAAAAAGGCGAACTTCTTGTGTTCACATAATTTGCTGTGTGGGGGTAAGGAAAAAAACTCACATGCAATTCATAATGCAGATGTTCTTTATTTTTCACATACCACATATAATATAGAAAAGAAAGTTCAGTTTTTTAAATATGTGGGAAGTGGATTCTTTTTTATTGTGAAATAACAGAAAAAAGTTCACAAATCGTGTATGATTGTTTAACAAATAGTAATTGTAAAACAAACTCTTGTTTAACCAGTTGTGACTTTACAGACTAAAATACTGCTGATATTCTGGAAGTCCCCAGTGTTGTTCTCCCTTATAAATCTCTCCCTCCCTCCATGAGCAGCCACTATTCTAACTTTTGATAATCTTTTCCTTTTCTTTGAGGTTACACTGCTACGTAAGCATTCTTAAACACTAGACAGTGTAGTTTTTCATGTTTTTGAACTTTATACGGATGAAATTTTCGTATTTTTGTCTCTCCCTTTGCCTCTCTGGTGGCTCAGATGGTAAACAATCAGGCCTGCAATACAGGAGACCTGGGTTCAATCCCTGGGTTGGGAAGATCCTCTGGAAAAGGGAATGGCAATGCACTCCAGTATTCTTGCCTGGGATATCCCATGAACAGAGGAGCCTGGTGGGCTCAAAGAGTTAATTAAGAGATGACTGAGCGACTAACACTTTCACTTTGTTTAACATTATTTTTCTAAGTTTTATCTTTTTTTTTTTTTTCAAGAGTTTGTTCTGAGGCCAGCTATACTGTCACTCTCGCAGAACTCCTTCCCTCACACTTTTTATAGACTCTTGTGACATTGGCTACACTTGCCTTGGGTTTAATTCTATTGCTCCTTGAAGATAGGGACTGTATTTCTCATGTGCCTCTTCATATTATATCCATCGCATCTTGTACAATGCCTTGCAATGGTGGTGGTGAAGTCGCTAAGTCCTGTCCGACTCTTGCAATCCCATGAACTGTAGCCCACCAGGCTCTTCTCTTAATGGGATTTCCCAACTAGAGTACTGGAGTGGATTGCCATTTCCTTTTCAAGGAAATCTTCCCTACCTAGGGATCGAACCCAGATCTCTCTCCTACATTGCAGGTAACCTCCTGCTTTACAGGCAGATCCTTTACCAACTGATTCTGAGCCACCACAGAAGCCCTTGTCTATTTTTTTATAGTTCTAATTCATTCTTTGGCACTGATGTACAGAATTCCGTTGAATGAATTACAGTATAAAGAAAAGTAAATGTTTGGTCTTTGTCCCTAGTTCCTGTCATGCAACTCCTAAAACTCTTGGAATCTCCAGACCATTTTCTTTTGTATACTAATAAGATGACTATTGTCTGGGATCCCTGGATAGTTTCTGAATGAGGGCTAGTTGCCAGGAAGACCAAGGTGTGACTGCTGGGTTGGAACTTCCAGCTCCACCCCCTGACCTCTGGGGAAGGGACTCTCCACAGCTGGAAATTGAACTAATCAACAGCCAGTGATTTAATGAACCATGCCTATGTAATAAAATCTCTGTAAAAGCTCTATACAGTCAGCAAAAACAAGACCAGGAGCTGACTATGGCTCAGATCATGAACTCCTTATTGCAAAATTCAGACTTAAATTGAAGAAAATAGGGGGAAACACTAGACTATTCAGGTAAGACCTAAATCAAAACCCTTACCATTATACAGTGGGAGTGACAAATAGATTCAAGGGATTAGATCTGATAGACAGAGTGCCTGAAGAACTGTGGGCGGAAATTCATGACATTGTACAGGAGGCAGTGATCAAGACTATCCCCAAGAAAAAGAAATGCACAAGGGCAAAATGGTTGACTAAAGAGGCCTTACAAATAGCTGAGAAAAGAAGAGAAGCTAAAGGAAAAGGAGAAAAAGAAAGAAATATCCATCTGAAGGCAGAGTTCCAAAGAATAGCAAGGAGAGATAAGAAAGCCTTCCTAAATGATCAGTGCAAAGAAATAGAGGAAAACCATAGAATGGAAAGATTAGAGATCTCTTCAAGAAAATTAGAGATACCAAGGGAACACTTCATGCAAAGATGGGCACAATAAAGGACAGAAATAGTATGGACCTAACAGAAGCAGAAGATATTAAGAAGAGGTGGCAAGAATGCACAGAACTATACAAAAAAGATCTTTATGACCAGGTAACCATGATGGTGTGATCACTCACCTAGAGCCAGACACCTGGAGTTCAAAGTCAAGTGGGCCTTAGGAAGCATCACTATGAATAAAGCTAGTGGAGGTGATGGAATTCCAGCTGAGCTGTTTCAAATCTTAAAAGGTAATGCTGTGAAAGTGCTGCACTCAACATGCTAGCAACTTTGGAAAATTCAGCAGTGGCCATAGAACTGGAAAAGGTCAGTTTTCATTCCAATCCCAAAGAAAGGCAATGCCAAAGAATGTTCAAACTACCACACAATTGCACTCATTTCACATACTAGCAAAGTAATGCTCAAAATTCTCCAAGCGAGGCTTCAACAGTATGTGAACCATGAACTTCCATATGTTCAAGCTGGATTTAGAAAAGGCAGAGGAACCAGAGATCAAATTGCCAACATCCTTTGGATCATTGAAAAAGCAAGAGAGTTCCAGAAAAACATCTTCCGTTTTATTGACTATGTCAAAGCCTTTGACTGTGTGGATCACAACAAACTGTGGAAAATTGTGAAAGAGATGGGAATACCAGACCACCTTACCTGCCTCCTGAGAAATCTGTATGCAAGTCAAGAAGCAACAGTTAGAACCAGACGTGGAACAGCAGACAGGTTCCAAATTGGGAAAGGAGTATGTCAAGGCTGTATATTGTCACCCTGATTGTTTAACTAATATGCAGAGTACATCATGAGAAACGCTGGGCTGGAAGAAGCACAAGCTGGAATCAAGATTGCCAGGAGAAATATCAATAACCTCAGAGATGCAGATGACACCACCCTATGGCAGAAAGTGAAGAGGAACTAAAGAGCCCCTTGATGAAAGTGAGAAGAGGAGAGTGAAGAAGCTGGCTTAAAACTCAACATTCAAAAAACTAAGAGCATGGCATCCGGTCCCATCACTTCATGGCAAATAGATGGGGAAGCAGTGGACAGAGTGTCAGAGTGTTTTCTTGGGCTCCAAAATCACTGCAGATGGTGACTGCAGCCATGAAATTAAAAGATGCTTGCTCCTTTGAGGAAAAGCTATGACCAACCTAGATAGCATATTAAAAAGCAGAGACATTACTTTGCCAACAAAGGTCTTGTCTAGTCAAGGCTATGGATTTTTCCAGTAGTCATGTATGGATGTGAGAGTTGAACTATAAAGAAAGCTGAGCGCTGAAGAATTGATGCTTTTGAACAGTGGTGTTGGAGAAGACTCCTGAGAGTCCCTTGGACCCTTGGACTGCAAGGAGATCCAACCAGTCAATCCTAAAAGAAATCAGTCCTGAATATTCATTGGAAGGACTGATGCTGAAGCTGAAACTCCAATACTTTGGCCACCTGATGCAAAGAACCAACTCGTTGGAAAAGACCCTGATGCTGGGAAAGATTGAATGCAGAAGGAGAAGGGGATGACAGAGGATGAGATGTTGGATGGCATCACCGACTCTATGGCCATGAATTTGAGCAAGCTCTGGGAGTTGGTGATGGACTGGGAAGCCTGGTGTGCTGCAGTCCATGGGGTCGCAAAGAGTCGGACATGACTGAGTGACTTGCACTGACCTAAAAAGCTCTTAAAATGATGGGGCTCAGGGAGCTTCCACGTTAGTGAGCACACTGAGGTGCTCAGGGGATGGTACCTCCAGAGAAGCCATGGAACCTTCAAACACTTCCCTACCCCCAACTTTGTCCTATACATTTCTTCCATTGGCTGTTCCTGAATAGTTTACTCCGTAATAAACTGGTAATGGTAATAAGTAAGCTGTTTTCCTGTGTTCTGTGAACCTTACTAGCAATTTATCAAACCTGAGGTGGGATCCTGGGAACCCCTGATTTGAACCTAGGCTAAACAATAACGTGGGTAACCTCGGAATCCAGTACTTGAAACTGAGTTCTGCAGTGAGAGCAATCATTGTAGAACTACTGTGCCTGTAAACCTGTGGATTCTGACATTAACTCTGGGTAGGCGGTGTCTGAATTGAATTGTAGAACAGCCAGTTGGTATATGGAGAGTTGGAGAACTCTTCAGAGTGGGAAAAAACCCCATGTATTTGGTGTTCGGAGTGATGTGAGTAGAAACAGACCATGAACGTATTCTCTTTCATCCATGTTTAGATTGGTGAAAATTAGGGTGGTTTTTTCCTGTTTGGGGCTATTATGGGCCATGTTATTTTAAAGTTCTTAGACATATATTTTGTGCACGTATGTGTGAGTTACTCTAAAATATATACACTGGAATGTAATTGCTGGGCTTTAGAGTAAGGGTATCTTCAACTTTTCTATATGACCCATGTTTTGTTAAACAACTTTACCAATTTACATTCATCCTAGCAAAGTGTCTGATTTCCCGTTGTTTCACATTCTTGTTATCGCTTAAGTAAGTAAGATTTAAACTTTTCCCCCAGGTTTATGTATGTGTCATGATATCTTACTGAAGTTTTAATATGCATTTCCCTGTTTACTCCTAAGATTTAACCTTTTTTTCATATATTTATTGTTTTTTTCATATATTTATTGATTATTGGATTTCTTTTTCATTAAGTTTTTGTCTTTGCCTGTTTTCCTTTTAGATCATCTGTTTTTCTTTTTAATTTGTAGGAGTTATTTAATCCAGGATTTGAATCCTTGGATGCTCAGTCACTCAGTCGTTGTCCTGCTGTTTGCCACCCCATGGACTATATAGCCAGCCAGGCTCCTCTGTCCCTGGAATTTTCCAGGCAAGAATACTGGAGTGGGTTGCCATTTCCTATTCCATTGAATCCTTTGGTTGCATGTTAAAAATATTTTCCTTTCTGTGGCTTGTTTTTATCATTTTCTTTGTTTTTTTTTGAAATACAGTTGATTTATAATGTTGTGTTAGTTTCAGGTGTACAGATCTCCTTGGTGTCTTGATGGATGAAAGTCCTGGATTTTACTCTAGTCAAATTTATTACTTTTTTCCTTGTGGTTTGTTCTTTCTATATCTTACTTAAGAAATTTTTCCTTTCTCTGATTTTAAAAGCTTTATAGTTTTTCCTTTCAAAGTTTGGTATTTGGCTTCCCTTGAGTTGATTTTTTGCTTAAAGAGTTCAGGAGGAGTCCATTTCATTTTTCCTGCAATTTGTTCTAGCACCATTTATTCTGAAATGCCTCTTTTTTTTTTTTTTTTTAAATCAGGCATCTGTGTATGTGTGTCTGTTTCTGGGCTCTTAACATGATATTTAGATTTATCTCTTCCTGCATAAATACCGTACTATCTTTAGTAAAATGAGCTTTGTAGTAAGTCTTTAATGGATAGCTAGCGCAAGTCCTTTCCCTTTGTTCTTTTTCAAGAAAGTCTTGGCTGTTTTGACCCTTTTGGTTTGTATAAATTTCAGAACATCTTGTCAAATTTTATATTAACAGAATGTATTTTGATTGGGACTGCACTGAACCTGTAAATCTGGTTCAGGAGAAGTGGCATCTTTATAAAATTGTCTTCAAATCTGTAAACATGAGAAAATATCCATTACATTGAAATAGTCGATATTTGTCAGTAAACTTTTATAATTTTCCCTACAACTTGTGAATTACATATATTATTAGTGAGTTTCATGTGTGTGAACTTATTAGTATAAATATTGCTTTTTTGAAAATTGCCTTTTCTAGCCATTCCTTATGGGTATATGGAAATATAATTAATTTCAATATCATTTCCAGCAACCTTGTTAAGCTCCGACATGTAATTCTGTTAGTTACCTGCATATTCTTTGGATTTGTTGGTTTATCAGAAAACAGTGTTTTGTTTCTTCCTCTTTGATCCTGTCGTGTTTCTTTTTCTTGCCTTTCTGTGCTGTCTCAGTTCAGTTCAATTCAGTTGTTCGTTAAGTTTTCACCTTTCTACTTTTCTAGCATCATTTAAAACAATAATTTTTCCTTTATCTGCTGTTATATGTACCTAACAAGTTTTCATATGATGAATTTTTTCCCCTCTGTGTGTTTGTTATCAGTTTGATATAAAATCAGGTTTAGTATAAGATTGCTATTACCTCAACATGAATAAGGGTAGGTGTCTTTACTTTTTTGTGACCAGCCTATTCAAACTTTTTGTCCATTTTCCTATAAGGTTGTTTTTCTTTATGGGCTTTATGTTATGAAAATAGTTCTTTCTGTGTGATATAAGTAGCACATTTTTTCCCCCAGTTTGTTCTTTCATTGACAGTCTTAATGGTTACGTTATTTTTATGTAACTTTTCAGCACCTAGAACAGTGCCTGGTGTTGAACATACACCTGCTGCTACTGCTGCTGCTGCTAAGTCGCTTCAGTCGTGTCCGACTCTGTGCGACCCCATAGACGGCAGCCCACCAGGCTCCCCTATCCCTGGGATTCTCCAGGCAAGAACACTGGAGTGGGTTGCCATTTCCTTCTCCAATGCATGAAAGTGAAAAGTGAAAGTGAAGTCGCTCAGTCATGTCCGACCCTCAGCGACCGCATGGACTGCAGCCTACCAGGCTCCTCCATCCATGGGATTTTCCAGGCAAGAGTACTGGAGTGGGGTGCCATTGCGTTCTCCTAACATACACCTAGTGAATATTTATTGAAAAGATGAATAAATTCAGTGGTGCTTGAATGACAAATAAAAGTAATTTTTTAAAAATACGTATTTGAATATTCTCTCATGACTTCTAGGTTTTTTAATCATATTACTAACAGCACCCTTTCTTATGTTGATGTTATGTAGGAATTCGGTGTTTCTTCAGTTTTATGATTCTACGTTTTAAGTTTTTTTTTTTTAAGATTCATTTTTTTATTTATTTATATTTTTTTGGCTGTTGTGGGTCTTTGTTGTGGCATGCGGCTTTCTCTAGTTGTGGCAAGCGGAGGCTACTCTTCTTGCTGTGTGTGAGCTTCTCATCGCAGTGGCTTCTCGTTGCCGAGCCTAGGCTCTAGGCACTCGTGCTTCTACTGCTGAAGCGTGTGGGCTCAGTAGTTGTGGCACACAGGCTTACTTGTTCCATGATATGTGGGATCTTCCCGAACCAGGGATCAAACCAGTGTCCCTTGTGTTGCAAGGTTGATTCTTAACCCCTGGACTACCAGGGAAGCCTCCTATGATTCAGTTTTTTTTTTTAAACAGTTAAATATTTAATCTTTTTGTAATTTATCCTGTGTGATTAGTTGTGAACATGTTTCTCTATGAAATGTTAAGTTTTCTAATTGTAAAAGGCTAATTGGAAATTATATACTTTAAAAATAGAAAAGCTGCAAAGGATGATAAGATAGTCCTTAGTAAAACATCCCATTTATATTTTTCATATTGACTATCTATTGAAATAATAATATTCTGGATATAATGGATTAAAGTTTATTAAAATTAATTTCATCTTTCTTTTAATTAATGTAGCAATAAAAATTTTAAATTCCATATGTGACTTGCATTCTATTTCTGTTGGACTTTGGTACTCCAACCAAACATATCCCTGAACACTGTGTTTTGTTTTTTGTTGTTTTTTTTTTTGTCTTTGACAGATTTGTATAGTGCCTAGTACCAAAGTACTTGATTTTTTTTTTTTTTATTATGAGATTTTTTTCCCCCCTCCATGAATGAATTAGATGGGAGAGTATTCTTTTTTTTTCATACTATATATGTTATTGAAGTTCAGTTCACTTGCAGTGTTTCAGCAAGGTGATTTGGTTATACATATGTATTATTTTTGAAATTATTTTTCATTATAGATTATTATAAGATAGTGACTATAGTTCCCTGTGCTATGCAGTAAATCACTGTTGCTTGTTACATATCTATTTTTTTTTAATTAGAAATCTAGCATTCTATTTATACTAAGTGAAGTGGAGTCAAAATGTCAAATTTTTTAGTTAGGCAAAAATTTGCAAGTTTTCTGAGGTGTATGTTATACATACTATTTATATGTATGTATATAAAAGCTTTAGTACACTTGATAAAGGCTTGAGAAAGAATATAAAAAACAGAGATGGAAAAATTGGAAAACATAAACTCAATGAAATGGGAGCACTGAACATGAAAAAGAAAAAGTGAAACAAACTAGATAAAAGTAAAAGATCATCATATAGCCCAGTTCTTTTTAAACATGGCTGTTCATTAGAAAGATATCTGGAGCTTTGGAGGGAAAAAAAGCGGTATCTGGGCATTTGTATTTTTCAAAAAATTCCAAGGTAATACTGATACATCTGGATTTTAAAAAGTGATTACAGTTTTTTTCTATTAAATGGTAGTTTTGGTGATATAGAATTCTGTTATTTTTCTGTTGACCAATCATTATACAATGGTATTAAGTGAGTAATAGTTGCATACTCACAATAGTAAAAGATGTTTATCAGTTTTCACAATCAATAGCCAGACAAAAAATAAAAAGGTAATTACAATTGCAAGCCATAACGGGGGCTTGATTAACCTAACAATATAGAATGCTGCTGCTGCTGCCGCTAAGTCGCTTCAGTCATGCCCGACTCTGTGCAGCCCAATGGACGGCAGCCCACCAGGCTCCCCCGTCCCTGGGATTCTCCAGGCAAGAACACTGGAGTGGGTTGCCATTTCCTTCTCCAGTGCATGAAAGCTCAGTCGTGTCTGACTCTGTGACCCCATGGACTGCACCTACCAGGCTCATCCATCCATGGAATTTTCCAGGCAAGAGTACTGGAGTGGGGTGCCACTGCCTTCTCTGAACAATATAGAATAATTACATGCAATTTGGGGCAGGGATCAAGCAGAGTGATGTGGTAAGTGGAGGTGCATACATGCACATATTTTCATCCACCCAGCCAGTCTGTGTCCTTTGGTTGGTGCATTTAATCCATTTACATTTAAGATAATTATCGATATATATGCTCTTGTTACCATTTTTTTCAACTGTTTGGGGTTTATTTTCTGTAGGTCTTTTCCTTGTCTTGTGTTTCCTACCTTGAGAAGTTCCTTTAGCATTGTAAAGCTGGTTTGGTAGTGCTGAATTCTCTTAACTTTTGCTTCTCTGGAAGGCTTTTAATCAAATCTGAATGAGAGTCTTAACTGGGTAGAGTATTCTTGGTTGTAGGTTCTTCCTTTTCATTACTTTAAGTACATCATGCCATTCCCTTCTGGTGTGCAGTTTCTGTTGAGAAATCAGCTGAACCTTATGGGAGTTCCCTTTTATGTTATTTGTCATTTTTCCCTTGTTGCCTTTAATGTTTTATCTTTGTCTTTAATTTTTGTCAGTTTGATTACTGTGTGTCTTGATGTGTTTCCTCCTTGGGTTTACCCTGCCTGGTACTCTCTGTGCTTCCTGGACTTGGTTGACTTTCCTTTCTCATGTTAGGAAAATTTTCAGCTATTATCTCTTCAAATATTTTCTCGGGTCCTTTTTCTCTCTCTTCTCCTTCTGGGGCCCTTGTAATGCAAATGTTGGTGTGTTTAATGTTGTCCCAGAGGTATCTTAGGCTGTCTTCATTTTTTTAAACTCTTTTTTTTCCTATATTCTGTTCTGTGGCAGTGATTTCCACCATTCTGTCCTCCAGGTCATTTACATGTTCTTCCCCACAGTTATTCTGCTATTGATTCCTTCTTACGTATTATTCTGGAGAGGGCAATGGCACCCCACTCCAGTACTCTTGCCTGGAGAATCCCATGGATGGAGGAGCCTGGAAGGCTGCAGTCCATGGGGTCGCTGAGGGTCGGACACGACTGAGCGACTTCACTTTCAGTTTTCACTTTCATGCATTGGAGAAGGAAATGGCAACCCACTCCAGTGTTCTTGCCTGGAGAATCCCAGGGACAGGGGAGCCTGGTGGACTGCCATTTATGGGGTCGCACAGAGTCAGACACGACTGAAGTGACTTAGCAGCATGTATTATTCATCTCTGTTTGTTCTTTAGTTCTTGTAAGTCTTAGGTAAACATTTCTTGTGTCTTCGCCATTGTTTTCCCTAGACCCTCGGTCATCTTCACTGTCATTATTCTGAATTCTTTTTCTGAAAGTTTGCCTGTCTCCACTTCATTTAGTTGTTTTTCTGGGGTTTTATCTTGTCCTTTCATCTGGGAAATAACTTTTTGCTTTTTCATCCTGATTAACTTTTTGTAATGTTGTTTTTGTTCTAGCTGTAAGATTGTGGTTCTTGCTTCTCCTGTCTGCCCCTGATAGAGGAAGCTAAGAGGCTGTGTAAGCTTCCTGATGGGAGGGACTGGCAGTGGGAAAAACTGGGTCTTTATCTGGTTTGCAAGGCCTTGCTCAGTAAAGCTTTAATCAAATTATCTGCTCATGGGTGGAATTGTGCTCCCTCCCTGTAAGTTGCTTGGCCTGAGGTGACACAACCCTGAGGTCTACTGGCCTCTATGGTAGGGTTAATGGGGACCTCAAAGAGGGCTTCCCTGGTGACTCAGACAATAAAGAATCCGTCTGCAATGTGGGAGACCTGGATTCGATCCCTGAGTTGGGAAGATCCCCTGAGGACGGCATGACAGCTCACTCCAGTGTTTTTGCCTGGAGAATCCCCACGGACAGAGAAGTCTGGCGGGTTATAGTCCATGAAGTTGCAAAGAGTCGGACATGACTGAGCAATAATCACAATGCACAAGACGGCTTAGGCCCGAGAGGCCTTCCAGGACCCCTACTATCAGTGCCTCATCCCTGTGGCGAGCCCCTGCCGACCCATGTCTCCACAGGAGACCCTCCAACACTGGCAGGTGGTTTTGGTTCAGTCTCCTGTGAGGTCACTGCTCCTTCCTCTGGGTCTTGGTGCATGTAAGATTTTGTTTGGGCCCTCCAAGGCGGGAGGCTTTGTTTCCCCCTGTCCTGTGGAAGTCCTATAATCAAATCTTGCTGGCCTTCAAGGTCAGATTACCTGGGGATTCCCAGGTTAGGAAGCCTGATTTGGGGTCAGAACTTTCACAACAGTAGGAGAACTTATTGGTATTATTGTTCTTCAGTTTGTGGGTCACCTACCAGCGGGTATGGGATATGATTTCTGTGATTGTGTCCCTCCTGCTGTGGCTTCTTCTTTGTCTTTGGACGTGGGTTTTCTTTTTTTGGTAGGTTCTAGTGTCCTCCTGTCGATGGTTGTTCAGTAGCTGGTTGCGATTTTGGTGCTCTCACAGGAGGAGATGAGCATATGTTCTTCTACTCTGCCATCCTGAAGCAAAAGTAGGAGAGTATTCTCTTCTAATGCAGTTTGTTTTTAAGCACAGACGGAGTTCCTTTCTCCTATGGTTACTTTTCTATTGCCATCTCTTTCCCTCCTAGTTTTCAAGATAATTTTTCTCCCACCACTTGTTTATTCTGAGCTCAGCCATGTGATTTTTCCATTTCAGTTGAATTATTAATAAATTACTTCTTTTAGTCTGTTTTATTTATTTGTTTCAGAGTTTAGTTTTTCTGATAAAAGATATGGTGTCTTAGGTTCTCTAATCATTGATGCATTATGCAGCAACTGTAGCTTAAGTTTGAGTGAAGTGAAGTGAAGTTGCTCAGTCGTGTCCGACTGTTTGCGATCCTGTGGACTGTAGCCTGCCAGGCTCCTCTGTCCATGGGATTCTCCAGGCAAGAATACTGGAATGGGTTACCATTTCCTTCTCCAGGGTAAGTTTGAGAATAGAGGGTAAATAAGATAGGAATTCAATGAAATTATAACTTTGCTAGTCATCTGGTGATAATAATATATTAGCTGATAAATTGATGCATCATTTCAGTTCAGTCGCTCAGTCGTGTTCAATTCTTTACAACCTCATGGACTGTACAGCATGCCAGGCTTCTCTGTCCATCACCAATTCCCAGAGCTCGCTCAAATTCATGTCCATTGAATCCGTGATGTATGTTACAGCTAAAAAGTGACACTAACTACTTCATGATAGAATTAAAAGAAACAAAATTTATTAATGTAAACAGAAATATCCCTAGGATTGAGAAAGAAAATTGATATTTTTAAAGGATAAGATATGTCTGGACACTTACTGATTCCATTTACCTGTTAACATAAAAACACCGTCTGAATCTGAGTCCTAATTTCACCACTTGCCTAGCTGCTATGAGCTTGGGCACATTATATTAATATGACATTTGTATACTAGGGATAGTAGTAGCAGCTACTTAATAGAATTTGTGAATGTTAAATTAGTTAATATATTGCTTAAAGCAGTGCTTGACATATAGTACCTATATATCTCCAATCACAGGTCTATGTATTTGTTGTTGTTTAGTCACTAAGTTATGTCCAACTCTTTTGTGATCCCATGAACTGTAGCACACCAGTCTCTTCTCTCCATGGAATTTCCCAGGCAAGAATACTGAAGTGGGTTGCAATTTCCTTTTCCAAAAGATCTTCCCAGCCCAGGAATCGAACCTGCGTCTTCTGTAGCGGCAGGTGGATTCTTTACCACTGAGCCACCAGGGTAATCGAGGTCTCTGGGTAGGTGGAGCTGTATAGATATTTTCTAGAATTAAAAAAAAACATTTAACTGCAGTCTTCATAATTTTATTTTTAGTAGTGGCATAAATTCAATCCATGGAGGTACCATAACTTATTTGTCTTTGATTTTCATTTTCAAGGAGAATATTTGTATTGTTGAATTCAAATAATTGTTTTTCCATTTTCTTAGGTATTTTGAATTTTAAGATCAGAAAGCATTTAGATGGATAGCAGGACTGACTTGTTTTATTTTTGTCTGAGATTTAAATTTAAATTGTAAATGAGTGTCAGTAGAAGCCAACAGCTTTTAAATTAATTCCTTTGGGTCTGTGAATGGTTTCCAAAAGTTTAACTGAATAGTTTAATTGCCCTCTTTTAAAGAATTTTAAAGTAGCTACAGCCTTGTCATCTGCACTGAGTTACTTTATGTTGGGAAATTTTTGGCAGATGGTATACAGTCATCATTCAAAAACAAGTTACATTGTCTTTCCCAGCTTGAATTAGTGGAACATTAGCATTGAACTTTTCATTTTGAATGAGCATGTTGGAAATTATTTCCTGCTAAATGTTTGTCATCAAGTGAAGTTTCATTTTAAAAAATTAATGGAGCATATCAGTGCAGCAGCCTTAGAAAAATAGCTGAGGCACAGGGTTACTCTTGGACAACCTTTTAAGTTCCTTATTATCATTTGAGTATACATGCTTAATAATCTTCTGGGAAACTAAAATACGGTATTTTTTTAAGACCAAAAACTTTAAAATATGATATTTGGCTGCTAACAGACAGCTGTTAATGACTACTTAGAGTTGTATTTACTTTCTGGGTTGGAACTAGGGATAGAGCAAGCAAATGAATTGATAATGTGAGAAAACACTACGTTCATTGTTAAAATATATTTTAAAGTATTAGTTTTATACCTTTATCAGTAAATAAAAGATGACATTAATTTGAAATAATTGGAATAAGTGTGCAATCCATTGAATTAACTGTATCTCAAATGTACTTTAAAAAAAATCTAGATTCCCTCTTTGAGAACAAGCCCTATCATTAGCGAATAGGGTAGCCAGAAGAATACTTAAATAACAAATTGGCATTATGTTTGTGGAAGATGAATTGAATTCCCTCATATCTCAGTTGGTAAAGAGTCTGCCTGCAGTGCAGGAGACCCGGGTTCGATCCCTGGGTTGGGAAGATCCCCTGGAGAAGGGAATGGCAACCCACTCCAGTATTCTTGCCTGGAAAATCCCATGGACAGAGGAGCCTGGTGGGCTCCAGTCCATGGGGTCGCAAGAGTCAGACACAACTTAGTGATCAAACCAAACCAAACCAAATCTTTGTATTTCAGAATGTTGTTTTGTTCTAATCCACCTAGCTTTGTGAAAAATAGGCAGTGTGTTGTGTTGGCTAACAGGTAGTTAGATTTGACTCATTTTTCTCATCATATACCCATATTTTTGTACCATCTGGAATCCCTTCTCTAAGACTTTTTAATAGGTTTCATTCCTTCCTATTAAAACACATGTTCATTACATTAAGTTCCATATTTATTAAGCAAAGTGTGTTTAAATGTAGTGGGGAGGGAAAATAAGCAAACTAGGCCTCCTCACAAGCTTATTCTAGTCTGTTTGGGTAGACATACAGGCTACAGATTCTGTGTTAAGATACTTTTGGTTATCATGGCAAAAAGTAATTTTAAACCAGCTTAAGCAAGGAGAGGGATTTATGGGCTTACATAAATGAAACATTTGCCTTGGACATGGGTTAGATCCAGATATTTAATGTAACATGTAGGATTTATCTCATTTATCTTAGCCCTACTTTCTTCTGACTTGGATTCATTCTCAGACAGTATCTCCTCAAGTGGTGGCAAAGATGGCCCAAACAGGGCCAGGCTTACATCCTGTCAGCTTAGCAACCTCAATGATAAGCTTCCTTTCCAAATAGTTCCAGAAATTCTGGCATTAAGTCTGGTTTGGCCACACTTGAATCTTCTGGAGTCGGGGTGTTGTGGGGGGGTGGGTTGTGGAGTGAGGATGGTCTAGCTCAAATTCAGAGTAGATGAAACAAAAGAAAGACAAGTGGTTTCCAAAAAGGAATTTAGAAATTCTGCTACCAGAAGGGAGGATGCTGAGCAGGCAAAAGCAGCATACAAAAGTAAAGATAAAAATTTTTAGTTGAGCTATAATAAAAAGATAAATTCTGACAGAAGGTGCTTAAGTAAAGCTTCAGATAGGAGACTGTATTTTGAATTGGGCTCTGAAGGGCAAGTAGAATTTTTTTAAGGCAGAGTGAGTAAAGAAAGGACTTTCTAGGTCACTCATTCGAGAAGCTTGGCAGTGAAAGGAGAAAAAACGAAAGCTACTAGAGTAAAGGGAATGTTCAGATATTTCCCCCCTCAGTATGGAGAACATTTGAACATTTTTATGGTAGAGGAGCAGAAGCAAGTAAAGGAGAAATTAACAAAGGACTGCAAAGGAGGCAGTCATTGATAAAGAAGGGAAATTCAGTAGGATCAAGGATGTAAGTGGAGGGGGCCTCCTTAGAAAGGAAAAGGGATTGTTTATTCTCTGAGGACATGTAAAGGAAAGTAGTAATGGTGACTACAGAGGTTAAAACAGAAATTTGTTATTAAATATGTAAGTGGCTTCAGTTTTGTTTTCTAAAAGTAAGAAGAAAAGGTTTACCAGTTATCTATTGCTATGTAACAGACAATTCCAGAATGATTTTGTGCATTAGCAATTTGACTTGAACTCAGGCTGGGTAGTTTCTTCTGCTGGCCCTAGGTCACTCATGCGGTTGTGGTTGTCTCGGCTGTGGATGGATGGTCTATGATGGTGGCTGCACTCACACGCTTGTTGGTTGATGCTGGCTGTTACCTGGACCTCTCTGTGCGCTCTCATCCTCATGAGCATTCACATGGCAGTGGCTGCACTCAGGGAAGAAAGAGCTGAAGCAGTCAGCCTAGATGGTAGACTTAGGTATGAAAGACTTATGATGGACTTAGAACTCCCACAGTGTCACTTCTTTCACATTCTGTTGGTCAAGGCAAGTCACAAGGCCAGCTCAGATCAAGTAGAGAAATAGACCCCACCTCTTTATGGGAAGAGTAATAAAGTTGCATTGCAAAACAGATGTGTATATGGAATGGGAGGAATTTCTGCCTATCCCTCCCCCAACACTGTATTGTGAAAATTTTCAGTCATGAAGCCAAGTTGAAAGAATTTCAAAGTGAATATCCACATATCTACCCCCTAGATACTACTGTTAACATTTTACTATACCTGCTTTATTATATATTTATCCATCTATCATTCTTTTATCAATTTATCTTATTTTTTGATGCATT
Source organism: Bos indicus x Bos taurus (assembly GCF_003369695.1). NCBI lineage: Eukaryota > Metazoa > Chordata > Mammalia > Artiodactyla > Bovidae > Bos > Bos indicus x Bos taurus. The sequence continues at coordinate 48,954,087 of NC_040090.1, read as the reverse complement.
TCAAAATGTAGGTATTAGTTCTTTTCTCTTAAGTACCTGCTGCGTGTATTTAGCAAGCCAATATTCAGTTTTTTCTTTTGATAAAAAACATTTACATACAATGAAGTGTACAGACATTAAGTGTATGTCACACCTAGTTTTGTAGCCTGCCAGAGAAGGGGAAAATTTGGGATAACTTTTCAGTGAAATGACTCAAATTCAACTATAGTTGTATAGAAAAATTGCAAAAGGTATCTTTCTTGAAAACCTTTCTTCATATCCTTATTGCTAATAATTTATTCATTTAATATACCTCAACACTTAGGATTTGCATTTGTGTTACAATACTAAAATTTCTCCTTTATTTGAATTCACTTTGGACAGTTCTCTGCCTCCTTTCACTAAACATTTATAAGGATATAAACAGGTGCTCTCTTGCTTTATAGGTATTCAAACTATGTGTATCTCAAATCAGGTTAGATTAACAGCACGTACCTTCTCAGTCATGTCCGACTCTTTGCAACCCCTGGGACTGAGCCCGCCAGGCTTCTCTGTCCCTGCAATTTTCCAGGCAAGAATACTGGAGTGGGTTGCCATTTCCTACTCCAGGGGATCTTCTCAACCCAAGGATTGAATCCGCGTCTCCTGCATTGGCAGGTGGATTCTTTACCACAGAGCTACCTTGAATACAACTGAGTGACTAAGCATTCATGCATGCATGAAAAAGTTTTAATAAACTATCTTCTAGTTTATGAATAGTTTAGCAGTTTGAAAAGGAGAAATTTTAGTATTGTAACTATTGATTTAACTTTAGATAATCAGAATAGAAGTGTGATGAGAACTGTGTGGCAAATTCAGCTGTAATTTAACCTTTGAGTGGAGTATTAGAGCTTCTTATAACCTAACACTTGCCTTATTATTCTAATCTATGTTACCGTATACATTTAAAAAATTTCTGGAATATTATAAGTCCTTAGTTTTTCATGTGATGATTTGATAAAATAATAGTTAACTTAATTTTATTTACTAGGTATTGAACACTTTTATTGCTAATTGGCTTTTGAGCCTTTTTACAGATAGCAAAAGGTTGGAATCATTTTGACTTGCTGTTTGCATTCCAGTAAACCCTGTCAGAGCTCTTGAAAATATGTGACTAGCACTTAAGCCATTTCATGCCAAGAATTCTGCCGGAAATGCAACTGGTTAATGACACTCAATGTGACAACTGAAGTGAAAGCTTGAGTTAACAAGTGTATGAGATGTTTTAAAAGTGTTCCTTAACCCAGATTTTCTCTATTTCATTTCATTTCATGGTGTAAATGGCATGACATCCTAAATCATATGTGAAAGTGAAAGTCGCCCAGTTGTGTCCGATTCTTTGCGGCCCCATGGTCTATATAATCCATGGAATTCTCCAGGCCAGAATACTGGAGTGGGTAGCTGTTTCCTTCTCCAAGGGATCTTCCCAACCCAGGCATTGAACCCAGGTCTCCTGCCTTGCAAGAGGATTCTTTACCAGCTGAGCCACCAGGGAAGCCCTAAATCGTGCGTGCTGGGTTACAAACTAAACAAATTTGTGTTTAAAAAATCTAATTGAGTGTTGTATTTATTTTTATGTACAGGTCTTGCTATTTTGGAAACTACAAGAGAAAACTAGATTGGGGAGGTTTGGATTGGTAAGTGGACATGGCTCAGATATCCAGCAACAATGGATTTAAGAAATGCTCATCTTCCCCTCCGGAATCAACAAGAACAAGGGATGTGGACAAAGAAGAAGCATTACAGATGGAAGCAGAGGCTTTAGCAAAACTGCAAAAGGACAGACAGGTGACTGATAATCAGAGAGGCTTTGAGTTGTCTAGCAGCACTGGACAAAAAGCACAGGTTTATAATAAACAGGATTATGATCTCATGGTGTTTCCTGAATCAGATACCCAAAAAAGAGCAGTAGATATTGATGTAGAAAAGCTTACCCAAGCTGAACTTGAGAAACTATTGCTGGATGACAGTTTTGAGACTAGGAAAACACCTATATTGCCAGTTACTCCTGTTCTGAACCCTGCATTATCAGCACAACTGTATCTTAGACCTGCTGTTCAGAGAGGACAGTGGCCACCTGGATTATCTGGACCTTCCAGTTACACTTTACCTTCTATTTATCAGTCAACTTACAGTACTAAACAGACTGCATTCCAAAATGGCTTCAACCCAAGAATGCCTACTTTTGCATCCACCGAACCTATATATTTAAGACTTCCAGGACAGTCTCCATATTTTTCATATCCTTTGACACCTGCCACACCCTTTCATCCACAAGGAAGCTTACCTATCTATCGCCCAGTCATCAGTCCTGACATGGCAAAGCTGTTTGACAAAATAGCTAGCACATCAGAATTTTTAAAAAATGGAAAAGCAAGGACTGATTTGGAGATAAATTCAAAAACTACAATCAGCAATCTGCAGGTATCTCCAAAGTCTGAAGATATCAGTAAATTTGATTGGTTAGACTTGGATCCTCTAAGTAAGCCTAAGGTGGACAATGTAGAGGTAGAGGACCATGAGGAAGAGAAAAATGTACCAGATTTGCTAGCAGACGATCCCTGGGATGCTGTTCTTCTTGAGGAGAGATCACCAGCAAGTTGTCACCTTGACAGAAAGGTGAATGGAAAATCTCTTTCTGGAGCAACAGTAACAAGAAGCCAGTCTTTAAATATTCGAACAACTCAGCCTACAAAAGTCCAGAGCCAAATATATCAGGTATAGTCTTTTCTTACGAACTTCTCAAACTTAGTATAACACAGAATTCATGCTTGTATACATAATTTATTAGGTGAAAGAAATATTTTTTTGAGTTTTGTTTTCTTTTATTCTTAAGTACACTGTGCATCTTAGATTGTGTGATAAAGGATTAAATGTGTTTAGGCCAATTGAAAAATTAATTGCTATTAATATCTTTTTCTAGGATTGTGAGTTTTGAAAACCTAAGGATCTGGCTGTTGCTTATAGGCTTTTAGGATAATTTTTATCTGTCTCTCCCTCTCCATTCATTATATGTGGTCCTACTTTCTTTGCCTTAGCACCTTTATTTTTCAGAGGAGATGAGGAATTTTGGTTTTTAACTCCATTATAGAAATTCTAATGTATATTGTTTTATTGTTTTTAACCATGAAGGAATAGAAGAACAGGAGGGAGAAAGGGAGGTGAAAAAGGAAGAAAGGAAGGGAGGCCTCAGAGAGATGGGAGAAAAGCCATTTAAAGGACTCTGTTTAAACACTTATATTGATGCAAATGAAGAATAGAACTATAATCTATATAGTATATTTGCTGAGTTCATATAGTCTTACTGTCTGGAAGAATTAGATAAGGGTGCATGGAGCAGAATGTCTTCTCTTACAAGAGGGGGCAGTAAGGTTTAGACTTTTCCTTTCCATATATAGTATACCACTAAAGATTTTTGTTTTGCTTTTTATATCATCTGTGGATTCTAGGAATGTTTAAGCTTCATTCTCACCTTAATGTGAATCATATCATTCAGTTAATTAGATCAGCATTTAACTACTCTTTAGGCAGTGAGAATCAGCTAGGATTTTGGGAAGGAGAAGCAAATTTTGCATGATTGGGATGGATTTATGTTGAATTATTGATTTTTAAAAGCCATTTTAGGTGTCTGGGGAGAAAGCAGTAGATATTAAGGTTAAGAAAAAAGGATGAGGATGTTTTTGGATAACATGATCAGAATCCAGAAAAATCTTAACCAGTGCAATGTGTTCCAAGTACATTTTGACTGTAGCTCACACTGAGAAATACATGTTCTTAAGTTCTCTTCAGTTTTTCAATACTATTTGCACATTTAGTAACATAATTTCTTAACACCTTTCAATTTAAAAGTCACAGGTTAATTTAACATTTTAAATTGGAATCATAAGTATAGTATCAGATTATTTTCTCTTAATATTCTATGTTGTCTTGGTTTTTGTTTTTACAAAGCATCTGTCATTTCCTAAAATATTTGTCAGGAGAAGGGAAGACTGAGCCAAATCAAAAAATGTGGGGAAGGGAGTGTACACCTAGGAGTGGAATTGCTGGCTAGTTTATGTTTAGCTTTTTGAGACCAGCAAACTGTTTTCCACAGTGGCTGCATCATCCCCTTTCCAACTCCCACAGTATATGAGAGTTCTAGTTTCTTTACATCCTTGTCAACACTTGTTATTTTCCATTTTGGGGGTTATAACCTTCCTAATGGATGGGAAGTGTGAAGTGGTATCTTATTGTGATTTTGATTGGGGTTTGCCTGATAACTAGTGATGTTGAGTATCTTTTCATATGCTTATTTGCAATTTCTTCATCTTTTTTGAAGAAATGTATGTTTAAATCATTTGTCCATTTAAAAAATTGGGTTGTTCATAGCAGCTTTATTCAGAAGAGCCAGAAAATGAGACAACCCAAATGTCCATCAGCTGATAATGGGCAAGCAAAAATGTGTCCATACAATGGAATATTATTCACCCACACAAAGGAAGCAGCATAGATGAACCTTGAAAACATTGTAAGTGAAAGAAGCCAGATACAAAAAAAACATGTAGATTCAATTTATATGATATGTCCAGAAAACACAAATCCATAGAGGAAGAAAGCAGATTAGTGTTTGCTGAGGGACTGAGGGAAAGAGGAAATGAGGAATGATTGCCTAATGGGTACAGGGATTTGGGGGCAAGTGATGAAATGTTCTGAAATTAGAACATTGCAGTGTTCTTCCCATAATAGTGATGGTTTACACTCCATTATGAATGTATTGAGAGCCAAAAAATTGTACATTTTTAATTGGTTAATATGGCAGATTTTATGTTCTAGGAATTTTTACCTCAGTTTTTTTTTTTTTTTTTTTTTAAAGAAAGACACTGGTCCCCTGATCCTCCTGTTATGCTTAGGCCACGTTCCTGCTTGATTCATATTTGGGTCAGTGTTCCAGTAGAGAGATCCCTCTCCAACTGTGGATCTCGTTTTTATGGACTTAACCATGATGGCATGTGTTTGACACTGTGTAGTCTGGATTAGCGATATCAGCTGTTTACAGAAATTGTTAGGAAAAGGGTAGCTGCCTAGAACCTGGAGATCTCATGACCTGTGGAAAGTTGCAGTCTCTGCTATCGGGGATAGAGTCTCCTCTGGTCCTCTGTGGAGCAGTTTAGACTCAGGCCTCCCATTGGTGGAAGGCAGAGCCCCTGATAGTCCAGGCAACCCAGAGTGAGCATCCAGGTCACTTTCAAATAATCTTCCTGCTTCTTGCATCACACTTCATATGAATGTGTTTGCACCTCTACAGTATATGTGTTGTAGCCACAGGATAATAGATTATCCTGAATTTAATAAAATATTTATAAATGACTTTGGTTTATTTCTTTTTTTACAATCACTGAGAGAGTAGAGACTTCCTTAGAATCCTGTGAGATCAGAGTGATTCATGCCTATTTCACTGTTGAGGAAACTGAAATGTAAAGAAGTTAAATAATTATTAATTTTTTCATGTAATGGCAGTGTTGTTATTAGTTAAATGAACTCATTTTAGAGATGTGTAACCATAGTCATATAGTCTAACCAACTTCATTTCATGGATCCAGAAACTTAGATCCAGAGAGTGACTTATCTCCAGTTAATGTCAGTATTTTCTTTTTCAGTTTCTTTGTAACTCAAAACCCATAGCATAGATTGACAGTGCTTTTGCTGCAAAGCACAGCTTCCTTTCCCTGTTGCCCTCTATGGTTTAGACGGGTCATTTCTGGTTAAACTGATGTTTTTTCCACCCTTTCATTTGGTAGGGGCAGGGGTGTGATACTCATTTATGTTCCTTTCATTCTCTCTCTGCACACATCTTTTCCTACTCATTTTTAATATTTGTCACAGTATCATCTTGATATTTCCCAATTTGGGGTGCTTTCAGAAATCATCTTGCAGGACTGATGAGGACAGGTAGTTTTCTAAAGATATGTTTCCCCCAGCAAGATCTGTGAGTTCAGATCACATGGGAGTGCAGAGAATTACTAGTCACTCAGACTCTAGGAATTAACTAGGTTTCTGGGCAAGTTTTAGCAGAAACATATTCTTAGATTTTCTTTAAAGTATAGGGGAAAGGATCAAGGAGTAAGCAGATTGGCTGCGAGAGGCATGAGTCAAAGCCAGGTAAGCAAAAATACCATGACTTGATCAGCTGATCAGTCAGAGATGGGAGCTAGATTATTACAGTGTACGTCAGAGCTTTACTAAATGACACAGTGTCTGAATTGAGGTGGCTTAGGCTTCTTAAAGGAGTCTAACTGTGGCATCGTGAGGTGTTATATAGTTGTTGATCATTCTGTTATATTCTACTCTGTTAATACTTATGTTTGACCACCACATTCTAAGAGGGACCAGTGAAAGTGTGTCTTGAAAAGAAAAAATTACAATGTTCAGGATCTAGAAGCTGTGCTATTTAAGGAACTGTTGAAAAGATTGGGCATATTTTACCTGAAGAAGAGAATATTAATTGGAGATAATTCACACTCTGAATCTGAGTTTCTTCATCTTTGATATAAACCTGGTTTATATCAAACCAGACTAGATGATTTCTGAGATCCTTTCAGGAATAATATTTCAAGTTTAGAAAGTTGCCATGTAAAAGAGGAAGTTGAAACTTTTTTTCTTTTAAAGTTTTACATTTTGGACATATGTTCTCAAAACAGTTCAAGAAGTAGACTATCTGAAAATCATGGTATGCTTGTAAAAAAGATAAAAGTAGTTTATGTACTAAATTTTCCAATTTATTGTGTTGCATTGTACAAATAGCTCTTTGTGCTAGGTTTTAATAGATAAGTGGTAGCAGGTGCTGAAAGTTAAAATACCTTTTATAGAAAGCTTAAAATTATACAAATCCTATTTGTTTATATTTTTTTCCTGTGAATTGAGAAATTCAGTTTAGTTTAGTTTTAAAATTCAGTGTTCCAAAAAGAAGAACAAGGACCAATGGGGAAGAAAACTCAAGGAGGCAGGTTATATAGTTAAATATCAATAACAAAATTTATAAATAGCCATTTGGTAATGGTTGCTCTCAGGGGGTCAGTGTATAGTTATTGGAGGTCTTCAATCAGAAGTTTAGTGTGAATTTGTTACAAATGCTATAAAAGGGATTTTGTTAACTCTTAAGATTTCATCATTTTGTTTGTGTACATGAAGATTAAGTTTGGTTTCATTTAGGCCAAAAGGGTAAACAGAATACTAATAGTAAGCTGACTTTGGAGGTCTATGGCACAAACATTGGCATGGAACTTTTAATTTTCACACACCATTCATTTCTATTCAATAAACTTTTCCCTGAGATTCCTGTTTTTTACTGTGAAGTAAGATTACAGTGCCTATTCTTTATAATTACTTTATGTACGTAAGTATTCATTTCCTGTAGAATTTTATGCTTTGTGGTAAAAACTCTGAACGGTGTTTTTCTTCTCACTCAGCAGTCTTACTTCCTATTTCCTTCTAGTGTCTTTTGTTCATAATAATCTAAATACTTTAGTTTAAATTTTTGTTTCCTAAAGGAAAAGACACGGTACTTAAAACTGTCTTCTGGCAATTTAAATTTAAATCACATTTTTAGTTAACAGCTGTAAATTTAGCTACTTCGAGTAGATTTCAAAGATTTTAGTAATGAATCAAATTATTTTCATAGAAATGGATTTGCAGAGTACTGATTCTATTAACATTATAAACATTTACATCCTAATTAGCACAATGTCTAACAGTAATTTTGAACACGAAGTAAAGTTGAATAAAATGTGGTTTTCCACTGTCTAGTTGTATGTATTTGAATAGATTACTGAAGTCTACAAACTTTAAAAAAAATTCAATTAAGGAAATAACCGACTTTGTTCTGAATAGCAACTGATTCGTTTATATTTAATGCTTAAAATATGTTTATTGAAAACTTGGTGTTCCATCTAATTTCTGGGATAAGATGGCATGAATCTGGAACTTGTTTAGATGTAAAGCTTTCCCTTATTCTTATAACTACTTTATAAAGTATGCACTGGTAAGTTTTCATGAATTATTTCAAACCTGTATCACTTTCCTTAAACCTCTAATTTACCTTTTCCATTACCTTTTAAGAAAATTGAATTATGGTTGATCTATAACACTGTTAATTCCAGGTACACAATATAGTATAGTGATTTGGTATTTCTGTACATTACAAAATGATCACCATGATAAGCCTAGTTACCATCTGTCACTAAATAATTACAATATTATCGATAGTATTCCTAAAGCTGTACATTCATCCTCATGACTCATTTAGTAACTAGAAGTTTGTACCTCTTAATTTCCTTCACCTATTTCACTCCCTCTACCACCCCCCCAATCTGTTCTTTATATCTATCAATCTGTCTGTTTTATTGTATTCATTTGTTCGTATGTTTTTTTATTTCACTTAGTATAATACCTTCTTGTCCACCTATATTGTCCCAAATGGTGAGATATATTTTATGGTTGAATAACGATCCATTGTGTGTTTGTGTATCCTGTACCTTCTTTATCCATTCATCTGTTAGTGGACATTTCAGTTGCTTCCATATCTTGGCTATTGTAAATAATGCTGAAATGAACATAGGGGTGTGTATATCTTATCAAATTACTGTTTTTGGTTTTCTTCAGAAAAATACCCCAAAGTGGAATTGCTGAGTCATAGGGTAATTCTATTTTTAATTTTTTGAGGAACCTCTCTGGTGGCTCAGACTGTAAAGAGTCTGCCTGCAGTGCGGGAGACCCAGGTTTGATCCCTATTTTGGGATGATCCCCTGGAGAAGGAAACAGCAACCCATTCCAGTATTTTTGCCTGGAAAAATCCCATGGATGGAGGAGTCTGACAGGCTCCGTCCAGTCCATGGAGTTGCAAAGAGTTGGACATGGCTGAGTGACTTCACTTTCCGCATTGTTTTCCAGAGTGATTACCAATTTGCATTCCTGCCAATAGTCCAGTAGAGTGCCCTTTTCTCCACATCATCACCAACACTTATTTTTTGACAATAGCCGTTCCTACAGGTATGAGATGATACCTCATTGTGGCTTTGATTTGCATTTCCCAGTGATTAGCAACGTTGAGCATCTTTTCATGTGTCTGTTGGCCACTGTATATTGTCTTTCAAAAAATGCTCATTTTAAAAATCAAGTTGTTTGTTTTTTGATAGAGTTGTATGAGTTCTTTGTATATTTTGAGTATTTAGCCCCTTATTGGATGTATCATTTATAAATATCTTCTCCCATTCAGTAGACCACTTGTTTGTTTTGTTGATGTTTCCTTTGCTATACAAAAAATTTTAGTTTGATGTAGTCTCATTTATTTATTTTTGATTTCCTTACCTAAGGAGACATATTAAAAAAAATATTGCTAAGATTAATGTCAAAAAGCATACTGCCTGTTTTCTTCCTGGAATTTTATGGTTTCAGGTCTTACATTTAAGTCTTTAATTCATTGTGAATTTATTTTTCTATATGGTATGAGAAAATCCAGTTTGATTCTTTTTTTCCTGTAGCTGTCCAGTTTTCTCAGCACACTTTATTGAAGAATCTATCTTTTCCCTGTTGTATGTTCTTGCCTCCTTTGTCATGGATTAATTCACTGTGTAAATGTGGGTTTATTTCTGGGCTGTTTTTTCTGGTCCAGTAATTGATGTGTCTGTCTCTCTGCTAGTACCATACTGTTTTGGTTACTGTAGCTTTGTTGGGTGGTTTGAAAGCAGGAAGCATGATACCTCCAGCTTTGTTCTTTCTAAAAATTGTTTTGACTGTTGCAGGGTTTTTTGTGTTTCCATACACATTTTATAATTGTTTGTTTTAGTTCTGTGAAGAATGGTATTGTTTGTTTGTGGGGTTTTTTTTGGCTGTATGGCATATGGGATCTTAGTTCCCTGACCAGGGATTGAACCCATGCTCCCTGCAGGGGTAGTGTGGAGTCTTAACCACAGGAGAAGTCCCACCATTGGTATTTTGGTAAGGATTGTGTTGGATCTATGGATTGCTTTGGGTAATATGGTCATTTTAACAATATTAATTCTTTAGTCCATGAGGACAGTGTATCTTTCCATTTGTGTTGTCTTCACTTTCTTTCATCAGTGTCTGACAGTTTTCTAAATACTGGTCTTCTACCTGTATCAGTTAAATTTGTTCCTCGGTATTTTGTTATTTTTGATACAGTTGTAAATGGGATTGCTTTATTAATTTCTCATTCTGTTAGGTTTTGTGTATAGAAATACAACAGATTTATATATATTAATTTTATATCCTGCAAAATTCATTTGTATCCTACTGAAATCATTTATTAGTTCCAGTAGTTTTCTGATGACATCTTTAGGAATTTTTCATATCGTGTCATCTGCAAACAGTGACAGTTTTACTTCTTCCTTTCCAAATTGGACTTCTTTTCTTTTTCTTGTCTGATTGTTGTAGCTAAGACTTCCAGTTACTTGGGTTTTTTTTTCTTTTTTCTTTTTTTATATAGTGAGGTCAAGGTTATTCTTAGTATGTACTTGTCCACCTCAGATTAATTTGCCTCTTTCTGGTTTGGAGGGAAGAGAGATTCCTTCTCTTTTCCCAAATGTAACTCATCTCTCTTTTCTTGTTCTTGTTTCCCCAAAGTATTTTTCTACCATTATTCTTTAAAGAGGAATTTGTACTTACTGTTTTTCCAGTTCCTCACCATCCTCTCTTGTTCCTATCATATTGCAGAAAGTTGTTTCTAGGAGTATGAATACTGATTTTCAATACAGTGATCATACTTACTGTCCAACCTTGTTGCCCCATTTGCAACAATGTACCATATTTTTTTTCTTGAAACTTCTTCCATTGCCCTGGTTAAATCTACTTACTAGTTTTCTTCCTATAATCTTTGACTTCTTTTACTTGTCTAGCTTCTAAACATTGGTATTCCCCCAAGGTTTTGTTCTTGATTGTATTTAATATATCTTATTTGTTCTCTTTTAATCAGTACTTTATTCTTGAGGTTCTGAGATAGATATAGAGTTTGAAAGCTACTAGTCCAGATCACTTGGCAGCCTTTATAATCACATGAGCTAATTTCTTATAATAAATCTCTCTTTCTCCATTCTTATATGTCCCATTTTGATGCCCAGTAAGTGTAATTGCTTATGTATCCCTCAGCCTCCTAAAGAAACTGTCTCCTATTGGTGGAACTTGGACCCAAAATCCTTTGGTTTGCCTTGGTGATCCTGATGGTTGCTGACAACAGTTAGCAGAGAGAAATTTCCTTATAGAAAATTGCAGAAATTGGATGATTCTCAATTCAATATGTTTAACTCTGGAATAGAAATTTGTAATAGAATATTTCTCGATGATGACCAAACATCTATATGGATTTCCAAACCCAAAATATTTACTAGAGAACTCAGTATCTTCCCCCACAAACCTTTCTTTGTTTCATGTATTGGGTAATGACACTAGCAATTTTTCTTACTATCATTTGCCTCTTTCATTCATAGAAAAACATTTGAGGACAAAATGTGTGGGTTACAAATAATGACCATTCTTAGATCTCATCCTTAAAGAACTTGGGTTAGAAGGGGAGACAAGATGTGTGTATATAAGTGGAGTATGAAAGCCTTGAATGCTGCATAAAAGTTTGTGCTAGACAATTGAAGAAAAGAAATGATTTGATGCTTAAGTTGTTTGCAGTTTGAAGAAGGGATTGGGAGCAAGAGTTGAGGGAGTAGGTGTGAAATTGAAAAAAAAAATTTTTTTTGGTTTCAGAAAGAATGGAGAAAAACAAGAAAATGATGACATTGATGTACAGAGAAATCGTTGGGAGCCCAGCTGTTTTTTACTTTGTGGACAGAACATTGAGTTAACTTTCCAGATTCTATTATTACCTTAATGTATGACTAGATAATTGATTATTATAATCTGTTTTTGCCACTGTCAGTTGAAACTCATAACCTGCTTGAAAGGAAGGAACTAATACATGAAAGGCACTGTAAAAAATATTTTTTTATTAAAAAAAAACATCTAGGAATGCCATTAAGGAGATTCAGAATCTGTTAATAGGTGGAACATGAAAAACAGAGATAAGAAAAGATAGTTATAGGTCAACAAAAATACAGGTTTTTTTTTTTTTTTCTTTTAATAGCATTGCTTGTACTAGGTCTCAATGCTGTCTTTCTCTCTCTCTCTCTTTTTTTTTTTTTTTTGATATTTATTTATTTATTTGGCTGTGCTGGGTCTAAGATGTGGTGCTCGGGATCTCTAGTTGCAGCATATGGGATCTAGCTCCCCGACCAGGCCCCCTTCCCAGAGTCTTAGCCACTGGGAAGTCCCTCTCTCATGTTTTAGAGGGGTTTTTTTTTGTTTTTTTTTTTTTTAAGGAGACTTTGTTGTAAGGTGATTAAGCTAGGTTGCCTAGGTTGAAATACTAACACTTTTTCAGTCCTGTGACCTTGTTGCCTCTTTAACTTCTCTGTGCCTCATTTTTCAATGTGTAAAATGGGGATAATAGTCATGTTACACATCTACTAGAACTTTGTGAAAAATAAATAATACATACATATGTACATAAATGACCAAGTTTCTCACAGCAGAACCTGACATGTAAGAAATGCTCAGTAATTGCTAGATATTTTTGTGTGTGGCATCTCACTGTATTTTAGGTATTATAATAATTATAAGACTTATTTTATAGAATACATTAATTATGAAAATTACTGCTATTTTAGGAAATAATTGAAGGAACTACCAAGTGCCTTATAATTTTTCAGTGTTTTATGATCACTATGGCAAATTCACTGGTTGTATGAAAGTAACTTTTAACTTGTTTTTAGTGGGAATAAAACATTTAACAAATTAAACCAATGGTTGAGTGCCTTCTGAATTGGATGTAAAGTTTTAAAAAAAATAATGAAATTCAAATTAAATTTCATTCTTGTACTCAAGGAGCTTTCATATTAGGACAAATATAAAACAGGATATAATGATATGGTATTTGGTTCAGACTAAGTATTTAGAAATGTTAGGAGGGAAGAAATGCTCCATACTAAATTCTCAAAAAAGACAGTGTAGATGAAGTGGCATTCCACTGGGCCTTAAAAAATTAATGGATCTTGGACTTGTGCTATGAGGGAAAGTTAGGAGGAAGCTCTGAAGACAAACAGCAAGGATTTAGAGGCAAGATAATTCAGTTTGTACTTTATAGGAACAGGATATGATTCAGGTTCACTGGCTATAGTATTCATTTGGGAAGTTCTGGGAAATACAATTGGATTAGGTTGTGGCAGACTTGGAGTGGCAAACCAGAGGCTTTGTTTAGAAATGCATTTTTCTAACCAGAAAATATTTATATATTTGTTCTCTAATCTTGCTTGTTATATCATCTCTTACATCTAAGTAGGATAGTATTTTGAATGCTAGAAAGAAAATTAAGTCTCTGTATAACAAAAAAAAAGACAATTTTCTTTAAAACAACAAACATTTATTTATTTTTGGCTGTACTGGGTCTTCGGTGCTCTGTGGGCTTTTCTCTGATTGCAGGGAGTGGGGCCTGCCCTCTAGTTGCAGTGCACAGACTTCTCATTGCAATGGCTTCTCTTGTGTAGCATGGGCTCCTGGGTGCGGGCTTCAGTAATTGTGGCTCCTGGGCTCTCGAGCACAGGCTCAATAGTTGTGGTGCATGGGCTTAGTTGCTCTCAGGCATGTGGGATCTTCCTGGACCAGGGATCGAGGCGGATTCTTTACTACTGAGCCACCAGGGAAGCCTGACGTTTTCTAATTCTAATGAAACTTCTGTGTTTAAACCATATTGTTCCTTGGTAATAGAGTATTAAAAGTCTAGAAATATGAAAATCCGTTCTTAGAATAGTATGGTCTATTTGCTATAATACTTTTTTTTTGGTAACACAAATTAACTTCTGTAACTGGTACCTATGGGATTGATGTCAGTATAATGGGGAAGTAGCATTTGTTTTAAAATCATCTTTCCCAGCATATTAATACTTCAAAGCAGTCAAGAACAAACTCTCTCATAGTTAAAGGGAAAGCCTTAGTAATTCAAGAAAATACTAGAAAAACACTGAAAGTTCTACAGAAGTAAAAAACGGTGGCTTCAAGAACAGTTCCACATTCCACAGGGGCAAGCATTCTGGTGAAGCAGTGAGTGTAGACAGAGAAGCTGTAAAGACATTTCTTTTTGCATTAAGAACTTTGGTGAAGAAGTCTATATCCTGGATTGTATTTTTAACTTCATTGAAATTCTGCTCTTCAGAACTCATATAACAAAGTAGGAAGCAGGAGCTCCAGGATTTAAAGAGGCTTCAAAGAATAGAAGATCATAATTCTAGGTGCAAATTTAAGTAGAGATTTAACTGTGCTAGTATTTTTGTAAGGACTTCTCGTTGTTTTAGTTAGGACTTTGATTACACTGACTTTGGGTAGTCTGCCTTTATTTTTATCCATGAACTCTGTTTTTTGTAGTAGCAGCTTTTCTAGAACTCCAGGCTGGTCACTTCACCATGTATATATCATATTATAGCAGAAAAGGCTCTGCCATGTTTTAAAAGCAGTAAATTAATAAAGGAATTGTTGCCCTGAATTTTCAGTTTAATTATCTGACAAAGCCTTGTGTGCTGTGGTTATTGAAATCCACCACAACTCTTGAAACTTATACATGGTGTTCTCCTTCACTCAATTTCAAGTTGAGAATGTTCCCATTCTAATTTTAAGGGAAATTTACATTTGAAATTTGTGCTAAATCAAGTATTTTTATGTAGTAAGTCAAAACACCTCTAAATGGACTCTGCTGTTTGACTATGCTTAGGTAGTGAATTTTTGTCCTTAAATGTTTTTGATCAGAAATTTGATCACAGAAATTTTGGTCAGACATAAACTTAACTTTTGAAAGATTGTCAGGATGTTTGTACCAGTTTATTAACATAGAAAATGCCCACTCACTCCTAAAACTCATTCTTTATTAGAGGAGTCCCGGTTCCAAATGGGCTTGATCTCTTCCTTTTCATAAAACAGAGTGTGGTCCTTTGATTTCATTTAGCTGTTGACTTTCTGAAGTATCCATTTCTGAAAGATTTTGAATAGAAATGTATTTAGCATTCCGTTCTTACTGACCAATACTAAGTACAGCCTATGTCTATTTTTGAACAAGTAAAACCAATGAGCTTTAAAATAAGGCTCAGTTGGCATTGCTTTTATAGGGATAGAAATCCATACTTCAAAATTTTGTTGCTGATATGGTTTATTTAACCTCCATATATTTGTACATATTTTCATAAAAATGTGTTTGTGCTATTTGCTATTTAGCATTTTGGGGATCTTTTATTTTAAAATAAAAAATTTTTTTCATTACAGAAAGACCCAAATGGGACCAGTACTTTGCCAACTGAAAGTTCTCTTCTACAAGAAATTGAAGTACAGAATGAGGAAGTAGCAGCTTTTTGTCAATCCATTACAAAGTAAGACATTTTTCTTTATAAATTAAAGGTTATTCTTATTAAATAAGTTTTAAAAATTTAACTTCAAAACCAGCCTAGTGCTAATAATTCTAAAATTTTTAAATATTTTCTCTCTGTCGCTAAAACATCAAGACAGTTAATTGGTACGTTAACACAAACTACACTTGAACCTGTTAAGTTTCTGAGTGTTTAGAAGGAAAAATTAAGGTCAGTCAGTAGACTTCTGATACTGTATTACTGAGGGAAAATACGGCTTAAATATAGAAGTTTCTTTAGAATTAGAAAATGGCTTTTTTTGTTGTTACAAGGAGACTTAGTTTTGCTGTGAACCTTCTAGCATTCAAAATACTGTCCTATTTAGATGTAAAAAATGCTATAATAAGCAAGATTAGAGAAGCAAACATATTTTCTGAAGGTTAGAAAATTGCCTTTCTGAAATGTTCTTTTAATCTTAAATGTGTCCAGTGTTCTTCGTATATGAAGAAACTGAGACTTGGAGAAGTTACCTACTAAAGTTTACGTTACTTGGCTAGTCTGTAACAAACAGAGCCAGGTCTCCATTGCCTCTGTTCAGTGTGTTTTCTTTCCATTATATTACTATATTAGTCAGCACTTCTGTTATGAGTGCAAGAAACCCATTACTATGTTAGTCAGCACTTCTGTTATGAGTGCAAGAAACCCGTCTTAAACTAGCATAAATCAAGAAAGGTTATGTATGGATTCATAAACCCATATAGAAGAGGGACGGTGGGGCAGAGCTCAGTGACAGCAAGACCCAGGGACTCACGCACTGTAGTCGATGCCTCCTCTCTTTGGACTTTGCTTCCTCCCTTTTCTCCCCCTGCCCTTTCACCATGCTTGTTTACTTCTATTACAGATGGGGTTTTGAAGCCACTGATAGCTTAGACTTGGTATTCCAGTGGTCTTGCTGGCGGAAAGGAAAGAGTCCTTTCAGCCAGCACCAGATAGAAAAATCCCACGGAAGGAAAGAGTGGACAGCAAACATTGCAGCCAACAGGGTGAGATCTGTTATCAAAAGAAGGAAAACTAGGTCACTCCTGGAAGATTTATTCTTTTTTTAAAAAAAATTTTATTTTGTACTGGAGTATAGCCAATTAACAAACAATGTTGTGATAGTTTCAAATGAACAGCAGAGGGACTCTGCCATATATATACATTCTCCCCCAAACTCCCCTCCCATCCAGGCTGCCACATAACATTGAACAGAGTTCCATGGGCTGTACAGTAGGTCCTTGTTGGTTATCCATTTTAAATATAGCACTGGGTACATGGCCATCCCAAGGTCTATCCTTTCCTCTCAACCTTCCCTTCTGGCAACTATAAGTTCATTCTCAGTCTGTGAGTCTGTTTCTGTTTTGTACCTAAGTTCATTTGTATTGTTTCTTTTTAGATTCCACATATAAGGGATGTCATATATTTCTCCTTTAACTTACTTCACTCAGTATGACGTCCATCCATGTTGCTGCAAATGGCATTATTTCATTCTTATTAATGGCTGAGTAATATTCTGTTGTATATATGTACCATATCTTCTTTAGCCATCCCTCTGATGGACATTTAGATTGCTTCTGAGCGATTTATTTTGAATCCAGTATTTTCCCATTGTTTAAGCAAAGCAGAGTTTGGAGTTCCTAGATCATTTTTGAGTGTATTCATCATTTTTATTATAAGGGACTTATTAATATTAAACTAGACTTTCTAGACTATTGGTAATGTTTGATTACAGTTCTTTCTTTCCTATGTATCACTTTCTAACCAGCGTTCTTTTTTCTTCAGAATACCTTAAGGGAGAAAGAAGAATATCAGTAGAGTCACTGTTTATTTTCTGTGCAAAGGTTACTCTTAACTGGATTTTTTAAACTCACATTTTTCAGTAGACATTTGGTGACTTAGAATGCAAATTGCATGTATCAGAAATTACCTATGCCTTTATGCCACATATACATACCATTATGTGTGTGTGGTTAAGAATTTGGAAATAATCTTTTAATGGTTGAAATTAATCTGATAAATGTTCATCCAGTTTCTTTAATTTTCTCTCCACACAAGCCCTATTAGACTGTGTTGAGTGACTATTGCATTTAAGTTTTGCATGTTGAGAAATTAGGCTTTCTGTGATCTGCCTTTTTTTCCCTGCATTTGAATCTTATTGTTATTTATATAAATTCTGCCACTAAGCTGATCTTTTTTATTTACATGCATATGCACACACACAAACACAAATGACTTATGAATATTAAAACCTCAGATGAATTAGAATGTTATTTCTGTTAGAGTGGGATTGTAACAAATATTTCACAGAACTAAGAGGCAGAGGTGTTTTGAAGTTATGTTTTAGAAAATTCTCTGTTCCCCTCTTGACCTTGGAGATTGGAGTCACATATCACTTGAAGAAATTAATGGCACTTTCTATTTTTTCCAATATGCAGATTTTAAAAACAAGTATTTATACTCTTAGTTAACTCTCTATTTTTTTTGAAATCTCCTAAAATGATTATATTAATTCAGCTGTGATATTAGTGTGAGATTGTCATTATGGTATTTGTTTGTAGTTAAGCCTACTATAAATAGAATTTAGTGCCAGTTCTAGGCCTTGTTTTTTTGCTCCTGTGAAATTAGGGAGTTGGATTAGTGATCTCCAGGGTAGCTTTCAGTTTAAAGTTCTGTGAAATACTTTGATTCAGGACATTGCATTTTTTAAGTTTTTATTTCTTGTTTTTTTGACTTTCACACTCATCGTAATTGACAGAGCTTGCTGTATCTACCAGTTACTTAGGTCTCCAGAGAAAGTACTGAGAGGAATATTAGATACCAGTGGAAATTTTTCATGCTTCATTTCTGGTCTTCTAGGACAAGATGAGTATTACACTTTACACTTGTCATTCTGAGTAGCCTTTAGTTTCCTTTCTTCATTTATGGTTCCTATCTGATATTTATAATCTAAAAAGTGTCTTGAACCCAAGGAATCAAGGACTTCACCTCTGCATTTAGTTTATTTTATTCTAGATAATGCTGACTCAACTTTCTTATAAAGTAATATCAATTCAATTGAAAACCCTCACTTTTTTATTTGCCTTTTAAAACCCTCATTTTTATGTCTTCTGTCTTTCTGGTTTGGCTCTGTCTATATGTAACCTTAACTTAATAGCACATAGTATGAAATATACCATAAAGGATTTTGGTATTTGCATAAGGATAATTAATTTCCTGAGCTATAGAGCCACATTAAGCAAACAAAGCTGTTGCTTTGGTGATGATTGAGAAATGGACCCTGAATATTCATTGGAAGGACTGATATTAAAGCTCCAATATGTTGACCACCTGATGCAAACAGCTGTTTCATTGAAAAAGACGCTGATGCTGGGAAAAATGAGGGCAGGAGGAGAAGGGGGCAGCAGAGGATGAGATGGTTGGATGGCATCACCGACTCAATGGACATGAGTTTGAGTAAACTCCAGGAGACAGTGAAGAACAGGAAAGCCTGGTGTGCTGCAGTCCATGGGGTTGCAAAGAGTTGGACACAATTTAGCGACTGAACGGGGAAAATGGATGGTTTAAAGAAAATGAAAATTAGTATTAAAAAATGCTCTTTGTAGGTAATTACTTAAGAACATCAAACTACAATGTGTGGTTTAGAGTGTTCATAAAATACTTTATCTAGTCTGTTGCAATGGAGAAGGCAACGGCACCCCACTCCAGTACTCTCGCCTGGAGAATCCCATGGACAGAGGAGCCTGGAGGTCTACAGTCCATGGGATCGCTAGGAGTTGGACGCGACCAAGCGACTTCACTTTCACTTTTCCCTTTCATGCATTGGAGAAGGAAATGGCAACCCACTCCAGTGTTCTTGCCTGGAGAATCCCAGGGACGGGGAAGCCTGGTGGGCTGCCATCTATGGGGTCGCACAGTCAGACACGACTGAAGCGACTTAGCAGACTGACTATAGAAGCTGTGCATGAATACTTACACTTGCTGCCTCTTCAGAACCTTTCTTATTGTCAACTCAGACTATTTTATTCTGTTCCAATCACTTGATTATTTTAATCTCTACATGGAAGTGAATAGATAAAACTTACAGCATTCATTCTATTTACAGCCCTATGAAAAGAAGATGTGAGGATTGGAACTTGTCCTCTAACTTCCAGAAGAAAGTCAGTTAAAGGAAGTCCACAAGTTTAAAGAGGCATCAAATCTTCCTTTGTCTTCAGATAATAGAAGGGCTATCTGGAGATGAGCTGTACACCTGGCTCATATATTTAAACTATTTTGCTACTGTGAATACCAAGAATACTTCACAGACAATTTTCTGCCATTCCCTAAGTTTTAGTTTTATCCACTTTGAGGGAATAAAGCCCTCATAGCACAGTAAAAACCCATTGCCTATGTTTTTCCATCATGCTAAACAACCAAAATCAATATGTAAGAGAAAGGACATCAGAAGAAAAGATTTTTAAAAGACAACAAATTTTCTATCCTTCTGGCAATTACAGTTTAGGGCTATCACCTATATCATGGTTCATTAAAAACGTATCATTTTGTGAAATTATACTGCTTAACAAAAAATCAGAAACAGAAAAACTCATTTAATGTTGTATATCCATTGTGTGCTTGGTTAATGTTGGTAGCATTCTGTTGAAGTACTTAATCTCTTTTCTTGGATTCCTTTCATTTAAAAGGCAGACAGGAGTCCATTCATTGCATTTCTCCTGAGCTGCTCTAGAATTGGACAAAAACACAGAACTGAATGGCTGTAAGCATGCAAAGCCTTATTCAGGGTTCTCAAATGCAGCTTTCAAAAGAGAATTTAATTTCTTCTTTTTTTGTGACTAGATTGAAGACCAACTTTCCATATACCAATCACTGTACAAATCGGGGCTATTTGTTAAGTCCAGTCACAGTACAAAGAAACATATGTGGAGAAAATGCTAGCGTGAAGGTCTCCATTGAAATTGAAGGATTTCAGCTACCAGTTACCTTCACATGTGATGGTAGGTTCATAGTTCCCGAACCATCTTGTTTTGCTCTATGTTAATGTTATTCTTTTGATAAAGTGACTCATTTATCATTAGTTTTGTGTGTGTGTGTTGTGTGTGTTTGTGTGTGTGTGTGTGTGTGTGTTAAAATACTTAATATGCATTAGTTATCCTTTTCCAGAAATTGGCATTCATATGGGTAGTTTTTTGGTATGGACACCACACTCCAGTACTCTTGCCTGGAAAACCCCATGGATGGAGGAGCCTGGTAGGCTGCAGTCCGTGGGGTCGCTGAGGGTCGGACACGACTGAGTGACTTCACTTTCACTTTTCACTTTCATGCATTGGAGAAGGAAATGGCAACCCACTCCAGTGATCTTGCCCAGAGAATCCCAGGGACAGCAGAGCCTGGTGGGCTGCTGTCTATGGGGTCGCACAGAGTCGGACACGACTAAAGCGACTTAGCAGCAGCAGCAGCAGTGAGAAAGTTTACCTTTATGCTACATATTTCTTTGAAAAGTGTTGAGTATCTTGGTTAATTAGTGGCTCTTGGCCAAAACCTGAAAGCATTAGCTAGAAAGGCTAATTATGTTCTTATTCCTTATATTCTAAAAGAAGACTTATTCTTTTTAAACATCCCTTAAATTTTGATTTAGGGAATCATTGAAGTATTGAGTAAGAATTAGTACTAAAATTGAAGGAAATAATGGTCCATAACTTCTTGATTGAAGTAAGCATTGATAAGCCTTGAGAGTAAGTGTTTTAATTTGTATCAAAGTTTTACTTGATATATCAAGATTTGATTCATTTAAAAAATATATCAAATGCCTATTGTTTGACTCTATAAATGTACGCATTTATAATGTACATCTCTGTTAAGAAATATAACCACATTATGGTAGAAGTGCTTTGTGTGTTTAAATGGTAACTGTTACAATACATATAAATGTGTTCAGAAATGTAGCTATTGTATTAGAGGTTTTATGGCCTTTTCTGTCAAGCTGTTGATTTTCATGAATTTTGAATATAGTCATTGTCTTCTAAAATAAGAGCTCTAAGTATAGAAATAGGTTACTTGTAATGGTTTGTAATCTTGGTATCCAGCTATTGCAAAGTATGGTAATTAAATAATAGGTCCTACTTGCTATATTTTTATTCTTTATTGGAAAATTTACCAGGCAAATGTCAGCTGTTTAAAATGGTGATTCTTTTTCCTTATAATTTGGTTTAAATAATTGCTTGCTGCTGCTGCTGCTAAGTCGCTTCAGTCGTGTCCAACTCTGTGCGACCCTAGATACGGCAGCCCACCAGGCTCCCCCGTCCCTGGGATTCTCCAGGCAAGAACACTGGAGTGGGTTGCCATTTCCTTCTCCAATGCATGAAAGTGAAAAGTGAAAGTGAAGTCACTCAGTCGTGCCCGACTCTTAGTGACCCCATGGACTGCAGCCTACCAGGCTTCTCCGTCCATGGGATTTTCCAGGCAAGAGTACTGGAGTGGGTTGCCATTGCCTTCTCCAATTGCTTGCTAGAAACTGCTAAATCTTATCCTCTTTGGAGGAGGCTGTAAAACAGAGGTGGCTTTCTTAGCTTAGATCTGCCCTGTCTAATACAATAACCACTAGCCACATGTGGGATTACTTGAAATATGGCTAATATAAATTGAGATGTTCTATAAGTATAAAATACACACTGGATTTCAAAGACTTAGTTTGAAAAGAGAATGTAAGATATCCTATTAGTAAATTTTAAATACCAGTTGCTATATATTGAAATGACATTTTAAATATATTAAATAAAACATATTATTGAAAATGGCTTCTTCTGTTTCTTTTTACTTTCTTCAATGTGACTACTAGAAAATTTTAAATTGTATATGTGTCCTGCATTATATTTTTCATATATAGTACTGTTTTAGACTGTGAGAAATAGTCTGAATAGGTATATACTTAGAGTTAAATGAGTAAAATGAAAATAATGACTAACTCTTTTACAGTGAGTTCTACTGTAGAAATCATTATAATGCAAGCCCTTTGTTGGGTACATGATGACTTGAATCAAGTAGATGTTGGCAGCTATGTTCTGAAAGTTTGTGGTCAAGAGGAAGTGCTACAGAAGTAAGTTTTTTCATTTAATTACTGAGCAACATTTTTGGAAATTTCATTTTAATGGATTAGATTAAAAAAATTTTCAAGTTAAATTTATAATCTAAAGCCACATTGGGTTCCAGTGAATTGATTTATTGGGTCAATTAACTTATATTGAGATATGCATTATCTGACACGATCTTGCCCTTAAGAAGCTGATAGTCTTAGATGGGAAGAATGGTGGGTAATTGGTTGACAGATGAATTTAATTTTTTTTCTTTCTGCAGAGAGGCAATAGTTACTTCATTATGAACTCCATTTTCCTTTTGTGGCATGTAGTATATCTTTAGCCACAATGTTTCGCTGTGGTTTCTTTTTAGTTGCCTGAAAATATCATTATATGAATCTTTTTCTGAACCTACCAGAAATTCTCTGTCCCTGTCTTTTTCCCTTCTTTGTCTTCATCTTCTTTCTTCTTTGCTTTAACACTTCTCATGTAGAATTATTCCTCTATTTAAATGCTCATATTTGATTTAAAAATCTTTGTCATCCTCTTCAATTTCTGATGCATAAACAATTCATATTTACTCTCTATTATTTCTAATTTGAGGAGAATAATGTTGATGAATAACTAATATATTTTAACAGTAATCATTGTCTTGGAAGTCATGAACATATTCAAAACTGTCGAAAATGGGACACAGAGATTAAACTGCAACTTTTGACCTTCAGCGCAATGTGTCAAAATCTGGCCCGAACAGTAAGTGTATACCCTATACTGAATTGCGTTTGGTTGAATCTGAATAACATTGTTAATCAGCCAGTTTGCAGTTTATACCTTCTTTAAGAGATTTGGGTTTGACTGTGAGTGAGGAACTGTGAGTGATGGGGGGAAACTTTCAATCATGGAGGTTTAGGTAGCATAATACTCAGAGCTGGAAGCATGTGTGAAAATCAAAGTTTTATAAGAGTTTGACTTGTAATAGTTTTACCCAAGTTGCACAATGAAAACATCAGCATCAGTCAAGGAGAACTGAGGAAAAAAGATTTTGAATGCTAAATATGGATTGGGGGAGAAAAAGATACATATTGACATTTGCACCAAACTGAGGAAAATATATTATTTTTCACCACATGAAAACTAATTCTCTGTTCTAAAAGTATAGTACTTTATTTTGAGGTTAAAGCAAAATAGAATATAAGAATTTAGGCCATTTTATTTCTTGATGAATTTTAATATGTAAGGAGAGATAATCTTTCTTCATTTGGTAGAATTTGGGGAAGAAAAATATCTGTCATTTCTGCTTTCTCTTTTCTTTATTTTCCTCAGTTTTGCTCCTATGTTAAGTAGAGTTTATTTCACTTGGGTGAAAACTGTTTCACAAAATTCAGTACATTTTATCATATCATTAGTAACTTTTCTTTTCAGTTTCCTAAGGAGTGATGTTCTTGAGTACTTTGCATAGTAAGGGTTATCGTTGAAAAGACCAGAACCTCACTTATTGAGGGTGAGGTAGAAGGAAATTTGATTATCATTAGAAAATATAATGCAGAAATTTAGATGATCTCTTGTCATCTGGTTCCCACCTCACCTTCATTTGGCTGTCAGCCATCTTTAAAAGTGTTTTTAACTCTTCATTCTCTCTCAATAGAACAGAAGTGGTTTTCCTTTGAAAAAATTTACATATCAGAAAATAGACTTCAAAGTATTTATGTTTTTTCCACTTAAAAAACAGGTTTTTTAGAAGACAGTCACTTTTCTGAGTCAATTATAAATATTTAAAGCCTCAGTTCTGAAAAATCACTTTCTTTTCAAGAGTTTATCATATGCTTAACCCTGTTTAACTTGGCAGCAGAAAGACTAATGGATTTCATTATTTGATAAATGTTTGTATGTGTTTATTTAGGCGGAAGATGATGAAACACCTGTGGATTTAAACAAACACCTGCATCAAATAGAAAAACCTTATAAAGAAGTCATGACGAGGTGTGGCATCTGAAACATTAATTTCAGATTTTCAGACTTTACTTTTGGATGTGAATGCATTTATTTTAGTAAATAAAACAATCATTCTTGTATATAGTATCTTTCAGCCACAATAACTGTTCTTCATTTTAGACATCCTGTTGAAGAACTTTTAGATTTGTATCACAATCAAGTGGAGTTGGCTCTTCAAATTGAAGTAAGTTCTAATTTATATTTTGGCATGATGGTTTAAAGATTCTTTTCCCTGTATTCTCTTAAATACTATTGTTGAAATTGGATTAAATATTTTAGAAGGACTATTTAAACTATATTCTTGATGTTGCTATTTGAGAACTTGTTTTCTGATCCAACATATTAATAGAAATTTAGTACTTGGGTTACTTCAGCTTTATTACTAAGAGGAACCTTCAGTTCAATTCAAAAAGCATTTATTGAATGCTTGCTAGATGTGCTGGGGTTGTGAAAATGAATGACCTGAGCCCCACTTACCAGGAACTTAAACAGAGACTTAAATAGAATTTCAATATAGTAAATGTAGAATAGGGGTATGCATTGAGGTTTTTTGAGAGATCAAACAAGAGTACTTTTCCAGTCAACTTGAGAGTTCAAGGAAGAGGCCTCTAAGAAGGGTTGTTGCCAAGTCTTAAATGGTATGAGTTAGCTAGAAGATAGTTGGAAAGGGCATGTGAACAAAAGTATATAGGTGTGAAACATATGGGGAAGTATAAACACTTATCTAATACAGAGTATGAGGTGAAGATTGAAAGATGACATTGGAGATAGGCCAATATAAATTACCACCCTGTAATCCATATTATGTTTTCCTTTATTCTCCAGATCAGGGGGCCATATATAGTCCACTTCCAATTCTTGTAAATAAAAATTTGGCGGGGGCACAGCCACATCCATTTGTTTACATGTTTTCTATGACTGCATCTGTGCTCTAATACTAAAGTTGAGTAGTTGAGATAGAGACCATATGCCCTGCAAAGCCTAAACAAGTTACTATTTTCATTTTATAGGAAATGTTTGCTGACCCCTTCTGTAATCATTTAAGGTGTTATTTAAGGTGTTTTAAGCTGAGGGTAGGAGGTAGAGTGGGATAGAGTAGTTGACTTGTTTAATCTTGATCTTTGAAGTCCCTCTGCCTAAAGGAAGTTAAATTTAGGGTTGCCAGGATTGGTCTCAGGGAGACTACTTAGGCAAGACTTTTTATAGTGGTCTAGGTAAAAGACAGGCTTCCCTGGTGGCTCAGTGGTAAAGAGTCCACCTGCCAATGCAGGAGATGTCGATTCAGTCCCTGGGTGAGGAAGATCCACTGGAGAAGGAAATGGCAACCCACTCCACTATTCTTGCCTGAGACATCCTATGGACACAGGAGCCTGGTGGGCTATAGTCCGTGGGGTCATGAAAGAGCTGGACATGACTTAGTGACTAAACAACAACAGCAGGTAATATATAATGAGTATGGTGACAGTAAAGAGAAGGGACTGATTAACGATATTTAGGAGATAAAATTGGTTAGATTTTGATAGATAATGAGATATAAGTGAAGAAATAGTGTAGGATGACTTCCAGATTTCTAGCTACTAGTATATATTTTTTATCAGTATATAATTATGTCAGTTTATTTAATAGATATTTACTGAATTCTCTCTCAAGTCACTGTTGCAGGTGTTGAGCATATAACAGTGGATAAAAGAAACTGTAATCCTTGCCCTTTAGAGAATTTACATTCTAGTTAGAGGAAACAGAAGTTTAGTAATAAACTGGCAAGGTATATATCAGGTGGTAAGTGCTGTTAGAGAAAAATAAAGGGGGGAGGGTAATGTTGCAATTTCAAATAAGATAATCAGAGAAGGGCTCATTGAGAAAATGAATTTGAGTAAATTACCAGAGAAGAGAGGAAGAAGCTACCTGGTTATCTGGGGAAAGGGTATGCCTGGTATATAGAAGGTCTGCCAGGCTAGACTAGAATGAGGAGAGGGGCAAGAGTAGAAACAAATCAGTGAGGAGAGAGAATGATGGCTTAGACCAGAGTGATAGTAAAAGTGATGAAAAGTTAATGCTAGGAAGATTTACCAATAGATTGGATGTGGAACATGAGAGAGAGAGATGAGTAACTTCAGAATTTTCTACCTGAGCATGTTGGAAGTTTGGAGTTGCCTTTAGTGAGAGGTAGTGTGAGATGAGTGCAATTGTGCGGTAGTTTGAGCATTCTTTGGCATTGCCTTTCTTTGGGATTGAAATGAAAACTGACCTTTTCCAGTGCTGTGGCCACTGCTGTGTTTTCCAGATTTGCTGGGATATCGAGTGCAGCACTTGCACAGCATCATCTTTCAGGATTACCCTAGGGGCTTCCCTAGTGGCTCAGACGTAAAGAATCCACCTAGAATGCAGGAGACCTGGGTTTGATCCCTGGGTTGGGAAGATCCCCTGGAGGAAGGATCATCTCCCTCTCCAGTACTCTCGGCTGGAGAATCCCATGGACAGAGGGACCTGGCAGGCTACGATCCATGGGATCGCAAAGAGTCAGACACAACTGAGCAACTAACACTTAAATCCCCTACCTAGGTTGATCATCACTTCAGATTCAGATGTCTGATACTTAACTTTTTATATAAATGTCTAACATCTCAGATTTAAGATGTATAAAACCATGTTTTTATTCTACCCTTTATATCTATTCGTCAGTCTTCCCCTTCTTAATAAAATGGCCGCTCTGTCCTTCCATTTGCTCAGGCCAAAACTTTGGAGTCATTTTTGATTTCCCAAGAAAAAGATAATTCACATCTCACATGCAGTTCCATTTCTGTCAACTTTACCTCAGAAATACATTCAGAATGTGACAACTCTCTCCACTACCAGGGCTATACTCCTAGTCAACTATAAGAGTTAACAGCGATTGCCTACTGGTCTTCCAACTTCTACCTGTCCTTCTATAGCCTGTCTTCAATAGGCAATCAAAATTATATTTTAAAAACAAATCACTAAATGCAGTGTGGTATCCTGGATTATATCATGGAAGAGGAGAAATACATTTGGAAACACTGGTATAATCTGAATAAAGCCTGCAGTTTAGGTAATAATAATGTAGTGAGTATTAATGTCTTAGTTTTGACAAATTTAACATGGTTATATAAGAAGTTACTTAACCAGTTTCCTTTAATGTTGAATGAGAACTCTCTGTACTATTCTTGTAAATCTAAAATTGTTCCAAAATAAAAAAAAATTATTTTTAAAAATGAATATAAGCACAGAAAGCAAATGTAAAATGAGAGAAAATCAAAGCCAAAAAATGGTTGTTTGAAAAGATTAATCAAATTTATAAACCCTTAAGAGTATTAAACCATGCCACTATTTTGTTTAATATCCTGTTTACCATCTCAGTGAAATTTAAATCTTAATTATGATTTCAAAGCCCTACACATTCTGAGCTCTCTCTGATGGCTTCCTACCTACCCCTTTCTTTAAATGTGTGTGTGTGTGTTTTCTTTTCCTTTTTCTTTTTTAAACTGGAATGGGGTTGCCATTTCCTCCTCCAGGGGATCTTCCCAACCCAGGGATCAAAGCTGCGTCACCTGGAATAGTGCTTTTTTAAAAATATATTTTATTTATTTGACTGCACCAGATCTTAGTTGCAGCATATTGCATGTTTTTCAGTTGAGGCAGGCAGGATCTAGTTCCCTCGCAGGAAATGAACCTAGACCCCCTGCATCCCTGCTTTGGAGCGTGATGTCTTAGCCTCTGGACCACCAGGAAAGTCCTTTCTACCCCTTTCTTCCTTTGTTCTAGTTGACCTGCAGGTATGCTTCCCAACTGGGACCCTTGTACTTGTTCCTTCTTTTAATGCTGTTTCTCCAGATACTTGGGTAACTTATTCTTTCAGTTCCTTAGGGTCTGTGCTCTGATGTCTAATAAGAGAGCTCTTCACTGACCATCTAATGGGAAATAGCAACTCTCTATCATATCTATTCCCCATATTTTGTATTGCTTTATTGAGATACAATTTATGGATCATAAAATTTATCCATTTAATGTGTACAATTCAATGATTATTTTAGCAGATGAATCAGTTCAGTTCAGTTCAGTTGCTCAGTCTTGTCCGACTCTTTGCGACCCCATGAATCGCAGCACGCCAGGCCTCCCTGCATCATCAATTGCCAGAGTTCACTCAAACTTACGTCCATCGAGTCGGTGATGCCATCCAGCCATCTTATCCTCTGTCATCCCCTTCACCTCCTGCCCCCAATCCCTCCCAGCATCAGGGTCTTTTCCAATGAGTCAACTCTTTACATGAGGTGGCCAAAGTATTGGAGTTTCAGCTTTAGCATCAGTCCTTCCAGTGAACACCCAGGACTGATCTCCTTTAGGATGTACTGGTTGGACCTCCTTGCAGTCCAGGGGACTCTCAAGATAGAGTTGTATAATTGTCATTACAGTGGTGTTTTAGAACATAAGTTTCCATGTGCTACTTTCCACTCATTCTCCCATTCCCATCCTCAGCCCCAGACAACTACTAACCTGGTTCCTATCTCAATAGATTTCCCTTTAATGGAGATTTCCTGTAAATGGAATCATACCCTGTGTAATCCTTTATATCTGATTTCTTTTACATATCATAGTGTTTTTTTTTAATTGGAGGATAATTGCTTTATAATGTTGTGTTAGTTTCTGCTGTACAACAATGTGAATCAGCTGAAAGTATACATATATCGTCTTCCTCATGAGCCTCCTTTCCCGTTCCATCCTACCCATCTAGGTCATCACGGAGCACCGAGCCAAACTCCTGTGTTATACAGCAGCTTCCCACTAGCTAACTGTTTTATACCTACCATACTGTCTTAAGCTTTGTTCATGTAGTGTGTATCCATTGTTTTGTTTTATTGCTGAATCCTTCTGTTGTTTGGCTGTACCATGTTTTATTTATCTAGTCACCAAGTAACTGACATTTTTAACTGTTTGTACTTTTTGCTTTTATTTTTTAAAACTGTTTATTTAATTTCTGGTTGCTTTGCTTGGGCTTTCTCTAGTCATGGTGAGTGGGGGCTACTCTCTAGTTCTGGTGCTTGGGCTTCTCATTGCAGTGGCTTCTCTTGTTTTGGGGTACAGGATCTAAGCACATGGGCTTCAGTAGCTGTGGCACGCTGGCTTAGTTGCTCTGTGGCATATGGAATTTTCCTGGACCAGGAAGATGAACTCGTGTCCCCTGCATTGGCAGGCAGATTCTTATCCACTGTACTACCAGAGAAGCCCCTATTTGCAGTTTTTGATTAATATGCATAATGTTGCTATAAACATTCATGTGTAAGTCTGTGTAGATGTATGTTTTAATTTCTCTTTAGGCAAGTTTATGGGAGAGATCAGGAAGTTGCAAAAGTTTTGATTCCTCCTTGTCTTAGTTTTCTAGGGATAAGATGTTAATTTATTTCACTAAAATGAAGCTAGATGTTTTGAGGTAAGGAATAATGGTTTAGCTTCATACTCTAAGGGAAATAGAAAATAAAGCTGACCAAGGGCTTGTAAATGTTAAGTGGCATGCAGATGCTGGCTGAAATCTGAGATGATTGGATCTTTAGGATTGTGAGCTATTCTGTAGATGTACGTGCTGCCTGGTAGAAGAAGTAGAGAAGTCTCCGAGCTCGGAAAATAGGTTTGGTCAGAATGAGAGTGTGTGGGCTGGAAGCAAAGGAGACTGTGATCAGAATATGATACTGTTAAGATTCTGATAGGGCACACAGTTTGGGGGTTGAAAATGTTGTGAATTTGCCACGTGAACAGTTAACTGAGGCTTCTTTTAGGGTATAGGATAGAAAGTCAGATAAATGTCCAGAGCAAAAATAAGGCAGATAGTAGAGGTAATACATGCCAGTAGCAAGGCAGATCAGTCAGTCACAGGCCAAGTCAGGCAACAGAAACTATAGTAGATTTTTGAACAGGGAAACTTAAAGAATTGTTAATTAGTAAAAGGTAGTTAATTACTATAAGGGATAAAAGAGGGCTAAAGCAGGAGTTGCATATTAATGCCAAATCTGGCCATTAATCCAGTTTTGTAAATAAAGTTTTATTGGAACACAGCCATGCTCACTAATTTATATATTAGAAAGTGAAAGTGAAGTCACTCAGTTGTGTCCAACTCTTTGTGACCCCATGGACTGTAGCCTACCAGGCTCCTCAGTCCATGGGATTTTCCAGGCAAGAATACTAGAGTGAGTTGCCATTTCCTTCTCCAGGAGATCTTCCCAACCCAGGAATTGAACCCAGGTCTCCCATATTGTAGGCAGATGTTTTACTGTCTGAGCCACCAGGGCCTCAATTTATATATTACCTATGTCTGTTTTCATGCCGAGTTGAATTGTGACAGACTGGCCTACAAAACCTAAAACATTTGTTCTCAGGTCTTAAAACAGTGCCAGCCTTGCTCTAAGAGGTCCAGAAGTAACAGGTGCCAGGTGCAAAGAAGCAGTCATCAAGTACAGGTTGAGGAACAGTGGAAAGTGAAGGAACTTTGAGGATTTATGACAGAGCCTCTTCCCCAAGCCCAGGCTGAAATTCAGCCTCTTTGAAATGGGTATGGCTGTGTTGCCTATAGCAAAGAAACTTGTTAGTGCTCTCAGATGGGAAGAGCGTGGCCTGAGGGTGCAGCTGGAGCTGATCTTTGAGGACCACTGGGCTTCCACACTGAATTTTAAAACGGAGGACTGGAACCCTGATGAAAATATTTTCCTGCTGCTCTTGCCTTTGAGTGTCCTTTCACTGCTCTCTAGTCACAACACCTAACATTGTGCTAGCTGGCAAGGAGGATTGTTTATAAGGTCTAGTTCTAGAATTACAAAGTAGAGCAAAGGGTAGATTTGGAATTGGCACACAATAAATTGATAACTGCCACATAAAAGTGGTGGAGAATAGTATAGGAGAATGACATGAGCCTCAGAGGTTTTTGCATGAAAGTGGAAGAATAAAAGAAAGCAGAAGCACGAGCAAGCAAAAATGGAAGCCTTCAGGATCTGAGGACTGCAAGGTAATTAGGTGTTTGAGAAAATGAGGTGGTTTCATTTAAGCATGCACACAAAGAGAACATTGGGTGTAGCCAAACCTCAAAGCTGGAAAATTTTAAATTTTTAAGGGATTGTACAGTACTGAGTTTCAGTCCTTTCTAGCAGTACTTGGCATTTAAGTTTGGCATAAGTATTTTATGAATTAATTCATTATATAAAAATGTGTCTTAATGAGATGTACTCTAAAACAGTGATGGGGTAGTGAAGAAGTATTTTTAAATCATCCTCATCATGTAAGTTATTTTATAATGTATTTGTACATGTACTTTAGATTCACGGTAGAAAGGACTGTGGTTGAATAGTAAGGAAGGATTGTGCTCACAAGTGTTTTCATCATATAAAACTTAGAAAGTGAATGTTGTATAGATTTAAATGTCGCTGAAAAGTTGGCTCACTTTTAGTAACTGTTGCCCTGTGTTATTTGTGACCAGTCTTATTAGAGATTGGTCACAAGTTAATTGGTCTGTGTGTGGGTTTTTTTTTTTTTTTTTTGTCTCTGGTTTTTGATACCAAAATTATGCAGGAGAGCGAGAATAGTTTTTAGTGTGTTTTTAGTGTGGAAATTATTCCCAAATGAAAATTAAAAAGATGACTCAAGTTTTTTAATGATTTCAGAATTTGTTAGTAATTTATTACTTTTGCTCCTGACTCTAATAAGAAATTAAAAGGGATTTGCATGTGAATAATTATATCAGGCAAAGTGAAAATTAACCAGGCCTGCTTTTCCTACTTCAAAGTAAAGTATGTAATTGGCACTTCCCTGACAGTTCAGTGGTTAAGACTCAGTGCTTCCACTGTAGGGGTGTGGGATCCCTGGTGGGGTCAGGGGGTGAAAACAAAGTAAATTATGTAATTGAAAAGCTATCTTGTTTCTTTTCTTTTTCATCATAAAAGCGTAAAGGATACCTGTTCTTAGGCACATCTAAAATGTTTGCTTTTTCCCTCATCCCTAAAATTGATCCTTAAAATTCCACATATTTATGTTTATATTACTTTTTATTTTTAAAGAATCAGCACAGAGCAGTAGATCAAGTAATTAAAGCTGTAAGAAAAATCTGTGGTGCTTTAGATGGCGTGGAGACTCTTGCCATTACAGAATCGGTAAAGAAGCTGAAGAGGGCAGTAAATCTTCCAAGGAGTAGAAGTGCTGAAGTGAGTATTTTTTAGTCGTTAGCATTTTATCACATGCAAATATGTACATAAGTGAGCATCTGTCATTTAAACTGGGAGATTTTTGCTTCTGCTAGACAAAATGTTACCATTTTAACTCTAGCTTTTACTTTTGAGCTGATTTGGTCACTTATTTGGTAAGGTGAGGGAATTTCCAAGAGGAGATGGACTGCCTTGAAGAATTTTGTGAGAGTTGACATTGAATAAATGGATATCCAGCTGAACTTTTTGTGTGTAGAGGAGAAACTCTGGCAAAAATGAGTTGGTCGAAGATTTTAAGGTAATACTGCCCTTGAAGGAGCTGGATATTAATAGCTAACATTTCTCCCTCTGGATGAAAATGTCCATGGTTGTCAATGGGGAAGTTCTGCTTTGGAGTAAACCTCCTTCCTATTGGAAAGACCCAGAAGTCTCCGTAATAGTGACTTAAATTGCCTCAGAAGCAACCAGATTAGGAGCCCTCACTTGATATCATACTGTTGTATTTAGTAAAAGTCCTCCCTGTGGTATTTTCCACTGGGATTTAATTAACTGTTCAGAGGGATGTTCATAGCTCTGATTGGAAGGATGAAAGAAGGATCACAAGACATGATAACTTTCAAGAAAGGAAAAGTTATGTTGATGGTATGTTCTTCAACAAATGTCTGGGAAATAACTCAATCCATTTATTGTCTCAAAGACCCTATCCATATGGTATACAGAAATTTGAGTCTCTCGTGTTTTGTTAGTTTGTTCTTATTATGTGCTTGTTTTTTAGAAATTAAAAAACATCTGAAATCATTTGGAGGCAATAAAATGCCATGGTCTGGGATTTCCCCAGTGGTCCAGTGGTTAAAGAATCAGTCCTGCAATTCAGGGGACATAGGTTCAGTCCCTGGTTGGGGAACTAAGATCCCACATGCTGTGGAGCAGCTAAGCCTGCCAGCCACAGCTACTGAGCCCAGGTGCTCTGGAACCCATGTGACACAACTTTAGAGAGTCCATGTGTTGCAACAAAAGATGCCACATGTTGCAACAAAGATCCTGCATGCTGAAACTAAGACCTGATGCAGGCAAATAAATAAATAAGTATTTCTTTAAAAAAAAAATAAATGCCATGGTCCTAATGCTGTCTGAGGCTTCTATTCATTATATTCATTTGCTGGGTAAATGAGCAGAGAGTAGGAGATAAACTCAGTTCAAATAATTATAAGGGCTTTTTTGAGACACTAAATGGTAATAAGTAGATTTCTAGTTTCTTTAAGGATATGCTTATGCTAATCATAGAGCAAGTAATGGAAAATAAAATACTGTATTAATATATTTAGCACATTTGAGTTTCAAATATTAATTACCAAAAAATGATTTGATGAGGCAGATTTTGCTGAGTTTATTTTGTAGTACTTTTCATTTATTGCATGGTTTTCTTGATATTGAAAGTATCTTTTTATTTGGTTTGGGACATTCACTTTCTTTTTGCATTCTTTTTTATTGTTTTATTAATTCTTCAGACACTTGGAAAGTTTCTCCAGTGAAGGATTTCTTTGATATAGAGTTTAATAAGTGTATTGAAATTAAAAGTAAACATTTTATATTCCATCATGGGTGATTTTCTGACTAATCTGTATGTGTATAAGCAGGCAACTTCACTGTCTGGAGGAGGAGACATTAACAGGAGTTCAAGTAGGGGTATGTATTTAAGTTCCTTACATTTTAGGAGTAATTGTTGCTTTTACAGAGAATTATATTAACAATTTCTTTAAATCTAGGCTCACTGAATCCTGAAAATCCTTTTCAAGTAAGCGTGGACCAGTTAACTGCGGCAATTTATGATCTTCTCAGACTCCATGCAAATTCTGGTAGAGGTTCTGTAGATTGTGCCCAAAGTAACGGGAACATTAAGGAAGCATGGACTACAACAGAACAGCTCCAGTTTACAATTTTTGCTGCTCATGGTATTTCAAGTAACTGGGTATCAAAGTAAGTAGCTATTTAGAAGAAGATATGTACAACTTTACCTGGAGGCTAATATAACCTTGTAAAACATCAGCATCCACTGTTACCTTGGTCTTTAAATGGATACTTGATCCACCAAATACCTTTGTGTTTTTCCTAAGAATTACAAAGATGTTTGATGCTGTTAGTAAATATTATTATCACTCTCACTACATGCAGAAAAAGCAGGAAAATATATTTAAACTAACAAGGGCAAATGTTAATAAATTAGTTAATTTATGACTGCTGTTTCTGGCTTGCCTTTAGAACCAGGGTAGTGGGACTAGACTTTTTTAGCACATTTATTTTTCCTCTTTAGTAGTTTTTACAGTTTACTCTTGTTAGACTTTGAAGTCTACAAGAGCATATTTCTTTTGTTGAATTTTTAATATGGGTTTTTCTTTTTTGATTTTTTTTTTTTTTTTTGTCAGTACCAAAAAGTTTACCACCTTCAGCTTATCTGGAAATGACTAGTATAAACTGAAAAGTCCAAATTGGATATATTTAATGAAATAATTTTTTTTTTTGAAATAATTTTTATAATAGTTTAATGCTATAAAAGACAAGTTGTTGCTGTTGTTCAGTTGCTAAGTTATCTCTGACTCTTCTCGACTGCATGGACTGCAGCATGTTAGGCTTCCTTATCCTTCAGTATCTCCTGGAGTTTTCTCAGATTCATGTCCATCGAGTCAATGACACTATCTAATCTTCTCATCCTCTGCCGCCCTCTCCTCCTTTTGCCTTCAATCTTTGCCAGCATCAGGGTTTTTTCCAGTGAGTCAGCTCTTTGCACCTGATGGCCAAAATATTGGAGCTTCAGCTTCAACATTAGTCCTTCCAATGAATATTCAGGGTTAATTTCCTTTAGGATTGACTGGTTTGATCTCCTTGCTGTCCAAGGGACCCTCAAGAGTCTTCTCCGGCACCATAATTCAAAGGCATCAGTTCTTCAGCACTCAGCCTTTATGGTCCAATTCTCAACATCCGTACATGATTACTACTGCTACTACTACCAGCCTAGTTATGAGATACCAAATGTAAATTCTGCTTTAGAACATAAACTGAACATTAGATACTATATAATATAATGACTTGAAAATGGTATATTAATTCAGTCAGTAAATATTTACTGAATACCATCTGTGGGCAGTGTTCTTTGTACTAGGGACTCAGCAGTTAAAAGGCAGCGAAAAATCTTTGCCCTCTTGGAACTTGCATTTTGATGGGTACTATTGCTGTCTTAAGGTATTTCATTCTTTTAAATAGTTACAGGGATAATATTATCCACATTCTTCATACAAAAACATGTATATACACAAATTTAGGGACACTAATGAGAACAAATACTCAGCAGAAGACAATGCAGTGATAATTAAAATGAATTTTTTTTTTTCCCCCTGTGCTGTACAGCTTTTGGGAACTCAGTTCCCAGACCAGGCAGTGGTAATGAAAGCCCGTATTTGAAACTACTAGGCAGTGGTAATGAAAGCCTGTATTTGAAACTACTAGGCCACCAGGGAACTCCCAGTACAATGCTGATTTTAAAAGAGGTTGAAAAAAGCAATCAGATAGCTATGTGAACCAGTGAGATTAGATTTGAAATATATTTTGAATGATAAACAGATTGTATGAACAAAATGGACGAACAAAATGTTTAATGGGTAAGCCTAGCAGTAAGTTAGAATACTAGTAGAATACAGTTTTATTGAACCCGAAACTCCCTACAAGATTGCCTGACTATATATTACCCAGGTCTGTAATTGTGGCAGTTAGGGACTAAATCATTGCTTTCCCATGAAAGATTACAGTAGCATCTGTCCCTATGGATGGTGCTGCTGCTGCTAAGTCGTGTCAGTCGTGTCCGACTCTATGCGACCCACAGGCGGCAGCCCACCAGGCTCCTCTGTCCCTGGGATTCTCCAGGCAAGAATACTGGAGTGGGTTGCCATTTCCTTCTCCCCATGGATGGAGCCCTCCTAATCAGGAAGATCAGCTCAGTGTAGCTCAGGCCCATGCACCATTAATATGGTAAACGGACTCTACTTCAGTGGCTCACCAAAGGAAAATGGCACCTAGGGAACATAAATGCTTATACTGTTACTTCCTAGAATGAATATACCTAGAAATGAGGAATTATTCAGTGTCATTTAACTAAAATTTAATGCTGGTAACTAACTGTTACCAAATTGAGATAAATTCTCCAGTTGGTATCAATATGGTTCCTTT
Organism: Bos indicus x Bos taurus; assembly: GCF_003369695.1. Taxonomy (NCBI): domain Eukaryota; kingdom Metazoa; phylum Chordata; class Mammalia; order Artiodactyla; family Bovidae; genus Bos; species Bos indicus x Bos taurus. Next base: position 48,917,130 of record NC_040090.1, on the reverse strand, counting down.
AGACTGACACCTAGGAATATATGTTCCCTTCTGTATTCCCTCTGCTCTGCCTCTATTTTTGTAGGATTTGCAATAGTTAAATTTTAGATGTTTTTCCAAAAATTCACTGATATAGTAACCAAATTATTTCAGATAATAGTCACTTAGGGAAGAATGGCTAATGGCAAATATATATATATATTTGGTTAGTTAACTCATTTGTGTTTATCAAATAAAAATTAAATTAAACCCTTTTATTTTCTCAGTTATGAAAAATACTACTTGGTATGTTCCCTGACTTACAATGGAAAGAATCTTTTTAAACCTATTCAATCAAAGAAGGTTGGCACTTATAAGAATTTCTTCTATCTTATTAAATGGGATGAACTGTAAGTGAGACTTTTGGCTTTTTATTCTTTCAGTATGTCCTGTTCTTTACCTTTTTCCATGTATGCTTCCAGCTTTCATTTTTAATTACAATTTCCATTAAAATTAGATTCTTACTGATACCTTAAAGATTCTTCTAGATACGATTTTTAGAATGGACTGAAGCTCTTATTTAAAATCTGAAATACTCTTGAATATTCATATTGTCAAATTACAGAACCATGCCATCAATTCTTCCTAGCCTTTGTCTAGTTAAAGTCATGTGTAATTATGGTGTTTTATAATATTGCTTTAGTTTAGTATTTATTCTGTGACAATGTATCTAGGAAGCGTAGTTCTTGGTTAACAGATTTTAAAAATTATTTTCAGTCCATGTATAAGATGATATTTTGAACTGTTAATATTTTTAAAATATTATCTTTGAACTAAGGGAATGCTTTCATTATTTAGGCAAATAGGCAATTGCAAAACTTTATTCTGCATTTATTAAATAGTTTCCTAGTTTTCTTTTTTTTAATTACAAAAGTAGCACATGTTTGCGTAAACAGTCAAATAATGTAAAAATGCATATAGGGTGAAAAATGTCATTTTACTTCCAGCACTTAACTGTCTCATGACTCCTCAGAGTGACCACTCTTGACCTCATGTGTCCTTTCAGATCTTATTAAAAAAAAAAAGCACCAGTAAACATATATGTCTGTCTGTGCATGTATGTGCACACAAACATCTAGAGTCAGAAACACTCATGAACATTCATCTAGCTTTTCCTAAAAGAAATAAAGATGATGGTTATCTTGCCTAAAAATTGACATTGCAAGTCTTAAATAAAAGGATTAACAAATTTTTGAAGAGAGAAATGTTATATGTTTGAAATTTTAGTGAAATTTATTTAAGATCTTTTAGTATTTGTTAACCAAGCTTGCTACTTACTTACATAAATTTTACTCAGAATTAAAGATTATTTGAAGAGTCAAATAAAATACCTAAAATTGTCAGTTTCGTTAAAGGGTTAAACTTCTTATTCAATCTAATTTGTTTTTTCTATTAATACATTTCCCCCCCATAGAATCATTTTTCCCATCCAGATATCACAATTGCCGTTAGAATCACTTCTTCACCTTACTCTTTTTGGAATTTTAAATCAGAGCAGTGGAAGTTCCCCTGATTCTAATAAGCAGAGAAAAGGGCCAGAAGCTTTGGGCAAAGTTTCTTTACCTCTTTTTGACTTTAAACGGTAAGTGTTGCTGAGTTGTAATGGTGAGTTACTGTGAACACCCCTGCAGTATCAGTATTGGCCAGAGAATGGAATGAAGAAAACTGACATTCATGATGAGATAATGAGTTGTCACCGTTTCCCGGTGTGATTAAAAGAGGTCATTTCAGAGATACAGAGAAAACCAAAGTTGTTCTGGTGTCATTTGAACATATCTATATGGGTTTTCAAAGGATTCTTCGCTGGTCACTGTTCCAGAAGAAAAGCAGCAGCCAATTCATTCTTTTTTTTGAATTCATTCTTTAATTGTCATTTATGAAAAGCATTATATTATTGACATAATATTCATGGTCTTAGACGTTCCTTTGATTAAAACAACAAAACTCCATTTTCCATCTTCTCATCCTTTCCCCATCCTCCTCCTGTTTGAGTGTACAGCTGCATATTATTGCCTTCTCTTTACCCTTACTCTTGACCCTTACTGTTATGGGCCCCTGGCCTTTAATCTTCAAAAGTCCCACATGTATGCAAAACTTGCTGATCCTTAAGGTAAAAGACATTCCTTTTGAGCTTTGTGTCTACTAATAGCCTTTGGGATAGTATAATCTACCTGGCTTTTCAGCTGACTGTTTTGATTATGTTTTAAGTAATAATATGTTCCTTGAGACCATGAAGTGTCTTCTTAAATGAAAAGAAAAATCATTGACTAAGTTTGGGATGCTTGATATAGAACATGATAACATTTTGGAGAGTGATAATGGACATTATCATATTGGAGTGTCTTAAGTTCTGCAATCAAGGTGCTGTGTTTAATAATATTACTGTAATAACAAACACATAGCATGTACTCTATGCAAGCTATTAGTTTGAATGCTGTATACATAGCCTTATATACCTCAGAACAACCTTATGAAGGTAGGTATTATTATCCCTTTTTACAGAGGGGGAAATCAAAGTGGTTTGCCCTTGGGCACTTAGTTAATAAATGGTAGAACTGAGTTTGAATCTAGGGAATGTGGCCTCAGGGTCTGTATTCTCAACATTAACCTATATTGCCATTCTCAGATTTATTTGATACCATGATACTTGTTTTGATTTAAAATCCATCTTTGAAACCATTTTGGGAAATGATTTAATAATTGATCTATTTAACTTACAAGAACTGCTGGAAGATCCACTGGAGAAGGGATAGACTACCCACTCCAGTTTTCTTGGGCTTCCCTTGTGGCTCAGTTGGTAAAGAATCTGCCTGTAGTGCAGGAGGGAGACCTGGGTTCGATCCCTGGGTTGGGAAGATCCTCTGGAAAAAGGAAAGGCTACCCACTCCAGTATTCTGGCCTGGAGAGTTCCATGGACTCTATAGTTCATGCGGTCACAAAGAGTCGGACACAACTGAGTGACTTTCACTTTAACCTACAATAAAATGATTAAAAAATATTATTTTCCCATGTACTTAAATATAGCATTTTTCATATATTTTTTTCTTTTGTCTCTCCCCCTATATGTGAGAAGGCCATGTAAGATTTTTTAATTATATACCTTTCATTGGGCTCCAATTTTATTTGACACCTGACATAATTCTGAACTGACAAACACTAGAGAAGAGCAGTTAAGAGATTGCTATTAATGATACATATTTAGAACTCCTTGCTAAATACAGTCCATAACTACTCTAAAACAGAATATTGGCCACATAAAGGAGGGGGATTGTGTTCTCAGTCGTCTTTGATAAATAAGTGTCAGGTATAGTTAATGTGAGAAAATCAAATGTAATTGTGTCTAAATGAGTCAGTTTTGAAAACCTTCGTGCACTTGAAAGCAACAAGAGTCTGCTTAATTCAAGGAGTATTATCACTTTTTGCCATTTTATTTGCTTATTAATAAGTGTTTTTATTGAATTAATGACCTTCTTTCAAGATTCAAAAGAGTAAAGGGAAGGGCAGTTGACTTTTGTTAGACAATTAAATAGTTTGCATGTGTCCAGTGCTCAAGGGTTTAAAAGAATGAACTGATGTCATTAAGCTTGAGAGTTTGCCAAGCTGTGTAGTCAGTCTAGATAATGTTAGGATTTAACATTCAAAAAATGCTCAGAAATTAAGAAGAGAGATGACTTTATATATAAATACATAGAGAGAATCTGTGTTAATGATTTAGTTGCGCTCATGTGCTATAGTATAATGATCAGAAATCCTGGTCTTGAAATTCTTTTAAAATTAATTATGTTTAAGCTACAACCTGCATACAGCCTGATGAAGTTATTATAAGAGCCAAATGATTTACAGGCATTTCAGTCAACCTCAGCAACAAATGAGTTCTTAACTCATTTTTAAATAAATGGAATCAAGCGTTTAACCTGCTGTTCCTTTATAGTTGAATCTCAGGATTACCAAATAATTGATGTGAGAAGGTTCTTTGTAGAAAAATTTCAGCTAATAGATGCAAAAAGAATGACAGAATATCAGAATTTTGCAATTTCTGTTGTTATTCAGTCGCTCAGTTATGTTCGACTCTCTGCGACCCTATGGACTGTAGCATGCCAGGCTTCCCTGTCCTTCATCTCCTGGAGCTTGTTCAAACTCATGTCCATTGAATCAGAGATGCCATCTAACCATCTCATACTCTGTCGTCTCCTTCTCCTCCTGCCTTCAATCTTTGCCAGCATCAGGGTCTTTTCTAATTGAATTGGCTCTTCGCATCTGGTGGTCCAGAAGTATTGGAGCTTCACCTTCAGAATTGGTCCTTCCAGTGAATATTCAGGGTTGATTTCCTTGCAGTCCAAGGGACTATCAAGAGTCTTTTCCAACACTACAGTTCAAAGGCATCAGTTCTTTGGAGCTCAGCCTTTATGGTCCAATTCTCACATCTGTACATGACTACTGGAAAAACCGTAGCTTTGACTAGATGGACTTTTGCCAGCAAAGTAATATCTCTGCTTTTTAGTACGCTGTTTAGGTTTGTTTTAGGTTTTCTTCCAAGGAGCAAGTGTCTTTTAATTCCATGGCTGCAGTCACCATCTGCAGTGATTCTGGAGCCCCAGAAAATAAATTGTGTCACTGTTTGCATTGTTGGCCCATCTTTTTGCCATAAAATGATGGGAGTGGATGCCATGATCTTAGTTTTTGAACGTTGAGTTTTAAGCCAGCTTTTTCACTCTCCTCTTTCACTTTCATCAAGAGGCTCTTCAGTTCCTCTTCACTTTCTGCCATAAGGGTGGTGGTGTCTACATATCTGAGGTTGCAATCCGTACTGAAATAATAGATTTAGGCCAGGAAATCTCAGTCTTGGCACTGTTGACATTTTGAGCCAAATGATTCTTTGCTGTGGGAGATTGTCCTGTGCATCGTAGGATGTTTGGCAGTACCTTTGACTTCTGCCCTCTAAATGTCAGTGGTACACCCTAGTTGCCAACCAAAAAGTCTTGAGACATTGCCAAATATCTAGTGGAGTCAAAAGCATTCTTGGTTGACACTGATTTAAGTCACTTCAGTTCAGTCGCTTAGTCGTGTCCAACTCTCCGCAACCTCATTAACCGCGGCACGCCAGGCCTCCCTGTCCATAACCAACTCCCGGAGTTCACCCAAACTCATGTCCATCGAGTTGGTGATGCCATCCAGCCATCTCATCCTCTGTCTTCCCCTTCTGCTCCTACCCCCAATCCTTCCCAGCATCAGGGTCTTTTCCAGTGAGTCAACTCTTTGCGTGATGTGGCCAAAGTATTGGAGTTTCAGCTTCAGCATCAGTCCTTCCAATGAACACCCAGGACTGATCTCCTTTAGTATGGACTGGTTGGATCTCCTTGCAGTCCAAGGGACTCTCAAGAGTCTTCTCCAACACCACAGTTCAAAAGCATCAATTCTTTGGTGCTCAGCTTTCTTCACAGTCCAACTGTCACATCCATAAAACCATAGCCTTGACTAGACGGATCTTTGTTGGCAAAGTAATGTCTCTGCTTTTGAATATGCTATCTAGGTTGGTCATAACTTTCCTTCCAAGGAGTAAGCGTCTTTTAATTTCATGGCTGCAGTCATTATCTGCAGTGATTTTGGAGCCAAAAAAAAAAATAGTCTGACACTGTTTCCACTGTTTCCCCATCTATTTGCCATGAAGTGATGGGACTGGATGCCATGATCTTAGTTTTCTGAATGTTGAGCTTTAAGCCAACTTTTTCACTCTCCTCTTTCACTTTCATCAAGAGGCTTTTTAGTTCCTCTTCATTTTCTGCCATAAGGGTGCTGTCATCTGCATCTCTGAGATTATTGATATTTCTCCTGGCAATCTTGATTCCAGCTTGTGTTTCTTCCAGTCCAGCGTTTCTCATGATGTACTCTGCATAGAAGTTAAATAAGCAGGGTGACAATATACAGCCTTGATGTACTCCTTTTCCTATTTGAAACCAGTCTGTTGTTCCATGTCCAGTTCTAACTGTTGCTTCCTGACCTGCATACAGGTTTCTCAAGAGGCAGGTCAGGTGGTCTGGTATTCCCATCTCTTTCAGAATTTTCCACAGTTTATTGTGATCCACACAGTCAGAGGCTTTGGCATAGTCAATAAAGCAGAAATAGATGTTTCTCTGGAACTCTCTTGCTTTTTCCATGATCCAGCGGATGTTGGCAATTTGATCTCTGGTTCCTCTGCCTTTTCTAAAACCAGCTTGAACATCTGGAAGTTTACGGTTCACGCACATAATGCTGAAGCCTGGCTTGGAAAATTTTGAGCATTACTTTACTAGAGTATGAGATGAGTGCAATTGTGCAGTAGTTTGAGTATTCTTTGGTGTTGCTTTTCTTTGGGATTGGAATGAAAACTGACCTTTTCCAGTCCTGTGGCCACTGCTGGGTTTTCCAAATTTGCTGGCATATTGAGTACAGCACTTTTACAGCATCATCTTTCAGGATTTGAAACAGCTCAACTGGAATTCCATCACCTCTACTAGCTGGGTATGGTTTTTGCTTTGGCTCCATCCCTTCATTCTTTCTGAAGTTATTTCTCCACTGATTTCCAGTAGCATAATGGGCACCTACTGACCTGGGGAGTTCCTTTTTCAGTATCCTATTATTTTGCCTTTTCATACTGTTCATGGGGTTCTCAAGGCAAGAATACTGAAGTGGTTTGCCATTCCCTTCTCCAGTGGATCACATTCTGTCAGACCTCTCCACCATGACCTGCCCATCTTGGGTGTCCCCACAGGGCACGGCTTAGTTTCATTGAGTTAGACAAGGCTGGGGTCCGTGTGATTAGATTGATTAGTTTTCTTTGATTGTGGTTTCAGTGTGTCTGCCCTCTGATGCTTTCTCACAACACCTACTTGGGTTTCTCTTACCTTGGACATGGGGTATCTCTTCACGGCTGCTCCAGCAAAGCACAGCCGCTGCTCCTTACTTTGGATGAGGGGTATTTCCTCACGGCCGCCCCTCCTGACCTTGAATTTGGAGTAGCTGCTCTCAGCCCTCCTGTGCTGGCACAACCGCTGCTTCTTGGATGTGGAGTTGCTCCTCTCAGCTACCGCCGCTGACCTCGGACGTGGGGTAGCTCCTCTCTGCCGCTCCTGCGCCGTCACAGTCTGGCGCTCTCGGCCGCTGCCCCTGGCCTTGGGTGTGGGGTAACTCCTCTCCGCCGTGCTTCTGTGCTGTCCGTCGCCTCCTGATTTAAGTAATGATTTATTAATGCCTGTTAAGAAACCATTGTGATTAACTTTTCTGGAACTTTATAATAAATGGTTTAGACTGATAGCACTTGAACAGATTATCTTAACATCACAGAAGGAGAGATACACCAAACAATGCATGCTTTATTTGATGCATCAGGAATTAGTAGTATACAATTCCAGCTGTAAAACATTACGTATTCTTGCCAGATTACTAACCTTCAATCAGCTCAGTTCTTTAGATCTAAATATTACAGAAAACATGGGAGATAAAGGGACATACTAAAATGATACCAGGGGAATGCGGTCAGTAAAAGCCAGGATACAGAAAAGTTTTCACAACAAAAGACTTGGATTATTCAACAAGTAATGGGATAAAAAGGAACAATGTATAGGGTAAAACAAAAGTTGGTTAACTTTCTGTAAAGAGAACTAGACAGAAGTAGTTGAGACTTTGTAGGTCATGTAGTCTCTGTCGCAACAACAAAAGCAGTGATAGGCAACATGTAAATGAATGAATGTGGCTTTGTTCTAATACAAGTTTACTTACAAAAGCAGGTGACAGTCTGGAGTTTGACCTTTGACTTAAAAGATAACTTAAAAAGACATATCACCCAACACACATGTCGGACCTGCTTGTATCCTAATTCAAACCAGCTGTTAAAAATTTTTTTAGAGCCACTCAGAGAAATTTGAATGCTGACTGTATAGCCGATACCTTTTATTAATGTATTATTAATTATTTGGCTGTAGTGGGTCTTTGTTGCTGTGCACAGGCTTTCTCTAATTGTGGTGAGCAGGAGCTACTCTTGTGGTGCGTGGGCTTCTCATAGCAGTGGCTTCTGTTGCAGAGCACAGGCTCTAGGTGTGTGGGCTTCAGTAGTTGCTGAGCCTGGGCTTAGATGCCCCATAGCATGTATAATCTTCCCAGAATAGGGATCAAACCCCTGTCCTCCCTGCATGGGCAGGCTGATTCTTAACCATTAAACCACCAGGGAAGTCCCTAGCTGATAACTTACAAGTAGTTATTTTTAATTATTTTGTTGTAATTATGTTTAAATAACAGTATTTATCATTTGGAGACTCATAAAAGTGTATACAAATAAAGTGATATAATCAGAATTTGCCTACAGATAATCTAGCTGATGGTGAGGGTGGCTCTAGAATAGATAGAATATAATGTGTGAAGATCTTTTTTGTGGCCACCCCACATAGTTTGCAGGGTCTTGGTTCCCCAACCAGGGCTCAAACCTGGGTCCCCTGCAGTGAAAGCACAGTCTCATAGCCGCCAGGGAATTCCTGTGCCAAAAATTCAAAAGCTGTTAATCTGCTAGAGAAAACGTAAACTGGAGTCTAGTTTTGGAAAGGATATTTACTATTTGAATAAAATGAACAAAGTTTGATGAAGTTTATAGTTTCCTACTTTTATATATCATGTTATTTTTCAGAAATTTCATCTGTGTGTTTCTAATTTCAGTAGATTATAAATTGGTAGTTTAGGGCAAGGGTCAGCGTACTCCAGCTCACTGCCTGTTTTTTGTTTTGTTAGAACACAGCACACAGTTTTAAAATGTATTATTCATGGCTTCTTTTGGCCCTGTAATAGGAGAGTTGAGTCTGACAGAGATTGTATAGCCCAGCTGCTAGTGCTGCTAAGTCGCTTAAGTCATGTCCGACTCTGTGCGACCCCATAGACGGCAGCCCATCAGGCTCCCTGTCCCTGGGATTCTCCAGACCAAGAATACTGGAGTGGGTTGCCATTTCCTTCTCCACAGAAGACCCCAAATATTTGCTGTCTGGCCCTTTATAGAAAAAGGTTGCTGACCCCTGGTCACAAACAGGTTAAACTTCTCATCTGGAACAATCTGTACTTTGACACAAAGTAGATACTAGTTTCCTTGACATGTGTTTTTATTCTTATGGTAGAATTCAAGGAGTGGTTATGAAATCCAAACCACCACCTTGAGATATGTTTCCCTGTAGATGATGTTCAAACACTGTCCTATTTATAGAAGTTGTTTTGGGGACAGGTGACTCTGAGACTTTACCCATCTTTTCTTCTGTCCCGAGCCCCATTTCATCTTCCCTTCTTTTGTTCTAACTTCCATACTTCAGTACATTTACCTAAAGTGAAAATACACTATAGAGAGTGACTCCTTCTAATATGTTCTTTCTATATAGACGATGTTTAATAAATATTTGATTATTAACATTTCAAATACATTACCATGTGTTGTGAGCTTTTAATTAATTATTAAAATGAAAACCACAGTATTCTTCTGTTTACATTCATGAAGGTTTTTAACATGTGGAACTAAGCTTCTGTATCTTTGGACTTCATCACATACAAATCTTATTCCTGGAACAGTCCCCAAAAAAGGATATGTGATGGAAAGAATAGTGTTACAGGTAATGATACTTGCTGACACATGGAGACGTTTAAGTTTTAATTTCTTTATAAAGAATATATGTATACCATGGTCTCAGTTGTTACTAAAGAAGCCTAACTGATCTTATTTAGATCTTAGGATCTGTATTTAAGTGTTAATAAGCCATTTCCTATTTCTGAGAAATAGTAAAAGATGCATTTATACCAATCCCACAAATATATGTGCTATTGAGAAGTACTAATAACGGTAATCACTCTTAATAAAAGGACAGAAGCATTAATTTAATATTTGATATTTTCACCATTATGGCTAAGACAAATCAAAAATAAGTAAATGTAGCAAATATGTGGAGTTTTCAGCTGTAATTTGATCAATTTCTGTTGATTTTTAAGGTTGATTTTCCTTCTCCTACGTTTGATATCATTTATACCGCTCCTCAAGTGGACAGAAGCATTATACAACAACACAACTTAGAAACGTTGGAGAGTGATGTGAAAGGGAGACTTCTTGATATTCTTCACAGAGACTCATCACTTGGGTATGCTCCTTTAATTCTCTTGCCTTATTATCTCTTACAATGTAAAGTTCAAGTTAATGGTTTATTAAATGTCCTGATTTAGTTCATGATTTAGCAATGTTCCTGATATGGAAAGTCTTATTTTTCTGTTTTTAGTTGTATAAAAAGACTATATAACTGCATAAAATTTAGAAATTTGTGTAAGTCAAACTTTTCTGCATAATCAAATGCAAATAACAGACTGGGGACTATAATCTATTTCCTTAATATATGAAGAACCTTTTTATGTAAGGAAAAAAACCGACAACACAGTGGTAGACAAAGAATATGAATAGGTTTTTCTTCGGAAAAGAAATACAACCCTTTTAAACGTATGAAAAAAATGTTTAGCCTCTCAGTAATCAAAGAGTTTTAAAGTAATACAAGCTACCATTTCACACGTCAGATTGTTGAAAATTAAAATGTCTCATTATATGACGTATTGATAGAATACAGAAAAACAGGAATTACACTGTGGGCAGAACTCTGCAAGTTTTGGGAGAGCAATTTGGCAGTCTGTTAAGGCCACAGTGTCCATAATCTGTGACCTAACAATTCCACTTCCAGTTACAGTATTATTTTAAAGAAAACCCTTTTATATTTGCTTGTGGAGACAAGAATATTCCTTGCAGTATTTCTTTGGGTTGTTGTAAAATGGATATACATGTTCATTAATGGGTTAAATTATGGTACATTTATCTAATATCGCTATGTAACTATTAAGAATGAAGTTATGGCTGTTATTAATATAAAAGATATTAAATGAAGAAAGCAAGTAGGATAGTTTGTATAGTGTGTTCAGTTCACTTCAGTCACTCAGTTGTGTCCAACTCTTTGCGACCCCATGGACTGCAGCACGCCAGGCCTCCCTGTCCATCACCAGCTCCTGGAGTCCACCCAAACTCATGTCCATTGAGTCGGTGATGCCATCCCACCACCTCATTCTCTGTCGTCCCCTTTTCCTCCTGCCTTCAATCTTGCCCAGCATCAGGGTCTTTTTCAGTGAGTCAGTTCTTCTCATCAGGTGGCCAAAGTATTGGAGTTTCAGCTTCAACATCAGTCCTTCCAATGAACACCCAGGGCTGATCTCCTTTAGAATGGACTGGTTGGATTTCCTTGCAGTCCAAGGGACTCTCAAGAGTCTTCTCCAACACCACAGTTCAAAAGCATCAATTCTTCGGCGCTCAGCTTTCTGTGTAGTCCAACTCTCACGTCTATACATGACTATTGGAAAAACCATAGCTTTGTCTAGATGGACCTTTGTTGGCAAAGTAATGTCTCTGCCTTTTAACATGCTGTCTAGGGTGGTCATAACTTGCCTTCCAAGGAGTAAGCGTCTTTTAATTTCATGTTACCATTAACATAAAGGAAAGAAGAATTCGATATATGCACCTTTGTATATGCTTCTATAAAAATAGACTAACTCTGGAAGAATATACTAGGTGAGGCAGTTGTCACTGGGAGAGGAACTGGAAGGAGAGAAACCTAATTGTGTGCCTTTTTACAGTATTTGATTTTTTTCTTCATACTCCACATGAAATGAATACATTTCAATTCATTGCATGGATTATAAACACAAAGGTAGATAGATAGGTAGTGAAATAGTGAAATATTTCATTCACGTAAACATTTGTCGTTAAGAGTAAATTGCAATCTCCAAAACAGGTTTTTATTTTGAATATTCCTCAAATGAGCTCTATATTCATTGTCTAAAATTTTGTAGTAGTATTTGATTTTGACATGACTTTTGATTTTACTTGTATAAAATGATGAAATCCTTGCTGTCTTTTAGAGTAGGTTCTCCTTATTCAACTCTAATTTCTAGTGCCTGGCATCTGGTTAGAGCTCAATAAATTTTATTAGGCTGAATTATCCTTCAGTTTCTTAACTAAGACTCTCCTCTCAAAGCAGAATGATTTCTTTCTATCCCCCAAATTAGGGTACATTAGTGGTGTTTGATGTACATTGCGTTTTTCTATCCCAAATTAGTATTAATGATTCTACCAAGAAGTAGCTGTCCTAAAAGGAATGAATTTCTGCTTTGTATTTTTAATCATTGAGATTATAACTGTCATTATGGTATCACTGAAAAGTAATTTAATTGTATTATGTATTTAGACTTTCTAAAGAAGATAAAGCCTTTTTGTGGGAGAAGCGTTATTATTGCCTGAAACACCCAAATTGTCTTCCTAAAGTACTTGCAAGTGCCCCAAACTGGAAATGGGTTAATCTTGCCAAAACTTACTCATTGCTTCAGCAGTGGCCTCCATTGCATCCACTAACTGCCTTGGAGCTTCTTGATTCGAAGTAAGTTAGCTGTGGTTGAATTTATTTGTTCTGTTTTATTGTTGTCAATTTTTCAGGCAAGATATTATTTACAGGATTAGTTCCCTTTGTTTTAATGTGAAAGCAGTGTCACATAAATGTGTAAATGCATATTTCTATAAACACATCTTTTGTGTTGAGGTTATTAAAAAGGGATGTCATATCATTGAAAACTAATCTAGAGAGGTTGTAAATTTTCAATAATTTGTTTCATTTTTATGATATGGGTCAGAATTTATTTTCATGATCTTAAAGGTTTCTAAACAGTCACAAAATTGTATTTGTGTATAGGACAATATGATTTTTTCCTAAGAAAAAAGATGTAACACATTGCTTTTCAATAGCTATTTGAGCGTTCTTTGTCAGGAATAAATTGAGATTGTGTCGTCAGGGAAAATAGGTTCATTAGAAATCATTATCAAATCTTGATTTTGTGGTATGCTTCTAGATTTGCTGATCAGGAAGTGAGGTCCCTAGCTGTGACCTGGATTGAGGCCATTAGTGATGATGAGCTAACAGATCTTCTTCCACAGTTTGTGCAGGTGAGTTTTTTTACTAGGTTATCTACCCTTCTTACGCTCTCTCCAGTTTTTATGAGTAGGGAGGGATCTTGCTAAGGGATCTCCTTTCTGTTTTGATTAAAAGTACTGAATACTTTCGTTCAGTTGGGATGTTAAAGTGCGTTGCATTTGAATTGAGTGTGAAATTTTTTCTACTATTGTCAGCTGCCTTGCTTGAATACTATATATATATGTACCTAGAATTTTAATTATCAGAATAAACCAGACTTGAGGTTTTCTTTCTTTTTTTTTAAATTGGCCACTTAAACATAGCTAATGAATGTTATTCCCAAGTCAGTGTACTTTTCTGCTTGATTTCATTAATTTCACCTAAATTAATTGTTTCATTTTTTATTAGTATCATCTTTCCTCAACAAGAGTAATCCTTGATTTATATAGTTTATATTTTGATAATTTTATCCTAACAATGTAGTATGGGTTTGACAACTACTCATTCTTATTTTTCTTTGCATGTAGGCTTTGAAATATGAAATTTACTTGAATAGTTCATTAGTGCACTTCCTTCTGTCCAGAGCGTTGGGAAATATACGGATAGCACACCATTTATATTGGTAAGATTTAAATTTTCTTAAGTACTTTATTTCTGTTCCTATTTATACAAATGACACTCAAAGTCTAAACAGTATGCTCAGACCATTTGCTGTTGATACCAGGTGTTTTATTGGAGTGACTATTGTAAAGAAGCTAAGTTTTTATGTATTTAGAAATAAAACCAGAAGTAACAGAACCCTCTATTTCAGAATTACTTGGCATGTTAGAGCTCTGTAATATTGAAAGAGTTTTTCTTGCTTGTATAGCTTAAAATTAATTCCTAGATACCCCAAATTAAACTTTTTAAATAAATTTTTGAGAGACATTAATCTAGTTCTTAGAAGTGGCTGACATCAATATTTTGCTGTATTAGGCTCCTCAAGGATGCTCTGCATGATGCACAGTTTGGTGCCCGATATGAACATGTTTTGGGTGCTCTCCTCTCAGTAGGAGGAAAAGGACTCAGAGAAGAACTTTTGAAGCAGACAAAGCTTGTACAGCTTTTAGGAGGAGTAGCAGAAAAAGTAAGACAGGCTAGTGGATCAGCCAGACAGGTATGTACCCACAGAGGGAACATAAATGTTTTGATGTTAAAGAATCTTTGCAGTACTGACAAGTTAAGCTTTTATTCTTTTTCAGTAGACATCCAGTAGAACTCATCTATGCTGTCTTAAGCAGATTGAATTCAAAGGTTGCTTAAAATCTATTGGAAAAGATATTTTATATCCTAACTCAGTTCCCTTTCATTTCCATGCTTATAAATTTCTTTCCGATTAAAATTGTTCTCGAGTTTCTTTCTCATTGTTTTGCTTTTTAACTTTTTTGTGATTATAAAAGTAATAAAAGTATGAATTGACGCTACTGTTGAAGAAGTTCAAATGAATATGCTTATAAGCTTAAGATTCATTTATATTCTAGCAGGTGTATCTAATAGTGTTCCATTGTGTAAATAATAGCACATTTTTTTTATACATTCATCTGTTGATGGACATCAAGCTTGTTTCTATTATGTGACTATTACTGAATAGTGCTACCGTGAATATTTGTGTGTTTTTTTTTGTTTGAACATCTGTTTTCACTTTGCCTAGGAGTAGAATTACTGTATCGTATAGTAATTCTGTGTTTTTTGAGGAACCACTGAACTCTTTCCTAAAGTAGCTTCACCATTTTATGATTCTGGTATAATACTTGTAAGGTATGAAGGTTCAGTGGTAAAGAATCCGTCTGCTAATGTAGGAGATTCGGGAGACATATGGGTTCAGTCCCTGGGTCAGGAAGATCCCCTGGAGAAGGAAATGGCTACCTACTTCAGTATTCTGCCCTGGAAAACCCCGTGGACAGAAGAGCCTGGCAGGCTACAGTCATGGCTTCCCAAAGAGGCGAACATGACTTAGTGACTGAATAACAAAAAAACAAATGAGGGTTTCATTTTCTCCATATCCTTACCAAAATTTATTTTTAGTTTTTTTAAACTATAGTCATCCTAGTGAATGTGAAGTGGCATCTCATGGTGGTTTTGATTTGCATTTCCCTAATGTCTAATGATTTGGAGCTTATTTTCATGTGTTTGTTGGCCATTTGTATATCTTCTGTGGAGAAATTTCTAAGTCCTTTTTAATTGGTTTGTCTTTTTGTTGTTGAATGTTAGAGTTCTTTATGTATTCTGGATACTCTCAGATATACTGTTTGTAAATGTTTTCTCCCATTTTGTGTATTTTTATTTCCTTCATGATGTACTTTGATGCACAGAAGATTTTAATTTTATGAAATCTAACTTTTTTTTTCTTTTGTTGCTTGTTCTTTTACTTGTTCTTGTCCTATCTAAGAATTCATTGTCAAATCCAAGGTCACAATGATGTACACTTATGTTTTCTAGGAGTTCTATAGGTTCACTTTTTAAAAGTCTTTGATCCATTTTGAGGTTATTTTGTTGTTGCTTGTTTGCTTTGTTCTATGAGCCAAGCGTCCCAACTTCATTCTTTTACATGTGGTTATCCAGGTGTTGCTGCACCATCTGCTAAAGGAACTGTTCTTTCCTATTGAATAAACTCAGCACCCTAGTTGAGAATCAGTTGACCATAGTTGTATGAGTTTATTTCTGGACTCTCAGTTCTGTTCCATTGATCTATATGTCTGTCTTCACACTATACTTTTTTCATTACATAGCTTTGTAGCAGGTTTTGAAATCAGAAAGTGTGAGTCCTCCAGCTTTTTCTCTTTTAAGATTGTTTGCCTGTTTGGAAGTCCTTTATAATGCTATATGAATTTTAGTATCAGCCTTCCCATTTCTGCAAAAAGAGCAGTTGAAGTTCTGATAAAGATTGTGTTGAATTTGTAGATCAATATTTGGGAAATATCACAATCTTAGTAATTAATAAGTCTAAAAGTTCATGAACGTGGGATATCTTTGACCTTTAATTTCTTTTAGCAATGATGTTTTTTTATTTGTAAATTGCTTTTTTTTTTGACTTGGAGAATTCATGTCAGTACATACAACTATACTTTTTGTTTAATAATGAGAACATAGTATTACAAGGTACGGTAGCATAAATTATGAACCATTACATCTGTGCAGGTTGTTTATACATTTTTTCTTTTCCTGAACAGTTCTGTGATGAACTTGAATGTGTAAGTGTTTGTCCCTTTGCTGGTATTCCTTTATAGGATAATCCTACAGATGAAATAATTCAGTCAAGAGCTATATACATTTTCAGTTATAATAGTTTATATTAAATTGCAATATCAAAAACAAAACTTAACCAGTGAAGACCCCACTCCCCACCAATAGATTATGAACGTATCTATTTCCAACCCTATTGCCAGCACTAAATGTTATCTTAAATTTTTCGTCTATTAGATAAAAATTGGTATCTCGTTATTATTTAATTTCTGTTTGTTTATTTGACTGTCAGTATTAACGAATATGTTAAATATGAGCATATGTACTTCCCCCTTATGTTTATAGTCTTTGCTGTAAATTTTATTTTTATAGTATATTAACTTTCTTTAGCAACAGCTGTTTTTGACTGCATGACAGTTGGGCATTTAAAAAATTGGGTCCACATCGTGTTTTTGTTGTCTGAAAAATAGGTCTTCATTTTCATTATGTACTTACAATATCAACTTCTTTAACTAGGTTATCCTCCAAAGGAGTATGGAACGAGTACAGTCCTTTTTTCTAAGAAGTAAATGCCGTCTTCCTCTCAATCCAAGTCTTGTGGCAAAAGAATTAAATATTAAGGTGACATAAAATACTTTAGTTCATATTACATTTTCAAATATTGTGTAATAAAAAGGCAGGTGGGCAGGTATGCTTAAGGCAAGTGCAGTGCGTGGGTTGGTTATAAGTGCGTAGGTTGGTTATAAGTACTTCTGGTTGTGTGTTTGTGTAAAATCTGTTTTTATCTCAGTATATGCCTATCTAATTACCATTCTTGAACAAAACAGAATGAAATTATTTATTGACTTGAAATAAATTATTTTTTGCTGTGGTATAATAGTTGCATATGTTATAATTCCAGTGGTAAAACTCCCTAGCCACAGGTAGGCAGTTTTTTACCTTCCTTGTGAATGGCCACTTGGACTCTTCAAAGGTTTATAACACTTTTTAGAGTCATTAAAAAGTAGTTGTAATATCAAAATTGAGTAATTGTATTTTTAATTGGGCTAATAATAGTACAAATAATGGATTTTTCTCTAACTTGAGTTCAGCAAAAGTAACCAGTAAATTCATCCATTAGAGTCTGTTGTTTTGAAAGGAGTCTCAGATTTAATTTTTTTTTTAAGTTGACATATGGCTACTCTTCATTGGACTATAACAGTGGGTGACAGGGTTGTGTAATTATGTCGCTGAAGGTGGGTGTAGCAGGGATTACATTTTCCCTTTGGATTTTGTTTGTTGTTTTCTTTAAATTACTCTTACAGTCTTAAATTAGTTTTTTAACCAGTTTAATTTTATTTTATTTATTTATTTATTTATTTTTAACCAGTTTAATTTTAAATTTGATGTCTGCTAATGAATTTGTTCAGTTTATTTTTATTTCAGTATTATCATTTTAACGCTTAACATATTGTATTTGTAGTCGTGTTCCTTCTTCAGTTCTAATGCTGTGCCCTTGAAAGTCACAATGGTGAATGCTGATCCAATGGGGGAAGAAATTAATGTCATGTTTAAGGTGAGCAGAATAAGGTGACTTTGTTTGTTTGTTTGTAATTTAAAAATTCTTTTCTCACATTCCTTTTTCAGAATTGCAAAAGTAATTTTATTTAGTGTTAAATGAAATTGAATAACTGTGAAAAATTATTACTGCTATAAACTCTTTTCAAATGGATTTGGGAACAAGGGCAACTCTGGGCTAGAGCTGCTGCATATGGCCATCTTATGCTAGTTAAGTATATCACAGCTCCAGGTAGTGCCTTTCACCCAGACTATGATATAAATGGTACACCTTAGAGATGTGCAGAGTAAAATTGCAAAACTATGAACTGGCACTGTTTCTGAAAACATGTAACTTACCTGTGGGAATCTGTTACCAATCAGAGCTTCCAGGTGCATGGTAAAGGGGCAGTAGTAAAGAATATTCCTGCCAGTGCAGGAGACTTAAGAGACATGGTTCGATCCCTGGGTCAGGAAGATCCCCTAGACAAGGAAATGGCAACCCACTCAGTATTCTTGCCTGGAAAATTCAATGGACAGAGGAGCCTGGCAGGCTACAGTCCATTGGATCACAAAGAGTCAGACAGACACAACTGAGCATGCACACACATGCATTAGCAATCAAAGTTTTCTTTGTTGCAGTCACAGTTAGTATTATTTTTAGGAAAGAATGTAGAGATTTAGTTAATTCAATGAGTTTGATTAGTCAACTACCTTTGATATATATAGCAAGTTCCCATATACCCAGATCTGGTTTTGGACTCCATTTTATTTTACTGATGTCTTTGCCTTTTCCTAAAACAGTCTCATCTTTTTGAATACAGTAATTTTGTATGTTGTAATTTTTTTAAGGCAAATTACCTCTTTTTTTTTTCCCCATAATTTTCTTGGCTCATCTCAAAAATGTATTTATCATTATGTGTTTTAAAGTTATTTTATCCAATTTAAGAAGAAAATGAAAACTTAAATGTAATTCCAGTTGGAATTCATTTTTGGAGAGCTAACTTTTTTTTAAAGTAAACTGATCGTTGTAGATTCATAGTTCACTTTAAGAAATTACACAGAAATCCTGTGTACCCTTTACACAATGATATTATCTTGTACAATATTGCAGTTAGGATATTGACATCGATACAGTTAAGATATGAAATATTTTGATCATCAAAAAGATCACCCATATTGCCCTTTTAAAAAATTGAATATAATACTCATACTGTAAAACCTAGTCTTTTAAAGTGTACAGATCAGGAAATCGAGACGTAAAGAAGTTAAGTAACTTTCTCTGGGATGCTGCAGAAGAATAAAAAAGTGGTTCGGTTTGTCTCATTCTTTACTCTTTTCTCTATTCCCTTCTCCCCACTCCTCCCCCCTTTTTTATATGTAATCTATTAAGGCTTTTGGAAATGTACGAGTTTCATTTTGTTTCCTTAATTTCAAGGTTGGTGAAGATCTTCGGCAAGATATGTTAGCTTTACAAATGATAAAGATTATGGACAAGATCTGGCTTAAAGAAGGACTAGATCTGAGGATGGTAATTTTCAAATGTCTCTCAACTGGCAGAGATCGAGGTAAATCTGTTAGATGTAGTCTTTTTTTTTTTCCCCCTTGGATAACGCTCAGAGTGTTCATGCTCTAACGGTCCTGATGCTGGTCTGTGATCTCAACCATATTAGAATGTACAGACTTTATTTTATCAAAAGGAAATCAGGTCAGAGACTTCCCCCATGGTCCAGTGGTTAAGACTCTGCCTTTCCTCTACAAGGGGCACAGGCTTGATCCCTGGTCAGAATAATTCCTCAAAAAAGGGGCAGTCAAGTCTATTTAAGAATTCTTATTGATATTCAATAATAACTCAATGAGTAGCCCTAATCTTGCAAGACAGTACATCTTATGAAATGGAAGTCACTTTATCAAGAGAGATTGCTCAATAAGAGCCTGTCATTTGCTTGGATTAGTTTTTCTGTCACCATACTTATTTCATATAGTTGAACTCTTCTCTTTTATGGAATTCTGTGTAATTTTGTAGGCAGTGAACTTCCTCCCTTTATGTTGTTTCTAACTGATGGTTGAGTGCTTACCTTGTGCCTTGCCTTGTGCTAAAGCTTTTCATTTGTGTTATCTTTCAGTGTCCTTATTTTTCAAATGAAGAAACCACATTCACATGGTTAAAACCTGAAGTTTTTAACAAGCACCTTAGCCTATAATAATCAGTGTATAGTAATCCTCCTTTCTCCAGGTTCAGCAGTTGTCTTTGATACTTACCAGACATTGCCTCTTCTCTGCTGGATTCATTTTAAGTTCCCTTAGAGGATAATTGTACTTTGTATCATTATGAACTTTTATCCACTGTTTTGTACATAGTAGTTTGTATGTGTGTATATTTGTTAAAGAAATTAGAAATTTGTATGTATATTAAAAATTTGACAAATCATACTCATAAAATCAGGATGCAGGTATTCATTGAAAAAGGATGTCACTGTGAACTATAAATCAGATGATGTAATTAAGCAACATAAAAGATTCAAATGAATTCACTCTGCCATGTGTGACTATACTACTGGGGTTACAACCTAGCCCTGAATGCTTTCTTTTAAATGCCTTCTTTTGGAATGGCCTTCAGGCCTTAGCCTTCTTGGTTATATCTAGTCCTTTCTTCAAAGTAGGTCTCTGTATCTGTATCTTTTATTCTGTATACACATACAGTAAAATACTCATATAGCCTGTAATAGAATAAATTGGAGTCTAAATCTTAGTTTTCACCCACACCTCCTTGGCAGCCTGGCCCCAAAATATAACCATTTACATAGCTTTATGAGACTACTTTTTTTTTTTTTTTTCCATATCGCCCAGCATGCAGGAATCTTAGTTCCCTGACTAGGAATTGAACTTGTGACCCCAGCAGTGAAACTGGACCACCAGGGAATTCTCTTTCTGAGACTATTTTGTGTATGTTCCAACATGCATAATCTTTCTTTTAAACACAAAAGGTACAGTTCTCTATGTGGATTTGTGTTTAAAAACTTTTCTACATAAGTACAGCATTTACATTTCAGTAAGGAAGAGAAAATATGTAACCTGAGACTCAGACACATCACAAAGACCATCTTAATCTGTTCTTCTCTTGAAAGGGCTTCCTATACTCTGAAACACTCTTACATTGCCCGGATACGCGCTACAGAGAAGGTTCTTTTGTGCTGAAATGGGACAGCATGTATCTTATAAGTAGCTTTATTAGTGGAATCAGTTTTACCTAGTTTGTAATTAAAATTATTACTCTTTGTGGGAGTAGCACATGGATATACAGATATAAAGTCTCAAATAGTCAAATTCAGTTTTATATCTTGGGTACTTCTGAAAATAAAATTGGTTTTTATATTGATAGTTTTGATTGCTCACACTTTCTAGTATGGGCTGCCAGAGTTGATTTTTTAAAAATGATTATTCTAAACTGGTATCTTACGTCAAACATCGAAAGCTGTGCATTTGCAGGGACACATTTTCACATGTCTTAATGTTTTGTTGCTAAAGGCATGGTGGAGCTAGTTCCTGCTTCAGATACCCTCAGGAAAATCCAAGTGGAATATGGTGTGACTGGATCCTTCAAAGATAAACCGCTTGCTGAGTGGCTGAGGAAATACAATCCTTCTGAAGAGGAATATGAAAAGGTAATTAACTAGTCTCCATATTCTCAAGTACTTTCATTTTCCAGCTCTTGTGACTAGTCATTCAGTTTTAAGTTGTGAAAACAGTATTTTTCTACAAGTAAAGAAAAGAATAAAAAACAGAATGCTTTTAATGGCAAGGATCTGAGTGAAACCAATGCTAAATTACAAAAAAAGAAAAAAATTCCAAACATATATTTAGAGGCCAGCAAAACCAGAGGTATTTTTATAACCCAGACTGTTGTATTTCATGAAAATATGATAATAGAAGAAGATTGTAAAAGTAGAAGAAGATTCAAGCTCTCTGAGCTTGAATTCAGGTCCCAAGTCACTCAAGAACTGTAAAGATCCGTTGACTTAACCTCTTGTGCTTCAGTGATCTTTGCTATAAAACAGTATAGTATATATTATGACTGTAAAAAATAATGTATAAGATAATTGTGAGAATTAAATGAATTAATATATGTAAAGCACTACATAGAATAAATTCTGTAATTGATATTCTTCCTGTAGGAGGCATCAAGTTTTTGTTTAGTATACTTTTGAATTACATAATAGGAAAGGGAAATCTCGTAGCACATAAGGCTTCTAACAATCCTAAATTGGTCTAAGGAAGACTCAAGAAGACTTTCAATGGTGATACAGATCTTAGTTTTAATGAGATCCTAGTTTATGTCAAATCAATAATATATTACATTTGCAGATAGATATGTACAAATGCTACCTGTTGCTACCAATGCTACCTGTTGACCCTATGAAAGTAAATTACAGAAATCTTGTCCTCTGTTGGTCTTTACACTATTTAAGAGCTCTCTCTTGTAGTTTGGGACAAGAAGCCAGTGTTTATTTATAGTAATAATAGCTCTGTGATTCTGGATAAGTTGACACAAAATAATTGTCAAGTTGTTGTTGTTCAATCACTAAGTCATGTCTGACTCTTTGCGACTCTGTGGACTGCAGCATGCCAGACTCCCCTGTCCATATTTTAAGTGGATTTTATGCACTTGGCTCTTTCATGTGCTTTGCTTAGTAAGAGGGAATATAACACAGTGGGATCTCATTGCCTGGGTTTAAATCTTGATTCTGCCACTTAACAATGATGTAATCCTGGGCAGATAGATAATTTCTGTTTTCTTCAGTTTCCCTCATGCGTAAATGGCAAGATTAGTAGTATTTACATCACCATTGTAAAATTTTAAATGAATTTAATATGTACATATACACACATACACACAGTTTATATGAATGTGTGTGTGTATATATCATATTGAATTCATTTAAAATCTTATAAAAAAGAATGATCTAAATACTTACTTACATTAATGTAAATAGTATTTGTGTATATGTAGAGAGAGACTAGTGCAGTGCCTGGTTTGTGATAAGTGCTGTGTAAACGTATGCTCTTATCATCATCATCATCATCATCACTAACAATTTCTAGGGAGTTATGGAATAAAATTAATCCCATGAGCATGTAGAGCCTTATGACTTTCACTCAGAAATGTGGTGTCTTGAGAATAAATGCATGTGCTTTTAACTCAACATTAATAAAACTAAGATCATGATATCTGGTCCCATCACTTCATGGCAAATAGAAGGGAAAAAAGTGGAAGCAGTGACAGATTTTTATTTTCTTGGGCTCCAAAATCACTCGGGTTGTGATTGCAGCCAGGAAATTAAAAGATGCTTGCTCCTTGGAAGGAAAGCTATGACAAACCTTGGCAGCATATTAAAAAGCTTTTTAATCACTTTTAATCACATCACTTTTCCCACCAATGTTCATATACTCAAAGCTATGGTTTTTCCAGTAACCATGTATAGATTTGAGAGTTGGACTATAAAGAAGTCTGAGTGCCAAAGAATTAATGCTTTCAAATTGTGAAGCTAGAGAAGATTCTTGAGAGTTCCTTGGACTGCACAGAGATCAAACCAGTCAATCCTGAAGGAAATCAATCCTGAATATTCATTGGAAGGACTGATGCTGAAGCTCCAATACTTTGGCCACCTGATGTGAAGAGCCAACTCATTGGAAAAGACCCTGATGCTGGGAAAGACTGGAGGCAAAGGGGAAGGGGGCAGCAGAGGATGCGATGGTTAGATTAGTATCACTGACTCAATGGATATGAATTTTAGCAAACTCTGGGAGATAGTGGAGGACAAAGGAGTGGGATGTGCTGCACTCTGTGAGGTTGCAAAGTGATTGAACAACAACATGTGCTTTATATTAAAATATGCATTGTATACAATGTATCCTTCTATGTGATATTATATTATTAATTTAATCCCTAGGACAGGCAGGGCTAAAATGAAAGTTCTTCCAGCTTTGAGAAACTTGATGATGACACATAGTCACTAAATGGATGACAAAACACACTCATCGTATTATTAGATGTTTAAAGATATAAGCTTACTTTCTTTACACATGCCATTCCTACAAGCCAAAAAAGGAAAAAAATATTCCTTTATTTAGATTAATCTTTGTCCCAATGTTAAACAGCTTGTGGTAAGGAGCAGAGTCTGTGAAGAGCAGGGTTCCACAAACATGATGCTTAAAAGATGTTCAAAGGCAAATTATACCCTAAGTAGAGATTGGCAGAATCTCTACCTGCTGTGAAACAAAAGCTAGACAGAAGGGGCAATAACTCTTAGAAGGGTGTTTACTTTTGAAAAACTGGTATCTGTTACCATAAACCAGTTTACAAACTATTGAGAAAGAATAGAATTGTGTTTTCAATGAGTGATAAATTACTTTAATCTTTGTAACTCTGCCTCCTTTAAAAATAATCTTTTTCCTAAGATAATTTTATTTTCCCTTTATTTTTCCTTCCTAAGATAATTTTATCTTTCCTAAGATAATTTATCTTTATTATAGGCTTCTGAGAATTTTATCTATTCTTGTGCTGGATGCTGTGTAGCCACCTATGTTTTAGGCATCTGTGATCGACACAATGACAATATAATGCTTCGAAGCACAGGACACATGTTTCATATTGACTTTGGAAAGTTTTTGGGCCACGCCCAGATGTTTGGTAGCTTCAAAAGGTACTACTATTGTTATTATTGCTAAAGAAAATAGAGGCACTTCCTATTTCACAAATTAATGTCCCAAACTATTATCATATAAAATAAGCTACAAGGATATATTGTACAACATACGAAATATAGCCAATATTTTATAACATAAATGGAGAATCTTTAAAAATTGTCAATCACTTTATACATGTAACGTAATATTTTATATCAACTAAACTTCAGTTTAAAAAAAATGTTCTTGCTGTTCTTTGCCTTGTTGCTCCCTTTTAGCATAACTAGGGATGAAAAAGGCTTTAAAAGATGAGTTTACCATGTAGTAGAGAAGAATGTGTATGTGTGTGTAACCTTTGTTGAAATGAATTAAGGTGTATTTTGTCTTATCTAGTTAGGGTACCTATTAGAAATGTTCCCAATTGTATAATGGCAACAAACAGAAGAGTTTTCTCTATATTCATTTGTATGTACTGTTTGATCTCTGGTTGTGTGTAGACTGATAATCACCTTGGAAAATATCATATATAAATTCTACCCAAATAATGAGATTATATGATGGCTTTCCTTGAAATGTGAATTTTTTAGAATTATGTAAAATCAGAACTTCCTGATATTAAGTTGCTGCTGCTAAGTTGTGTCAGTCGTGTTAGACTCTGTGCAACCCCATAGACGGAAGCCCACCAGGTTCTCTGTCCCTGGGATTCTCCAGGCAAGAAATTGCTATGGCTCAGGTAGCTTTAGTTCAGTAACCATGTAATAGCAATAGCACTTATTTGCATATCTTCTGTAAATAATACTTTGTGTATACTTTCTTTTCTTTTCTTTTTTTTGTACTTTTAAAATAGGGATCGGGCTCCTTTTGTGCTGACCTCTGACATGGCATATGTCATTAATGGGGGTGAAAAGCCCACAATTCGTTTCCAGTTGTTTGTGGACCTCTGCTGTCAAGCCTACAACTTGATAAGAAAGCAAACAAACCTCTTTCTTAACCTCCTTTCACTGGTAACTCTGTTATTTACAAGCATTTAATTAATTTTGTTTCAATTCTTCCATGTTTCAGTATCTAAAGACAGATATTATGTGATTTTTGGAATAAAATTTATTCTGGTTTTAAATGTCAGGTATATTACTACTGAAATATTTTAAAATGTTGCCATGTGAAATATGCCAGACACCATTTATATGTCCATGCAATAAAAAAAAAGACCCTCAAGTGGATACCCTGGGGATGAGCGGTAATAGTATCTGAAAGGGACCCTGCGAGTGTCATATGGGATGCTGGTGAATATTTTTTGTCTTTACCTGTATATGTTCAGATTTTGGATATTTATTAAGCTGTGCTCTTAAGATTTCTGTGTTTTTTTGGATGTATATTTAGAACAAGCCAAAAAAAACCCCTATGATTATTGTGACTGAAATTGATATAGAAATGGAAGACTACACAGAGGGTTTGGATTTCACAGTTTTTATTCCATAGACTGTGACTTCCAAGAGTTGACCTCCTTGGCCAAGACTCTTCTTATTTCTGAGAGATTTAGGTCCCTAAAATACTAACAAACACCTCAAAACTCTGAGTCATTTATTTGCTTTTTTTCTGATTACTTGGCCAGCTTTTAGGGAGGGGTGCGGAACAGACTTGTAAAAAATTTGAGTCACAAGCTCTTTTTCCTTTATATAGATGATTCCTTCAGGGTTACCAGAACTTACAAGTACTCAGGATTTGAAATATGTTAGAGATGCACTTCAGCCCCAAACTACAGATGCAGAAGCTACCATTTTCTTTACTAGGTAAGGTATAATTTAAGTATATTAGAGAAGACACACCCTGTTTAGCTTTGATTTGTTTTCCTTAGTTTAAACAAATGCTATATATCAAAATTCTGACTTAACAAGAAAAAATTATGATTTACAATAAGCAAGTAGTAGGTTTATCAAAAGCTTGTTTCAAAAGTTTATTTACTGAATAAATGTGAAGGATTGGCAATAGCACTTTAAAAAATCCATTTGTTTTGGAAATTTGCCTGGTGGTCCCGTGGTTAGGACTCAGTGCTTTCATTGTGGTGACCTGGTTTCAATCCCTGTTCAATGAACTAAGGTTTTGCAAGACGTACAGTGTGGGCCCCCCCCCCCCCCAGATTATTTATCTCAAAATATGATCTTATATTTAGAATATATATGATTTTAATTCTAAACATTCCATTTATGAACAGTTTTTGCAAAACATTTTTTCTACAGTGCCGGATACAAGGGTTTTTCCTAAAATGATATCTATACCACTGTATCTTTTAGGATTCTGCCATAACAATTTTCATGGGTACTGTAAGTGCTTAAAACAGTGACCTCTGGGACACTGCTGTTAAATTGTTATTACATGATGTAGTGCTTGAAACACATATTCCAGTGACTGGCATTTGAATTTGTGATTATTACTTTTAAAGAAAATCTTCCTGTAGGCAAATATGTTCTACACATCTGGTGACCAGGTTGGTCACAGACTGGTGATACCACCTCATTAAATGCCACAGAAGGGAGGAAGGAGCGCATAGGCTCGTGTTCTTTTCTTTCCTTTTTCTCTTGCCTTCTTCCTCTCATTGGAGAAGAAGTAGCATACACTGGGCTGGACTTCCCTAGTCTTATGAGTCTGGGCTGAGTTGAATTGAAGGAAGCTGACTTTTGTATAGCCTTCCAGACTAATGTTGATAATTTAGGTATTGATGAGTTTTGTTTTGTTTATTGAGACTTGTTGGCTCCCCTGGGCCAAACTGTAAAGCAGGCATTAAGTGTTAGTCAGTTGGCCTGCCATACCAATATACCGTATACCATAGACAGGGGACTTAAACAAAGGAAATGAATCTTCTCATCGTTCTGGAGGCTGGGAAGTCCAAGATCAAGGTGCTAGTCAGTTTGCTTCCTGGTAAGGATTCAAGCTTGAAGATGACTGACTGCCTTCTCGCTGTTTCCTCGCATGAAGGAGGAAGGAGAAGAGAAAGGAGGAAGAAAGTCATTATAATAAGGACACTGTCTCCATAAAGGCCCTATGAGTTGGGGCTTTAGCATATGAATTTTGGGGGACACAAACATTCAGTCCATTAACAAGGACAAACTCTTTTGTGTGAGGTTCCCTCACACAAGAGAGTTTCTTTTGACACTGTTTCTTTGTGTATTCCTTTATTCTGTTTTCCTTTGCTTGTCTAAAATGATTTATTCAGGCCTGCCTTCCAAATTTATCCCCACCAAACTCTGCGTCTTGTCAAAACTTCTTTTTCCAACTGAGAGAAATGATAACTTTCTGAAGAAGGAATAAGATACCAGATTCTACTAGTCAACTATTTGATAGAATGGGGTTTTGGAATTTTGGATTACTTTGGTTGCTTTCTTGTATGTCTGTTTAGTTGCTGCCTTCCATATTTATTAAAGTGAATAAATGAACCGTCTTTTGGCATCATACCAACCATCTTCTCTCCCTAATAGCTTTTAAAATTAGTATTGGACCCCACAGAGCTTAAGAAATCCAAGCATCATTTCTTAGAGACAGTGGGATGAGATGGAATGGAGACTTTCCTGTGCTAAAGTATTTTTGTTGGGGTGAGATACATTGTAACAGGTTTTTGGCCTATGGGGCAAAGGAAATCCTGACAAAGTGAGAATCTACTTACTATTTTTAAAAGGAATGAAAAAAAATAAATAAAAGGAATGGAATTGTTTATTTAAATGAGAATGTTTTCTCAGTGTGTTAACACATTTTATTTTGTAGACTGATTGAATCAAGTTTGGGAAGCATTGCCACAAAGTTTAACTTCTTCATTCATAACCTTGCTCAGTTGCGTTTTTCTGGTCTTCCTTCCAATGATGAGCCGATCCTTTCATTTTCACCCAAAACATACTCCTTTAGACAAGATGGTCGAATCAAAGAAGTTTCTGTTTTCACTTATCATAAGAAATACAACCCAGATAAACATTACGTAAGTTTGGTTTGGTATCAGTAGAGACTCATGCATGCAGTCTTGTTCTCTCCTACTTCCTTCACTGACTCTGCTAAAGTTCAAGCATTTGTTCTTTTCATACTTCTTTCTTCCATGGATGGTCCCAAACCCCTAAATGTACTTGGAGCATCCCTAAACTGTTTTTTGGTGTTTATTTCTTGGTAAATTTGCTCCAAAACCGTGAGGGACCAATGTTACTCTTCTTTTCAGAGACAAGACTGAAAGGGTGATGCTATTTTACTTTTCTCCTTATCTTCAATTTGTTCTTAATTTCAAAGGTAAAGCTTGCTCAGTGTAACAAACTCAACCAATATAGAAGTATATAAATTAAAAATCTAAGTTCTCATTCCACTCTCTAGGGACGAAGTATTATAACATATGCACATAAAGTTTGTTTTTTTGAACAAACCAGAATCTTTCAGTGTACTTTTTTTCCCCCTTCAATAGTATAGCATTATTATCTTTTTTGCTGTTATTTTTGTGCTAATATTTTTGCTGGATAATATTTACAGTACTGTCAGTCTTTAAATTTTTGACAAATTGATAGAGCTTAGAAAGTGACTTCACTAGTATTTTGATTTTCAGCTGTTATTAGTAAAGTTTTATATGTTCACAGAATATTTTAGGACACCATTTAATTGAATAATTCATTGTTTTCCCCAGTGATTTATAATATCTTATTTAAATATACTGAGTTATATCCGTGAATTTATTTCTGGTCGTCTGTAGATATAAATGACTCTGTGCACCAGTATTTTACTCTGTAAAGTATGTTATAATGCAGTTTAAATATCCAGTAAAACAGGTTTTCCCCATCTCCCTGTCACACTATATTTTGCCGTCTCCTTTGCTCTCCTTAATGAATTTACTTGCTAATATTTTCATTGAAAATGCACTGCACTTATAAGTTTGGAAAGTACATTTATTTAATCCGAGAAATAGAATGCCTTTCACGTTCCAATTCTTATTTATCTTAGACAATAGTAAAAGATACTCTTAGAAGGTAATTAAATACATTGGTTTTTATATTTGTTATTTTCTATTGTGACATACATATTACAAAGTGAAGACCCCTTAGTACATATAATGATCAAGCTGAAAATTTTCTATCAAGAAAGGTTATATTATAAATTTAACATGTTTGGGATGTGATTTCCTTTCAGATTTATGTAGTCCGAATTTTGAGAGATGGACAGCTTGAGCCATCATTTGTGTTCCGAACATTTGATGAGTTTCAGGAACTTCACAATAAGCTCAGTATTATTTTTCCACTTTGGAAGTTACCAGGGTATGTTCTCATTCTTGTTCGTTAATGTTGTTTTAATAGGAAACAGTTTCTTTATTACCAAGTACAGGTCAAAAGCTTTGTGTTAAGTTACTGTAAAATGGACTATGTGTGACTATGGACTGTGTGTGACTAATTTTCCTTGGTATCACAAGAGCCTAATACGTACAAGACATAAACAAGGAACTAAGTTTTTCTTGAATGAATAAATGATCA
Organism: Bos indicus x Bos taurus; assembly: GCF_003369695.1. Lineage (NCBI taxonomy): Eukaryota > Metazoa > Chordata > Mammalia > Artiodactyla > Bovidae > Bos > Bos indicus x Bos taurus. Next base: position 48,887,195 of record NC_040090.1, on the reverse strand, counting down.
CGATCTTAAAATATGGGGTTTTCTAGCTTTCTAAAGCACTGCAGGAATAATTATTGTGGTTATACTGAGCTTCTCTGAAAAATAAGAAATTGAGACACTGCAGTAATCAAAATGATAGTGTTTAGGTTTGTTTTTGATGCCCTTTGGAAACCTTCAGTTTTTAATGTAGGTAATGACCAGTAAATTCCTGTGTTGAATTATTCACATTGTTCTCAGACTAGATTTCAAAAGTAAGGAGGCAGAAAAGTGGGTATGAGTTTATTTCCACGTGCAGTCTCATTTTTCTGTTGCCACCAAAATTAGCAGTTAAGATGATTTGAGCTCTGTGGCATTTGTGGATTTTACTGGTATCTACAATAGTTGTGATTAATGAATAACGGTTGTTTTGGAGGATAAGATCTGCATATTTGTGAGTGGTTAATCTTGAGAAGAAATAAGTAGGAAATAAGTAATAAATATGCTGCTGCCGCTGCTAAGTCACTTCAGTCGTGTCCGACTCTGTGCGACCCCATAGACTGCAGCCCACCAGGCTCCCCTATCCCTGGGATTCTCTAGGCAAGAACACTGGAGTGGGTTGCCATTTCCTTTTCCAATGCATGAAAGTGAAAAGTGAAAGTGAAGTCGCTCAGTCGTGTCCGACTCCCAGCGACCCCATGGACTGCAGCCTACCAGGCTCCTCTGTCTGTGGGATTTTCCAGGCAAGAGTACTGGAGTGGGGTGCCATTGCCTTCTCCAAGTAATAAATATAGTGTATTAACAAAACAATATTCCTTTTGTACCAAAGTCATAAAAGGATGATGTATACTTGAACTGTTTCATCTCCAGTACTTAGAAAAGAAATCAAAAAATTATAGTGAATTAAGGCTCCATTTTCTATTTCAGTGTATAAAAGAGTATTTCTGAGTATTGATTCTATAAATACTCCCAAATGAAATTACTTAAATCCCACTTCTTTTTGTCTTTCTTTTGTAGCTTTCCTAATAGAATGGTTCTAGGGCGAACACACGTAAAAGACGTAGCAGCCAAGAGAAAAATTGAATTAAACAATTATTTACAGAGTTTGATGAGTGCGTCAATGGATGTAGCAGAGGTGACTATCCTAACTGAAAAATAATAACACACTTTTTTGTGTGCTGCATAATATTTAAATTAATGAACCTTTCTTCTCTTCCACTTTAGTGTGATCTTGTTTGTACCTTTTTCCACCCTTTACTTCGTGATGAGAAAGCTGAAGGAATAGCTAGGTCTGCTGGTGAGATTGTTTTTTTCTTTATTGATACTTCATGGCTCCCCTATGACCTGCAAGCCTGTAACTTCTCTGTGGATGTGGTGGAGTGACAGTGGGGTTACTGTCTATAACCAGTGAGAATGAGATTTTCTCCAACATGTGAGGATCCGGGAATTAAAGCAAACACTTTTGTTGCAGCTTGAACCACTGCAAGCAACATCGCATAAAAATGAACATCTTTGTATTTTCAGATGCAGGTTCCTTCAGTCCTGCTCAAGGCCAAATAGGAGGAGCAGTGAAATTATCTATCTCTTACCGAAATGGTACTCTCTTCATCATGGTGATGCACATCAAAGATCTTGTGAGTGATTACAAGTAATGATGATTGTAGAAGAAACCTATTCTGTGGTAGGAAGCATTACTGTTAAGGGAATGCTTTTCTTTACAGGTTACTGAAGATGGGGCTGACCCAAATCCATATGTCAAAACATACCTACTTCCAGATACCCACAAAACATCCAAACGTAAAACCAAAATCTCAAGAAAAACTAGGAATCCAACATTCAATGAAATGGTAAGTTAAAAATCTATTAAAATCTGCTAACTCTTAGTCAACTACTATTTGGGCATAAACACCACATTATTTATGTACGTTAACATTATATCCACATAAAAATATCCGGATAGAGATTTGAAAGCAAATAATACTGAATTTTCATGAAGGATATAAATTTATGAAAACCATGGAATACCCTTTCAGTACTTTAAAAGCATATAAAATATTTGGTGAAGATAGTTGGTATTATTCTCACAAAGTAGTGAGAGTTTTTTCTAGTTAGTGTTATATACTTTCACAAAACTGAAATGAGGTCAGTTTTTCAGTTTTCTTAGTCAAACGGAGAAGACTTGATTAAGGAGATAATGCCCAGAAGTTAAGAGACTAGCTTTACAACACTCCAGATTTGCTATAAACTGCATTTGTAGTTGGCAAGTTTGCACGGAGTGATGGATAATCAGAAATTACCACCTCATGGTATATAAAATCCAGAAAAAGGACAATCTCCTATTAGGAGATTGTAATTGCTTACTTTTTATAAAATTGTTACAGTTACTCTTTCCCAGCTTGCTTCCTTCTACTCTTTTTCTTCCATTCTCTTCCTTCCATTTCTCTTTTAAAGATGATCTATTAAATCATCTTAAGGGAAATCATCGTAATTTCCCTTCCCCATACCTCCATTTCAGAAAAACCATGTGTTTAATTTTTAGCCAATAGTAATTTTCTGCTTTGTGCATTTGAATGTGAGACACTGGGAGGAATGACAAGATAAAGTCCAGGACTCCTGAAGTACAACATGTGCATCTAAATACGAGACAGACTCTACTCGATGTGTCATAATCAGTGTTACCAATTGAAGGCACTCTAATAACCTTTCTTATGTTTTTACATAAAATAATCCTAAAAACCAGACAAATGATTTGTAATCTGCTGTTTCTTTCTGTCTTTGCTATAGCTTGTGTACAGTGGATATAGCAAAGAATCCCTAAGACAGAGAGAACTTCAGCTGAGTGTACTAAGTGCAGAATCTCTGCGGGAGAACTTTTTCTTGGGTGGAATAACCCTGCCGTTGAAAGATTTCAACTTGAGCAAAGAGACGGTTAAATGGTATCAACTGACTGCAGCAACCTGTTTGTAAGTTAGTGAATTTCTGAGCTTTGGAAGCAAGAACAGTTATATAAATATGTGTACACACACATGTGAACTTTTTTATACTTGGACAGAAATTATACAGTAAATGTACTTGCTGCATTTCAACACATCTGGTGGACCAACAGTCACTTAACTAACTTTTATGACTTTGTTGACATCATTGCTATTTTAAAGTCATTGTATAGAATGCTGTAAATCTTAAACTTAATATATAATAAGTCCTAAAAAAGACTTTGAGTTGGTGAAGGAGTTAATCCTTTCTTGAGTAATTGAGTAATAGCTTTAGTGTGGTCTGATACTATTTTGTCAGTTCAGCCATCTATTTCATATTGGTCTTACACAGACACAGCACGTTTGTTTCCCTGTTTTGCACCTTTTACAGCCTTTACCACTGTGTATGTTCATAAACACCAAAGGAGAGCAAAGGTGCAGAATGTTACCATAAGATGCAGCTGCTACTCATAGGGCCGAAAAGCAAAGCACAAATAATAAATAGTTAAGAACTACTAAGTAGTGTATAGAGTAGGGAAAATAACACTGCTTTTTATTATATTCATGTCTTTCAAGCCTTTTTCAGAATACGTGCCAGTCACTGAAGTTGTAAATAATGGTGCCTTAACTTCATATGCTTCTCTGGTACTTCATTCTGAGTTTTTTCCTGACTTCATAAATAGTTCAGTAGTTTCCACTCACTTTTTACTAAAATAAGAAGTAATGTACACTTACTAATGTTTTTCCCACAGATAGATAATTTTCTATACTTCAGATGTATAACTTATTTAAACATCAGCCATTTGATACATGTTTTTATTGCCCAGTAACTGAATGAGATTCATCAACATAACTGTACACTAAATTCCATCATTCCATTATAATCCTACTTTTATTCCCAGGAGTGTGAACTGAAATTTGGTAATTTCACCCCCATGGATCTATACTCCACTCTCTCATTAAACAAGAGAAAATGTGTGCACCCAAGTGTCCATTCCTGTTCTGTAGAAGAACTCCACAAGTAGGGCAGACTCTTCACAAGACGCCCAGGACGAGAGATCCAGGGTCCACACTAAATTTTAACGTATACCTTTATGGCACAGTTTGTCTGGTTTACTCAAAATATGTGAATATTTTACATTCACATGAATTACTTTCCTTAATACAATATTTAGAATCATTAGGGACATGATTGAAATCATTCTCTAGTAACCATTAAGAATAGGGTTCATTTTTATTAGTTATTCATTCAACTTTACACATAAATTGTTTAGTTTGGATAAAAAGGTATATATAATATTAATTCTCATGGCTAGAATAGGAATTCAGACACTTAAAAGTTACCACTTTTAAGTAGTAAGAGATTGTAGCAATCTAGTTGCTGTGAGATAACTGATAAAATATGCAATGAAAAATACCAAGAAAGGAAGGACAATCTCTGATTCAGTTGCCCAGAACAGAATTTTTATAAACTGTGCAGATATTTAATGTAAATGGTGATACCTGCAGAGCAGACATAGAAGAGTTGAGATGTATCAGTGGGACAGATTAAATAGAAAACTTGAATTTTTGGTGCCTAACACTAATGGTCCATTTGTAGGATACCCCATATATGAATGTCTTTTTTTATATTAAAATGTGTTGTCTATTTAATAAGTTAATTAAAATGCAGATCAGAGCACCACCATTTATTTGCTTTTTCCATATACAGTTAACATTTCCTTAAAGTGTGTAAGTAGCTTTGCAAATGTAAAAAAGTACTAGATATTTTCACTTGTTTTTAAGACCTAATTCCATTCCATGAATTGTCACTTAGCCACTGTTTTTAAAAAAAAAAAAAGTACTGTCTTGGTAAAAGGTCACTGTTACTTGGACTCAGTGTATGCTGCCTACTTGCAGTCTTGTTACGGCAGTGTCTTTTACAAGTAGAGCTAGAGAATGGGATGTCACTTTTCAATTATAAGAAATAGGGATTCTTATCCAAAAGTGTGTATTATATGCTCTGTATAGTTAACCAGAGTTCAAACAAGTGGTAATGTTTCTCTTAATTTAACTCATTATGTGCCTTCTTTGGACATTAAAAAACACATATATTAAATGTATTTTAAATATAAGTTATTTCTTTGTGAACGCTAATCGTCAGCCCTTACCAAAAAAATAAATTGACAGAGGCACCTCTTTGCACTACTTACTATCAATAAACTTTAAATTGGTTGTTTTTTGAAACATTTTTTTTTAAAGCTTGCATTAAAGTAAATCTGAAACAAATGTTTAAACAAACTAGCTAAGACACTAATTTTTATGTATAATCACAATGTTTCACACCTATCTTTATTGAGTAAAAATAGTTATGCTACATGTAAGACTGTGTGTAAAGAATAATGGAGCTAAAAATACATTTTGTAATGATCATAGTGTAACTTAAGCAGAAATTTTTTCCCCTTGCAGTGTTTTAGAATTTGAAAATAATGGTTTCTCAAAGAACCTATTAATTTCTGTACTGAGGAATCCAAGACTTGCACTGATGTTTTTATTACTGCCTTTATAAGAATCTATAGGTATGTCAATGTTAAGGCATGTATGATCTTTGATAAAATATTCTTTTATCTTTTCAAATTAATGTTATATGAAACTTTCAATATTTTGCCTTAAATTGGTTGACTGTTTTTTCTATGATTCACGTGGCATTTAAAAAAGAAAACATTCAATTTGATACTTAAGATTTAAGATCACAAATGGATAAAGCCCCACTACCATAGTCCATGGATTTACTTACATGCTGTTTGACTAGCAGTGCAAATAGGAATATATATGGCAATTAGTCTCATCTATAAGAACCAAATAATTTAATTATATTAAGGTAGTGAATAAAGATGTATAATATTTTTATTAATACCTTAAAATATTCAGTGGATTGAATGTGACTTCATAACTGTACTATGATTGTATTAAAATATTTCTGGAACAAAGGAACTGTGGTGTCATTTTCTTCATCAATATGTTAACACTTTTGGTTTCAGACTTTGATAATGAGCTCACTGTTGCTCTCTTTGCATCTCACCCAGGAGTTTATTAGGTTCAGGTAATCCTGAATTTCAGAACTGGCCTGTGATTTGCCCTTAAAAATGTCCAGAGAGTGTCTGACATTTAAGTGTGGTTCTTGGAAGGTCTGGATTGCCACTTTGTTAGAGTTCCATCACTATTTCATTGAAGTGAAATGCTTCTATTAGTATGGTCCCTGCCTTTGGTAGTTTATTTAAATACTAGAGTATAGTGACAGCCATGCTTGTAGACATATCTTCAGAACAGAGAATGTAGTTCTTAATACCATACCTCCATCCTGGAATGATACCAGTGAGGTTGTGGTTCTCTAATCCTAGAGGTAACATGTAAAAGAGCCAGAGACCATGAAAAAGCAGTAACTTAATTACAGCCAGCTTATTTTTTGAAACACTTTGTCATGCAAATTTTAGACATACAAAGTTAGACAACAGTTTAATGAGCTCCATGAATGAATCCCATCACACGCCTTCAACAGTTACTATCTTAGGGATAATCTTGTTTGGTCTGTATTAATGAGGATGTACCTAGGTATAGACACCTTTTTATATTTTTCTCTTTAGGATTCTTAAATATATAGATCAGTAACTTTTTTCAGTTCTGAATAATTTATTATGAATTCTTTTCCATTTCACTACTTCTCTTTTCAACTGTTTAACCCCCATCCATTGAGATTTTAATTTTGGTTATTATATTTTCACATCTGTTTGGGTTTCTTTTTGTTTGGATCACAAACCAAAAGACAAAGGACTTCCAGGATCAATGAGGAAAGAGTAGTATTTTTTTTTTCAACAAACCGTGTGAGGACAACTAGATAACCATGTACAAAAAATAAAGTAGGACTCTTAGAACATAAAATTTAATTCAAAGTGGATCAGAAACTTAAACATAACTGAAGTTAAAAATCCTAGAAGAAAACACAGGTGTACATCTTTGTAGCCTAGAATTAGACAGGTTTTCTTAAGTATGTCACAAAAAAGGACAGGCAACAAAGAAAAACAGATAAATTTGATTTCATCAAAATTAAATACGTATATGCATAATAAAGTAAAAGGACAACTCACAGAATGGGAGAGAATATTCACAGATCGTGTATCTGATAAGGACCTGGCATCTTGAATACATAAAGGACTCATAAAATTCAAGAGAAAGCAAAGAATTTTTGAATAGACATTTCTTTGGCCAAATGTCACAGGAATAGATGCTCCAGTCAGTTGGGCTTCCTCAGTGGCTGAGATGGTAAAGAATCCGTCTTCGATGTAGGAGGCACAGGTTCGATCCCTGAGTTGGGAAGATCCCCTGGAGAAGGGAATGGGAACCCACTCCAGTATTCTTGTCTGGGAAATTCCGTGAACAGAGGAGCCTGGCGGGCTATAGTCCATGGGGTTGCAAAGAGTCAGACATGATTGAGTAACTAACACTTTCACTTCATCTCAGTCTCTAGGGAAATACAAAACAGGCATGTGAAAAAATGTTCAACATCACTAATAATTCAGTTCAGTTCAGTAGCATCCGACTCTGCAACCCCATGAATCGCAGCCTCCCTGTCCATCACCAACTCCCGGAGTTCACTCAGACTCATGTCCATAAGTCAGTGATGCCATCCAGCCATCTCATCCTCTGTCGTCCCCTTCTCCTCCTGCCCCCAATCCCTCCCAGCATCAGAGTCTTTTCCAATGAGTCAAGTCTTCGCATGAGGTGGCCAAAGTACTGGAGTTTCAGCTTCAGCATCATTCCCTCCAAAGAAATCCCAAGGCTGATCTCCTTCAGAATGGACTGGTTGGATCTCCTTGCAGTCCAAGGGACTCTCAAGAGTCTTCTCCAACACCACAGTTCAAAAGCATCAATTCTTTGGCGCTCAGCTTTCTTCACAGTCCAACTCTCACATCCATACATGACCACTGGGAAAACCATAGCCTTGACTAGACGGACCTTTGTTGGCAAAGTAATGTCTCTGCTTTTTAATATAGCCATCATCAAAAGCCTAAAAATAAATGCTGGAGAGGGTATGGAGAAAAGGGATCCCTCCTACACTGTTAATGGGAATGTAAATTGGTGCAGCCATTATGAAAAACAGTATAGAGTTTCCTTAAACTAAAAAAAAAAAACATATGATCCAGCAGCCCCACTTCTGGGCATATATCCAGAGAAGACAAAGGTTTTAATTTGAAAAGTACATGAACCCTAATGTTCATTGTTGTTGTTCAGTCTCTAAGTCACGTCCAACTCTTTGAGACCCCATGGACTGCAGCATGCCAGGTTTCCCTGCCCTTCACTATCTCCAGGAGTTCGCTCGAACTCATGTCCATTGAATTGGTAATGCCATCCAATCATCTTGTTCTCTGTCACCCACTTCTCCTCCTGCCCTCAATCTTTCCCAGCATCAGGGTCTTTTCCAATGAGTCCATTCTTCTCATCAGGTGACCTAAGTCCCAGAGCTTCAGCTTCAGCATCAGTCCTTTCTATGAATGTTCAGCATAGATTTCCTTTTGGATGGACTGGTTTGACCTTGCAGTACAAGGGATTCTCAAGATTCCTCTCCAGCACCACAATCAAAAAGCATCAGTTATTCACCACAATTAAAGAAACTCAGCCTTCTTAATGGTCCCACTCTCGTATCTGTCCAGGACTACTGGAAAAACTATAGCTTTAACTATATGAATCTTTGTCAGCAAAGTGATGTCTTTACTTTTCAATATGCTGTCTAGGTTTGTTAGAGCTTTTCTTCCAAGGAGCAAGCACCTTTTAATTTCCTGGCTGCAGTCACTGTTTGCAGTGATTTTGGACCCCAAGAAAATAAAATCTGTCACTGTTTCCACTGTTTTCCCATCTATTTGCCATGAAGTGATGGGACTGGATGCCATGATCTTAGTTTTTTGAATGTTGAGTTTTCAGCCAGCTTTTTCACTCTCTTCTTTCACTCTCTAGTTCCTCCTAGCTTTCTGCACCAGAGTGGTATTATCTGCATATCTGAGGTTGTTGATATATCTCCAGGCAATCTTTCATTCAGCCCTGCATTTCACATGATGAACTCTGCATATAAGTTAAGTAAACAGAGTGACAATATACACCCTTGACGTATTCCTTTCCCAATTTTGAACCAGTCCATTGTTAGCGTCCGGTTCTAACTGTTACTACTTGACCTGCATACAGGTTTCCCAAGAGACAGGTAAGGTGGTCTGGTATTCCTATCTCTTTAAGAATTTTCCTGTTGTGATCCACACAGTCAAAAACTTTAGCATAGTCAATGAAGTAGATGTTTTTCTGGAATTTCCTTGCTTTTTCTATGATCCAACGGAAGTTGGGATGTGGGCAATTTGATCTCTGGTTCCTCTGCCTTTTCTAAATCCAGCTTGTATATTTGAAAGCTCTCAGTTCCTGTACTGCTGATACCTAGCTTGAAATATTTTGAGCATTACCTTGCTAGCACATGAAATGAGCACAACTGTATGGTAGTGTGAGCATTCTTTGGCATTGCCTTTCTTTCGGATTGAAATGAAAACTGACCTTTTCCAGAGTGGTACTATTTACAGTAGTCAAGACATGGACACAACCTAAGTGTCCATCAACAGAGCAATGGATAAAGAAGATGCTGTGTACATCCTAGCTCAGTTGTGTCTGACCTTGCAATCCAATGGACTATAGCCCGCCAGATTCCTCTGTACATGGAAGTCTCCAGGCAAGAATACTGGAGTGGGTAGCCATTCTCTTCTCCAAGGGGTCTTCCTAAGCCTGGGATCGAACTCATGTCTCCCACATTACAGGCTGAATCTTTACCACTTGAGCCACAAGATAAGCCCCAGTGTGTATTACTCAGCCATTAAAAGAATGAAATAATGACATTTCAGCAACACGAGTGGACCTAAAGATTATAGAGATAAATACTACATTACTTTGCCAACAAAGGTCCATCTAGTCAAAGCTATGGTTTTTCCAGTAGTCATGTATGGATGTGAGAGTTGCACCGAAGAACTGATGCTTTTTAACTGTGGTGTTGGAGAACACTCTTGAGAGTCCCTTGGATCAGTCCTGAATATTCATTGGGTGGACTGATGCTGAAGCTTCAATAATTTAGCCACCTGATGTAAAGAACAGACTCATCTGAAAAGACCCTGATGCTGGGAAAGTTTGAAGGCGGGAGAAGGGGCTGACAGAGGTTGAGATAGTTGGACAGCATCACCAACTCAATGGACATGAGTTCGAATAAATTCCCAGAGATGGTGATGGACAGGGAAGCCTGGTGTGCTCCAGTCCTTGGGGTCGCGAAGAGTCTGACACGACTGAGCGACTGAATTGACTTATATATGGAATCTAAAAAACAGTACAAAGGAACTTACTTTAAAAACTGACTAACATATATAAAACAAACTTTGCTTACCAACAGGGAAAGCAGAGGATGGATTAGGTACTTGTTTTTTTAAAAAATGTAAAATGACTGTGAAATGACATAGAGGTCAGGACCAGACAGCTTGTAGTCAGGCACCCCTCCCCTGAAAGGTTACAATTAGAGATAAGAAGTGTTACCAGTTGGCTAAGGGCAGCCCTTTATCGTCATGCTATTGTAAGCTTTTTTAAGCTTTTTTTTTTTTTTTTTTTTTTTAATTTTGGCCATGCTCTGCAGGCTTGGTGGATCTTGCTTCCCTGACCAGGTATCCAACTGAGGCCTTAGGCAGTGAAGGCAAGTATCATAACCACTAGCCGGCCAGGGAATTCCCCCTTGTGAATATTTTAAGGGGAGGGACAGACTTGAGGTAACTAGTGTCAAGACCAGCCTGGGCGCAGCTGAGTGGATGAGCAATAGTGTATGGATGAACTTTGCCGCCCAAACTCGCTGGGCCACGGGGACGCAGATAACCACCTTGCCCAAGGCCGGGGAACCCCTGCAGCTCTATGTGCTCCAAGCGCACTCCCAGTCCAGCATCCAAATCCGCAGTATCCTGGATAAGCAGTGTCTCGTCTGGATTCCACTGCCCAAGCCGGAAGCGGATCCTTTTTTCCGCTCCAGCCTAGTGCCGCCTCAAACACCGATGCCTGCCGGGAAGTGTAGTCCACGTCGAAGTACATTTCCCGGCGGACGCCGGGAAATACGCAGCGAAGCTCCGCCTCCTGCAGGGGCGGAAGCCAGGACGTGTGAGGCCACTTCCTGCGTGGAGGGTGGCTTCCTGCGGCTCTCCCACCCTCTCTCTCCTTTTGCTACCACACCGCCGCCATCATGGGTCGCATGCACGCTCCCGGGTGAGCTAGGGTTTATGAGCGGGTTGCAAGGCTGAGTCTAGGGGTGGAGGGAAAGGAAGGAGCGTAGGCAGTGGGTCGAGGGGGTAAGGTTTGGGGCTGCTCTGGCGGGGCTCGCTTCTTCACCCCGATACTGCTTTTCTCTCCAGGAAGGGCCTGTCCCAGTCGGCTCTGCCCTACCGCCGCAGCGTCCCCACCGTAAGTAGTGTGCGGGTACCGAGGAGAGGCCGGGAGGCGGTGGGGGTGCCATCAGTTGCTCGGAAGATGCGGACCACGTGTGCATGAGCGCAGTTTTGAGGGTGGAGAGGGCCGCTGCGCTTCGGTTCCATTCCGTATTTCTCGTCTTAAGGCCGCTTTCTCTCCCGCGAACAGTGGCTGAAGCTCACTTCTGACGACGTGAAGGAGCAGATCTACAAACTGGCCAAGAAAGGCCTGACTCCCTCACAGATCGGTGAGTCAGTCTGTTTAATGTAGCCCCTTCCTCCTGACCTCGTGTAACGTGCTGAAAAACAGTGGGGCTAAATGTCTCACATGTGGTTTGAAAAATTTTTGCTCGTTTTCCTGACTTTACTGTTGACCGAGGCCTAGCCCTCCTTTGCTGAACTCTCAAGGTCTTATTTGAAAGACGGTAAAATAATTAAAATGTGTTCAAAATTTTAATGAGTACTTTCTTTGGGCTGGGCACTCTTCTTACGTGCGTGGTTCTAAGCGCTTTCCATTTTATGACCCGAGTTAATTCTGACAGCCATAGTTTCAAATAAATAGTAGACGTTTTCCTGAAGTTGGGGTAACTGAGGCACGTTGCAGCTGTATAAACAAGCCTCAGATCACACAGCTGTTAGTGAAGCTGGGACTGGCTGCTCTGAGTGCTCATTGCTTTCTAACAGATGTGGTTTGAACCTCAGCTGTGTGTGACTTTGTGCAAATGGCTTCGTTCTGCAAATGTTTGCCAGCTGTGTGATCCCCGATCCTGAGAATACAGTCATTGTAAAAAAGCACCATAGCCTTCTGTTGAGCTTATGGTCTAGTGGAGATGTTATACATAATCAGAGGTGTGTGTGTGTGTATATATGTAGAGAGAGAGACTGTGGGGTAATCAGGTGGTGCTGTTTTGACGACTCCTTGATTTTTTTTTTTTTTTTTTTTGGTGGCCTGTAATCTAGCAAGCTCACTATAATGATGGTCTTCCAACATTCGCAGTTTCCACCAGAAAGGTTTTCCTTAGTGTTGGGTAAACCTTCCTTGGATGTCTGAGTGAGCTTCGCTTGTGCATTCTGTTGTTGGTGTCTGATGTATAAAAAGTAAGCTGTGTTTTGCAGATGGGAAACTTGGAAAGTGACTTGATCTCAGTCTTGACATCACATGCTCCAGTTTGTATGTATGATGTGGGAATTTATATTATTCCCTTTCCAGGTGTGATCCTGAGAGACTCTCATGGTGTTGCACAAGTACGTTTTGTGACAGGCAACAAAATCTTGAGAATTCTTAAGTCCAAAGGACTTGCTCCTGATCTCCCTGAGGATCTCTATCATTTAATTAAGAAAGCTGTTGCTGTTAGGAAGCATCTTGAGAGGAACAGAAAGGTAAGAGGATGAGACTGCTTGTACTAAATTCATATTAGTAAAATATAGTGCCTCCGATTTGAATTATCCAAGGGGCACAAACAAATCAGTGTTTGCTTTGAAATGTTTCACCAGAAGAGATTTCTGGGGTGGGGGTGGGGGTTAGTTCCCTAAATTCCCTTAAGGACCTAATCTAGCCACACAAACCCTAGGCTCTGGTTCTATTAACAGCACTAAGCAATTTTTCATTAAAGTGCAGGGTGTCTATACATTCTTCTGTTAAAATGATGTTTAGTTTTAAGTGGTTTTCCTGAATTCTATCAATTTTATTTCTAGGATAAAGATGCTAAATTCCGTCTGATTCTGATTGAGAGCCGTATTCACCGGTTGGCTCGATACTACAAGACCAAACGAGTCCTACCCCCTAATTGGAAATAGTAAGTTATCAACCCTTTTTGTTGACAAAAATAGGAGTTGGCCAAGTATTAAATAGAGTAGTAATTACAGTAAAAGGACTGCTCATAGATGTTTTAGATTGAGCCTATATTCACTTCTTAATTATAGCAAGAAAACAGTCATAGACAGGTAGAGCGGTTGTGTTTTGTTGATACAAAGGGTGGTTCTTCTGTAGACTCGTTTAGAGCACAAACGTGCTCTTTAAATCACTTTCACATTGTGGGTAAAATTTAAGTTCTTTTGCTCCCGGGTGCTTATGTTGTTTTAATTTTTGCATAGATAACTCACTGTGATGATTAACATCCTAGCATTCACAGTTTCCACCAGAAAAGTTTTTCCTTGTGCTGGCCAGTTCTTGGAGGCCTAAGTGACCATCTTCATATTATGGTTGATCACAATGAACTGATTCCAGGAACTGATCTGTTCGGTGCATTTTATATATTGGGGATTTATTTTAACTGTTAGGAAATAGCTGTTTTCAGAGAGTGTGAATGTGGAGGACTTTTTTTTAACAGATTATGTATAAATATAGAGGACTTTTTTTATTAACCCAGCTCTCCCCCCCACCCCCTTTTTTTTTTCTTTCAGTGAGTCATCCACAGCCTCTGCCCTGGTTGCATAAATTTGTGTATTGTACTAAAGCAATAAAATCATTGTTTAACAGAACCATGTTTTGTAACTTTTTTTGGTCCAAAAATTTGTGTATTTATCTGTTTAATGTGGATGTGTATTCCAGCATTAGAATTGTGTGATTCCACAGGGAGCAATAAGATAGCATCTATCCATTGCATCCCTTCACTGCTCAACTAGTCAACTAGTTGACTACTAGCAGCTTGTAACTTCACTGTGATTGGTGGGTACTGGAAGAAACCAGAAAGTGGTAACATTATTTTCACAAACGTCTCTAAGTAATTTGGATACATTTGATGTAGATCTCTCATGTTATCTACAGTGTAGTATCAGAAATAGACATGAAAGTGTCTCTGGAGAGGAGGGCATCTCTAGTATGGAGGGACTTTAGAAGTAATATTTGATCCCAGTCTTGTGAGTGATGCTCAAACATAAGGAAGAATGGCTTCAGGGAACAGGAAGAACCATGAGATGAGCTCAGCTCCATGAAGCTGGCAACTTTTGGATGGGTTATGATGATAAAAATTACTTAGTTGGGTGTTGTCAGAATATTTAATTCTTAAAACCTAGTGAAAGCTGCTCAGTCATGTCCATCTCTTTGCGACCCCATGGACCATACTCCATGGAATTCTCCAGGCCAGAACACTGGAGTGGGGAGCCTTTTCCTTCTCCAAGGGATCTTCCCTACCCAGGGATCAAATCCATGTCTTCCACATTGCAGGCGGATTCTTTACCACAAGGTAAGCCCTTTGAGTCAGAAAATTCAAGCCATTTGTATGTACCACTTTTTTGGTATTTATCACTTGAATAAATGTTTAATCCCTTAAGCTTTAACCAAAGCAGTAATCAAAGTTGTGTTCAAAATCACATGGTCGGGCAAAGCCCTTTGTTTTTAAGAGACTAGTATCATAAGTAGCATTGATGTCTTGTGGGATGCTGGGCTCTGAGGGTAGAGACACCCACTTCGTCTTCCTTGTTCTTCAGAACACTGCATATACTTGCCTACCAGCTCTGTTGGGTGCAAACTGACTAAGCCCCACATCCTAGTGGGGAAAACAGGTGTGGAAATTCTACTTAATTCTTTTTAAATTTATTTTAAATTGAAGGATAAATGCTTTACAGTATTGTGTTGGTTTCTGCCAAACCCAATTCAAGCCCTACTGTTAGATGTAATTTTCTAATCCCCATGCTGCTGTGTTTATGTCTTAAAAGTGGTTAACTGTCATAAACCAAGAAATAACGTAAGGCAAACTTCTCCAAGAGTAACAACTAAACAAGGTTAGCAGGAAGATCTTTGCGAACTCCAGGTAAGGTAGGCAAAGTTGGGTATTGATGGCTCTGGACTAAAAACTAGTTGGTAGTATGTGGAGCATTTGATGTATCAAAGCATCTCTAGGTTTTCTTTAAATTACATGAAGTATTTACATATGATTTTGCCTTCAAGCCAGCAGTTTACTCTAAATATTAAACAGGACTATGTGTTCATGGGAAATAGATGGGAAAACAGTGGAAACAGTGTCAAACTATATTTTTGGGCTCCGGAATCACTGCAGGTGGTGACTGCAGCCATGAAATTAAATGACACTCCTTGGAAGGAAAGTTATGACCAACCTAGATAGCATATTCAAAAGCAAAGACATTACTTTGCGAACAAAGGTCCATCTAGTCAAGGCTATGGTTTTTCCTGTGGTCATGTATGGATGTGAGAGTTGGACTGTGAAGAAAGCTGAGCGCCGAAGAATTGATGCTTTTGAACTGTGGTGTTGGAGAAGACTCTTGAGAGTCCCTTGGACTGCAAGGAGATCCAACCAGTCCATTCTAAAGGAGATCAGTCCTGGGTGTTCATTGGAAGGACTGATGCTAAAGCTGAAACTCCAATACTTTGGCCACCTGATGCAAAGAGTTGACTCATTGGAAAAGACTGATGCTGGGAGGGATTGGGGGCAGGAGGAGAAGGGGATGACAGAGGATGAGATGGCTGGATGGCATCACTGACTCGATGGACGTGAGTCTGAGTGAACTCCGGGAGTTGGTGATGGACAGAGAGGCCTGGCGTGCTGTAATTCATGGGGTCGCAAAAAGGAGGACACGACTGAGCGACTGAACTGAATGTGTTTGGAGGTATTTTAATTCCTTCAAAATGTAAAAAACCACCTGCAGTCTTTTTGACTGGGCAGAAAATTCAAATTTGGCTTTCAGAAACAGTCCTGCTACTTGGTGGCCATGTGGTTTGGGAGGTCCAATTTCATGAATCTTATGAAAAGTTACTGTGAGGATCACATGAGTTTCTTAATATGTGGCAGTCATGCAGGGCTTCTCTGATGGCTCAGATGGTAAAGAATCCACCTGCTATGCAGGACACCTGGTTTCCATCCCTGGGTCATGAAGATCCCCTGGAGAAGGGCATGGCAACCCACTCTAGTGTTCTTGCCTAGAGAAACTCCATGGACACAGGAGCCTAGCGGTCTACAGTCGACTACAGTCTATGGGGTTGCAGAGTCAGACACAACTGAGCAACTAAGCAGTTGAGTCATGAAGAGAAAACCCTAAGTCTCTCCAAATCACTATGTGTTATTGAGACACTTGCACATGGACATCACATCATGCTGCAAATACCATCCCATAATCTTTACCCGTTATGTCCTGGTTGTGGGTTCTTATTCCATAGAAGATGTTATGTACTCTAATTTGCCTTGTAGTTACCTTGAGATACTCCCAGATGTTACTCTTTTCTGTTACAAATACTTCCCCCAATTTATTCTCTGCCTTTTGATTTGTGTTTATGGTATTTTTGCTATAGAAGCTTTAAGATACTGTCTCTGACGTTTTCCCCTAATGATCATTTTCTTTTTTAAGTGGATTAGTCTGTTTAAATATTTTTTTTTTTCTGTTTCTCCCTTCTGTTACAGTATCATCTGTCTTCATCTGTCTTCCTGACTTAGACATTTATCCTTTCTTTCCAAAGGTTGCGATATGCTTTTTCTTTGTAGTATCTATTTTGACAGAGTTGGAATCAGCATATGGATATAACTCCAGATCTACCCATATATGAGCTCCTAGGATTTCAAGGTTTCCTTCAACAACTGTTCTCTTTATTTAAAAATCATCTTTTTTTCAAGTGATAGATGTTGATCTTATTTTTTAGCTGAAGTTATCCATATATCTGGTTTTAAAAGTCATATACCATTTTCTTGGACTTCACTATAAACAGCCCCTTCCACTTTGTAGTATAATGCCTAGGACAACCCCTTTCAGTTTTCCTGACATGTAATGATTTCTAAACATTGTTTTTAAAAATTGAGGTGAAATTGACATATCATAAAATACATCATTTAAAAGTGAACAGTTGTGTGGCACCTAGTACATTCTGCAACCACCACCCTTACCTAGTTCTAAAACATTTTCATCACCCCAAAATAAAACACTATACTCAAAAAGCACTCTTTATTCTCGCCCTGCAGCTCCTGGTAACCACCAGTCTGCTCTCTGTTCGTAAGGGTTTACCTATTCTGGTTATTTCCTATAAATGGAATCATGCAATGTATGAACTTTAATGTCTAGTTTTCACTTAGTATGGTATTTTGGGAGCTCATTCACATTGTAGCATGTTACCTAGGTTATTTATTTTATGGCTGAATAATATCCCACTGGATAATAAGGTATGTATATACCATAATTTGTTTATGTGTTCATCAGATGATGGCTATTTGGATTGCATCCACTTTTTGGCTATTTCAAAAAGTGCTGTTACGAACATTCATATACATGTACTTGTTTTCAATTCTTTTGGATATACATGGAATTGCTGTAACATTTTTCTTTTTTTTGGTGTTAGTTGCGGCATGTGGGATCTAGCTCCTGGTGAGGGATTGACCCTCCCTTGCCGCCTTGGAAGTGCAGAGCATTAGACACTGGACCACTAGGGAAGTCCCAGTAACATACTGTGATTTCTTTTCCTTTTTTCTTGGCCATGCCACACTGCTTGTGGGATCTCAGTTCCCTGACAAGGGACTGAACCTAGACCTCAACAGCAAAAGCCCAGAATCCTAATCACCAGGCCACTGGGGAACTCTATTATGATTTCTTGATTTTTAGTTTATACCTC
This sequence comes from Bos indicus x Bos taurus, assembly GCF_003369695.1. NCBI lineage: Eukaryota > Metazoa > Chordata > Mammalia > Artiodactyla > Bovidae > Bos > Bos indicus x Bos taurus. The sequence goes on along the minus strand of NC_040090.1, from coordinate 48,869,223 downwards.
TTCATCTGGAATTCTCACAGTTAGATAATGTTTTATATAATATGTATAATTTATACTTAGAATGTTAGTAATTACCTTGTTCTTCCATCTGCTTAGCATTCTGCGTTCCTGTCTCTAATTCATCCCCAGATGTTGAACTATAGTTTAAATTTCAGTATGTTCAATCAGATTTGTTTTTGTGTTTTGATGATATCCTTTCCAGGACACTCATCCTCTAGCTCCAGCTAGATTACTCATGAGACCTATAGTTCTGGAGTCTCCTTTGCTGTCAGTAGGAGATTCTTTCTGCCTCCAGTGTCAAGAGTCCCCAGTTCCACATCATGTATGTTCCTCTTTTCTCAGTTTACTCCTTTTTGGTGAAACATCCTCTGGTAGCTCTTAAAGAAGGCTCAATCCTTGGACCTCATTTCTTTGTTTATGCCAACTCCGAGGAAATTCCATCTAGTCTGTGGCTTTAGAAGCTTTCATTGATGTTGTTTAGTCACTGAGTTTTGTCCAGCTCTTGTGACCCTATGGATTGTAGCCTGTCATGGGAATCCATGGGATTTCCCAGGCAAGAATACTGGAGGGGGTTGTCAGTTTTTTCTCCAGGAGATCTTCCTGATTCAAGGATCAAACCTGTGTCTCCTGCATTGCAATGCAGAGCAGTGCTCAGTTGTGTTCGACTCTTTGTGATCATGTGGACAGCAGCCCATGTTGCAGGTGGATTCTTTACCACTGAGCCACGAGGGGAACCCATCTTTGCTGTTACTACACTAAAATTCCTACTTCCAGCACAGACCTTCTCTGAAATCCAGTCTTAGATATGCAACCACCAATTCAGCATCCCTAGTCAGATCTCTAATACACACCTGGCCTTTATCCCAAACTGAACTCCATTTTTGCAGCTCAAACCTACTCTCTTCCAAGACATACCTGTCTTAACAAATGGCAGCTTGATTCATCCTCACACCAAATTCCTAAATCATCCTTGCCTTTTTTTCTCTTATACCACATACTGACTTGGTCACCAAATCCTCTTGGCTTGATCTTAATAATATATTCCCCAGTTTGATCACTTATAACCTCTACTACAAACACCCCAATCTGAGTTACCTTTTCTAACCCTTATTATTGTGAAAGCCCTTTCCTAACTGTTCTCTTTACCACATGTGACCCCCACCAAAGTCTTTACTATTGATACGCCCAGCATGTAGAGTGGACTTTTTCCCACATACTCAAAAATCTCCACTGGTTTTCCATCTTCAGAATAAAATTTAAAGTTTCTTTATCTAGCTCTACAAGGGAGTGTTAGGATCCTGGCAGGAAAACAGGTGGATATCACACTCAAATTGCGGGATTTGGAGAGTGTGTATTGAAGGAACTCTTCCCAGAGGTGTGAGGGGTTTATGGAAGCCACCAGGCTCGCTGCGTGCCATTCCCTGGAGCTGGCAGCCTTGGAGAGGTATTAGGCACCCACCCCCCGACCCCCCACTTCCAGCCTGAAGTACACAGGGCAACTCCAAGCTGCTGAAGGTCATCTGACAGAAGTGGGGCTCTCAGTAAAGACGTCCACCCTCTGAGTTCTTGCAGGGGCCTCCCATTGGCCAAATCTCACAGGAAGCCAGAGGTCAAGGGAGCTTGTTGACTGGGCCATAAACAGCTTCCCAGGGAGCAGAGAAGAGTGGAGAGTGGGTGTGGGGGGACTAAAGGAAAGCAGCCAACACAACGGGCACCGTGAGCTGGCCTCTACTCGTCTCCTGCCACTCTTCCCAGTCACACAGGCCTCCTTTCACACTTGCCCAGGCCGCTGCCCTTGTTCATCTGCCTGGAAGGCTCTTCCCCCAGACATCAGCATGGCCTGCTCCTTTGTTGAGGTCTCTGTTTAACTGTAACCTCAACCAGAGAGGCCCTGTCTAAAAGAGCTCCCTGCTACCCCAGCACTCCACCCCCGAGTCCTGCTGTTCCCCAGAGTACTGATTACTACCTGATGTGCTGCGTGATACTTTCAGATTATGAGAAAGCCCCATTAGAGCAAGGACCTTGTTTGTTCACTGCTTCCCTAGAATTGAGAATAATGTCTGGCACATAGTAGGTTCTCAAACATTGGTTAAATGAACGTACGCAAGGGATGAAAAAAACTTTTGAGATCTTGGAAAAAGTTTTTCAACTCTCATTGTTGAATGATGGTATTTGGGAATAGACTCTTAACTGGAAATAATTTTTCCTAAAAAGCCTTAGCACTGCTTATTGTTTTTAGCTAAAAACAAAAATGTCATTCTTTTCCCCATGCTTTTGTTATAACCTTTGTTGACAGAGGCCATAAACAGCTTCCTAGGCAGCAGAGCAGAGTGGAGGGGGTGTGGGAGGACAGAAGGAAAGTAGCCAACTCCACTTTCTTTTCTTGACCTGATTTTTTTTTTTAGGATCATCTCTTTATTGCTTAGTGTTCTGAGATTTGCAATAATGCCTTGGTTTAATCTTTTTTTACTTGTTCTGCACGGTACTCAGTGAGCTATTTGTTTCAAAATTTTCTTGCAGTTCTGGGAAATTTTCTTGAATTATTCCTTTAATATTTCTTCCACACTGTTTTCTATGTTCTCTTTCTAGAACTCATTATTTGCACATTAGATTTCTGGACTGAGCCTCTAAATTTTTTATCTCTTACCAACAGTTGTCCATTGCTTTTCCTACTTTCTGAGAGGTTTCAACTTTATCTTTCAATCTTACTAAGTTTTTCCGTTTCTACCTTTATACTTTTAATTTCCCAGAGCCAGTGGTACATTGGTAAATACTGTTACATGTATGTTCGGCTGTGTGTGTGTATATATATATGTAACATTATATTTATGTATGTTGGTAAATGTTTAACTCTCGGGGGTGTGGAGGGGAAAACCTGATCTATAGCGTTAACCAACTGTGGGATGTAAAATCTCCCACTATGGCTGATTCCAGGCTACCAGTGGGATGTCAGCGTGGAGCTGGGAAACGTTGCTTAGTAGTATACCAACTATAGATATTTTGCCTATATAAAAACAATAAACATAAATGACTTCAAGGCTATAGATGATAATAAAACAATATAAACTAATTGATGTAAACTAATTGGGAAGTGATGAGCTTTGAGTATTTCTTACGTTTGTTTAAATATAATTTATCTTTCAGTTTATATAATTTAATTTTTGATAATGCCCTGCGCCTATTTTGCAAAATTCCTCAAAAAGTAACAGTTGGTTCTTGTGAGCTCTTTTTAGCCAGATCCAGCTCACCAGTGCTCAGAGCTCATCTTTGTTCCCTGAACTTTCTTTTTATAGAAGTTTCAGAGATAGATCTTCGTATCTCTGAATACACTAATGATAATCTTAACCTTCTTGTCCCTGTATAATGTCTGCTTTCTCTGAGCTCATTTTTCGTTTGTTTCTCTTTTATATTAGAGGTTTTCTTCAAATGTTTAGTAACCCTGGTGAGGATCTGAATTGTTGATGCCCACTGTGCAGTACAGTATACTGTTCAGTCACTAAGTTGTGTCTGACTCTCTTGCGACTCCATGGATTGCAGCATGCCAGGCTTCCCTGTCCTTCACTATCTCCTGGAGTTTGCTCAAACACCCATGCGTTGAGTCGGTCAGGCTATCCAACCATCTCATCCTCTGTCACCTCCTCCTCCTCCTGCCCTCAATCTGCCCCAGCATCAGGGTCTTTCCCAGTGAGTTGTTGTATCCAAATGCAGTTACTCTTTTGACCACAAGGGGCATGTGTGCTGGCGAAACTAACTACCTATACCTGCAGCTACTTATAATTTAAAAGCATACTCACATTTGTTGTTTGATTTTCACAACTTCCCAAAAAGTTTATTCTAGACTTCTTTGGAAGAAGGTTTGACATAAATTCATTTAATTAAGAAAATTATCCCCATTTTAAAGATGAGGAAGTTGGGGCTCAAAAAAGGTAACTCAAACTAAGGCCCTTTGGATGTTTGGGGTCCTTATCACTACACCTCCACGCCTCTTATCCATTTACTCATTTTTTAAAAAAGAGAAGTGTAAATAATAAAGACCTGTGTTCTATATTTAAAAATTATTAACAGTAACATTTTTGCTAATTCCTAATATATGACAATATATCCATTAGAGAAATCAAAATTTTAAATCTCTGGAAGTCTGTGAATTTAAGTACTTTTTAATATTGCTTCTGTCTCTATTATTATTATTATTTTTGCCACACTGCGTGGTCTGCAGGATCTTGTTTCCCAACCAGGGATTGAACCTGGGCCCTCAGCAGTGAAAGTACAGATTCCTAACCCCACTGGACCACAGGGAATTCCCTCCCTCTCATTTCCTCACCTGTGAGTAAAAATTAGTGTTCTCTTAAACTAAGGATAAGCGTGGCCTTTCAGCTCTAAACTGGTGCTGGTCCCAGTTTCCAGCCTCGCCTGCAGTCACGCTGCTTCGTGCACTACTACCGGTTGCTGTGCCGTGTGTAACAGCAGATTCAGAACGATAAACCCCCAGAGCAAGACAGTGACTCCGCCAGGGGGAGAGGTGGACAAGATTGGGCAGGGCTGCACAGAGAGTTTCAACTGTGTCTGTCATATTTATTTCATAAACTGGGTGGCAGGTACAGAGTTTGTTATTTTCTATGTTTTGCATGCCCAACATAATTCATTTTAAAAGTTTATGAGGTCTAGAGTAACAAACACAGTTCATTCACTCCACAAATATTTATTGAGCATTTTTGTGACAAGCATTCTCCTAGGTAGTGGTGAACAGCAATTTAGGGTCTCGATTCACTAATTCATTCAACACACATGTGCTATGCTATGATGAACTCAGTGGTAGGGAGAAAAAAAGCTGGGAAAAGAACTAGCCAAGCTACTGGACTATTCTGTAGGAGACATGGAGGTATTTGCTGTTGGTGAGGCCAGGAAGGCAGGGGAGTGGTGGGATGCTCATACAGCCTGGGTGGGTGCAAATAGGACTTGGAGAAACAGGAGCAGGTGGGAGATCACAGGACTGGAGTCCACACGACCTCCTGTTTCATTTGGGCTGGGATCTCCTTCAGTTTCTGCTTGAACTCCTCCAAGGACGGGAAGCTCACCACTCAAAAGAAGTTTAGATGTTACTGCTGGGTAGCAGTTCCCCACATGTCTACTGGGCCTCACATGGAGCTCCACTTCAAGGCCATGGTGCAGGGGAAGGAGAAACAAGAGGAAAAAGAACCTGGAAAGCACAAAGCGTGCTGTCACTCCAAGGCGACTGTCCTCCCTGCTGCTGGCAGTCAGCGTGCCTGAGGGGGAGCTGGGCTAGGGGAGCTGAGCAGGGAGAGGCTGCCTTGGGGCTCTGCTCTTCTCACTCAGGCCTGGCCAGCGGGCTGGAGGTTGGCACTTCTGAGTTGCCTCTGTGGTGTCCCAGTGGGAATCCACCATGCTGGGCCTGGAATTCAGGGAGGACAGAGAGACCACCTAGTGCTGGACGTGTGGGATGCTCCTGTGTCACCTGGGGTCCTGCTCTGCCAGCCTCTGCTCTTCCAGTCTAGGGAAAGGGCACTTTGGACTGATTGGGATCCTCTCAGCCAGGGCCATCAGCTCTGGCCCTCACACCCTGCCAACACGGCTTTTGGCTCAAAGTCTGGGACAAGACTGGTCCTCATGGAAGACTGATTGGGTATCCTATGCTCTCTCAGATAGAAACCGCCCCCATCCCCCACTCCTGCATGTTCCCAATTGCCCTAAATCTCTCTAGCCAACCTGTTGCAGTGTCTGAAATCCCATAATCGGAGTAGCATATACATCTCCTAGAGCTTCCCAGGTGTCTCAGTAAAGAATCTCCCTGGCAATGTAGGAGATGCCAGAGACATGGGTTCGATCCCTGGGTAAGAAAGATCCCCTAGAGAAGGAAATGGCAACCCACTCCAGTAATCTTGCCTGGAAAATTCCATCAACAGAAGAGCCTAGTGGACTACAGTCTGTGGGGTCACAAAAAGCCTGACATGACTGAGCACATATGCACACATACATCTCCTAGAGGGTCTAATGCATTATTTGAGAGTCAACACAAATACAGTTATTTATTAACAAATTCACAAAGATTCAAAGGGCCCGACTGCTTCCATAACTGTAAAGCCCTACACTAAAACAAAGAAAATGAACTAAAGTGCTATTATTTACAAATTACCCCAAGTGCTAACCACCTCTTAACTCAGGATTGAGCCCTTATGATCACATTTTTGCCTCCATAATCTCACTGGACCCTTACAGCAACCCTGTACCTCACAAATTATTAAACTTCTCTTTGCCTTGGTTTCCTCTTGTAAAATGGAGGTAAAGTCCCGTGCTCAAGGTCACATGGCTAACATGAGGCCACCCACCAAGACTGGACGCTAGATTTTAGAAACAAAGTCTCATTTCTTCCTGTTTTTTTCTAAGCAGCTTGAGGTGTGACACACTCAACGTTGCAGAAAGGATTACTGTCTGAGCAGGACAGGTCTCTGACCTTTGAAAGCAAGGTAAGGAGTGGTTGGGACTGGGAACGGAAGTCAGGGGTCACCTGATGTTTTGGCAGGAACGTCACTGAGGAGGCTGCACTGGGACTTGGGGCTGTGGTCTGTAGGCCCTTTAGGTGATGAGACTCAGGTCCCCTGTACTGCAGGGGGACGAGCCAGGGACGGGGAGTCTGCACACAGTAGAACTGGGGTGGAAACCAGGCTGCTGGTGCCTGAGCCTGGCCTTCTCCATCTCTGCACTGTCCCCCACACTGCTCTGTGAACTCCGGCAAGTCTCCCTGCCTGGCTGATCCTTAGAGAAAAGGAGGAGGTTGGACCAGCTAGGTTCCAAGCCCTGTCCCTGGCAGTGCCATGCTAAAGTAGATGAAACTCTTCAAGCAGGAAGAGTTGAAACTAAAGCCGGTGAAACTCTTCAAGTCTCCAGCACCTCCGAAGAGAGGCCCTGGGGCAGGAAGGATGTGTTTCCAGTCCTGACTGAATCACTTTTTCTTACATCATAACAGATTCCTTTCTGGGCCTGCAACTGCCTGAAGGTTGGAAAATCAGCTGTATCTGTGAGTCATCTCCTGGGCTCTGCCCAACCTGCCCTTTTATTTCTTCATTCAGCAGCATCTTCGAGATGCTAATAATGGGCCTGGCCCGTCTCCTCTCTCATCCATCCATCATCATTCCAGTCAACAAATATTTACTGAACCGTGTGTCAACTGCTATGTTAAGCTTTGAGATGTAACAGTGAGCATAACCAATATGGTCCCTGCTCTCATGGAGCCTGCAGGGGTTTGGAGGGGAGAGATATTAAAGAATCACCATACAAGTGCAGGTGCCAATGGTAACAAGTGCTACAGAGGAGCCGGGCCTGGTGCTTTAAGAACTGAGGGTGGTGGTGAAAGTGAAAGTCGCTCAGTCGTGTCCGACTCTTTGCAACCCCATGGACTATATACAGTCCATGGAATTCTCCAGGCCAGAATATGGGAGTGGGTAGTCTTTGTCTTCTCCAGGGGATCTTCCCAAACCAGGGGTCAAACCCAGATCTTCCCCATTTCAAGTGGACTCTTTACCAGCGGAGCCACAAGGGAAGCCTGAGGATGGTGGTGGGATGGGTGAATTTCACCAAAGAGGGCAGAGAAGGTTTCCCTGAGGAAGTGGCTCTTGAGCTGTTATTTGACGTAAGGGGGAGTGAAGAGGGGGGATTGTAGTGGGCATTCTAGGCACAGGAAATAGCCTTTATAAAGGGCTTTTGGCAGAGAGAGCCCAGTGAGTTGGGAAGGGAAGGACAGAGGCAGGGGCCAGATTCACAGGACTTCATAGGCCTTTGAAAGGAATTGTTTGGGCTTCCCAGGTAACTCAGTGGTAAAGAACCGCCTGCCAATGCAGAAGACACAGGAGACATGGGTTGGATCCCTGGGTCGAGAAGATCCCCTGGAGGAGGGCATGCAACCCACTCCAGTATTCTTGCCTGGAGAGTCCCAAGGACAGGGGAGCCTGGCAGGCTACTGTCCATGGGTCACAAAAAGTCAAACATGTCCTAGCACAAACACATGCTGCTTATCTGACCAGAAAAGTAGCCTCATCCAAGGCAATGGCACCCCACTCCAGTACTCTTGCCTGGAAAATCCCATGGACAGAGGAGCCTGGTAGGCTGCAGTCCGCGGGGTCGCTAAGAGTTGGACATGACTGAACGACTTCACTTTCTCCACTTTCATGCATTGGAGGAGGAAATGGCAACCCACTCCAGTGTTCTTGCCTGGAGAATCCCAGGGATGGCGGGGCCTGGTGGGCTGCCGTCTAGGGGGTCACACAGAGTCGGACACGACTGAAGCGACTTAGCAGCAGTAGCAGCCTCATATGCAAGACTATAAAATGCAGATATAGACATGGAAGTAAATATATGATGAATAGACAAATAGGGCCTCCAGGTGGTGCAGTGGTAAAGAATCTGCATGCCAATGCAGGAGATGCCAGAGATGTGGTTTCAGCCCCTGGGTTAGGAAGATCCCCTGGAGTAGGAAACAGCAACTTGTTCCAGTATTCTTACCTGGAAATTTCCATGGACAGAGGAGCTGGGAGTTGCGGGGGCGAGGGGGAGGGTGGCTACAGTCCATGGGGCCACAAAGAGTTCGACACAGCTGAGCACGCACATCTTTTCTTTAGAGCAGCAAGGATAAAGGGTTTTAATCAGGGTAAGTACTGTCATTAACTTTACATTTTTAAAGTATTCTGGCTGCCCACTGGGTGAAGAATGGATGAAGGGTAATGGAAGGGGAAGTGGACCTAGTGAATTTGAGACATCAGAGAGGAGCCCAGAGTCCAAAGCAGAGATGACTGTGGCTTGGACTAAGGTGTCAGTATAGAGAGGGAGAAGAGTAGAGAAGTTGGAGAAATATCTAGACAGCAAACCTGTCAAGACTTGGGGATGGGTTGGATGTTGGGAGTGAAAGAGACAGAGGTATGAAAGATGACTGCCAGTCTCTGGCATGGGCAGGAGGGGGTGAAGGTCTATTCAAGAAGACAGGGAACTCTGGGTGGGCACAGGTGTGAACAGCACATTATGAGTTCAGTTTTGGAGATGTTGAGTTTGAACTGTCTATAAGATATCCAACTAGGTCAAATAGTAAGTAACACTCAGCACTTACACGTGTGAGGCATTTCATTAAAGACATTGTATTATCTCATTTAATTCTTTTAAAAAAATATTTAATTAATTTACTTTTTGGCTGTGCTAGCTCTTCTTAACTGCAGGGCTTTCTCCAGTTGCCACGCACAGGCTTCTCACTATCGTGGCTTCTCCTGCTGTGGAGTGCAGGCTCTGGAGTGCAGGCTCAGCAGTTGTGGTGCATGGACTTAGTGGCCTTGCAGCATGTGGGGTCTTCCTGGACCAGGGATGGAACCTGTGTCCCCCACATTGGAAGGCTGAGTCTTATCCACTGGACCACCAGAGAAGTCCTATCTCATTTAATTCTGGTGGTCACTCTATTAATAGAGAGTATCAGCATCTCAATTTTCCAAAAGACATCAGGGCACAGAAAGAGAAAGCAGGCAGGTAGTTGGACATAAAGGTCTGAAGCTCAGAAGAAAGCTCTGGACTGGAGACGTAGAGTCTTCAGGGAAACTGAAGCCACAGTCAAGTGAAACTGCCCAAGGAGAGACAAGTTCAGCTTCTCTCCTGTCTTACCTCCACCCATGTCTAGCTGGTCTCTGCTCAGGTCCACGGCCCCGTGCTGGGTAGGGGAGACCCACACTCTTCATTCTCCGCTCAAGAGCTGGGGTCTAGTCATCCTCCCCATTAATCTGCCAGGACTGTGATTTGCTTCTAAATAATAGAATTCAAAAGGAGTGACAGTTCAGAACTTCTGAAGCTAGGGCAGAAAAAGTCTTGTTACCTGGGACACTCAGGTTCGGGGTAGGAAGGTTGACCCTGAGACCTCTAAGCTGAGAGCCGAGGTCACACAGAGGCCATGTGCAGGTGCCCTGGAATCCGCCACACTGGAGGCCTGGACACTAGCCAGCATACCTGGGCTCCTGGGTAAGGGTGTCTCCATGTGACTCCTGGCCCAGCCCTGAAGTCTCCTGTAGCCACCCAACCTTCTCAGCCGAGGCCCTGAGCCAGTCCTGTCATAGCCTTTCTGAATTCTTTTTTTAATATTTATTATTGGCTGCATTTCAACGGTATGTGAACTGTGAACTTCCAGATGTTCAAGCTGGATTTAGAAAAGGCAAGGGAACCAGAGATCAAATTGCCAACATCCACTGGATCATCGAAAAAGCAAGAGAGTTCCAGAAAAACATCTATTTCTGCTTTACTGACTATGCCAAAGCCTTTGTGTGGATCACAACAAACTGGAAAATTCTTAAAGAGATGGGAATACCAGACCACCTGACCTGCCTCTCTTGAGAAATCTGTATGCAGGTCAGGAAGCAACAGTTAGAGCTGGACATGGAACAACAGACTGGTTCCAAATAGGAAAAGGAGTACGTGAGGGCTGTATATGGTCACTCTGTTTATTTAACTTATATGCAGAGTACATCATAAGAAACGCTGGGTTGGATGAAGGACAAGCTGTAATCAAGACTGCTGGGAGAAATATCAATAACCTCAGATATGCAGATGACACCACCCTCATAGCAGAAAGCGAAGAACTAAAGAACCTCTTGGTGAAAGTGAAAGTGAAAGAGGAGAGTGAAAAAGTTGGCTTAAAACTCAACATTCAGAAAACTAAGATCATGGCATCCGGTCCCATCACTTCATGGCATATAGATGGAGAAACAATGGAAACAGTGACAGACTTTATTTTGGGGGGCTCCAAAATCACTGCAGATGGTGACTGAAGCCATGAAATTAAAAGACACTTGCTCCTTGGAAGAAAAGCTATGATCAACTTAGACAGCATATTAAAAAGCAGAGACATTACTTTGCCAACAAAGGTCCATCTAGTCAAAGCTATGGTTTTTCCAGTAGTCATGTATGGATATGAGAGTTGGACTATAAAGAAAGCTGAGCGCCAAAGAATTGATGCTTTTGAACTGTGGTGTTGGAGAAGACTCTTGAGAGTCCCTTGGACTGCAAGGAGATCCAACCAGTCCATCCTAAAGGTAATCAGTCCTGAATATTCATTGGAAGGACTGATGTTGAAGCTGAAACTCCAATACTTTGGCCACCTGATGCGAAAAGCTGACTCATTTGAAAAGATCCTGATGCTGGGAAAGATTGAGGGTGGGAGGAGAAGGGGATGACAGAGGATGAGATGGCTGGATGGCATCACTGACTCAAAGGACATGAGTTTGAGTAAACTCCAGGAGTTGGTGATGGACGGGGAGGCCTGGTGTGCTGCAGTCCCTGGGGTCATAAAGAGTCGGACACGACTGAGCAACTGAACTGAACTGATTGGCTGCATTGGGTCTTAGTTGCGTCAGGCAGGATCTTCATTGTGGCGCAGGATTCTCTAGTGGAGGCACCCAGGCTCAGTAGTTGTGTTGCTCAGTCTTAATTGCCTCTTGGCAGGTGGGATCTTAGTTCCCTGACCAGGGATAGAACCCATGTTCCCTGCATTGGAAGGCAGATTCTTAACCACCGGACCACCAGGGGAGTCTCTTATCTGAATTCTTGACTGCAGAATCCTTAGAATAATTCAGTGATTGTTTTAAGGTACTAAGTATTGGGATAATGTGTTTCACAGCAAAAATAACAGGCGGGAACATTTTACTGAGGATGGGGAGGCCAAGTTTCTACAGCTTCCTGGCTGGTAGAGGGACAGGACAGCGGGTTCCCGGCCATTCTACACTTACCACGACTCCTAGTTCTCACTTCATCTCACCCTGAACTGGAGTCACGTTCGGATGGGTCTGTCTGTCTGTCCTATATGACTGGCTGTGGCCCTGCCCAGGGAAGACGGCAGGACCTTCCAGTTGCCTTGAGTCTTCAGTGTCCAGCACAGAACCTGACATGAGGGAATCAGTAAGTGCTCGCCTGGTACCTGCAGCTCGCAGTTGGTCTGACGTTTATTTCACCAGGAGCAGGGATCTCAAACTTCGTCTTTGTTCACCAGGAGCAGGGATCTTAAAATTCTTCCAAGGACATGGGATGCTAGACGGAAGCTCTTCCTGGACACCTCACACAGAGACGTGGCATTGTGCTGAAAGCAGTTTTTCTAAAAGCATTTTTGTGGATACAACATTTGGATTGAAACAAAGACCTGATCAAAAATGAGTATTCCCCAGTTGCTGGTTTTTTTCTTTTCCTATAGTGTTGGCTATTTTTTTGCTTCCTAAGGCAATTTTCAACTGTGTGATAGTTTTTAAGCATTTCTGTCCATTTTTAGAACTTTTTCAGGATTTTTTTTTAACCTAATTGTAATTTGCTTTAGCCTACCTTACAGCTTTTCAATATTTAAAATAGTTGGAAGTTGTAACTGTCTAAAGGTCTCACTGATGAGGGGACTGCTTGGGCTATGGACTCAGAGTCACAGAGGAAGAAAGCCAGAGGAGGCCCTTTACTGGGGCGCTTGGTTCGTGGATTCTTTACTGTCTGAGTCACTAAGATGCTGCTTTGTGTGTGGATGAGGTGAGGCTCTGAGAAGGGGGCTGTTCAGGGTCACACAGCTGCTGGCTTAGTGCCCCTTTCCCCTGTGTTCCTGTTCCATGTGTGAGCGGAAATGGTCTCTAGGTGGGATTTGTGAGTTGTTTAAATCTCTCTTTTGCATGTTTTGTATTTTCTGATGTTTATGTAAGAGTATGAATTGCTTTGGGTACAAGATAAAAATTAAGTGAGTGCAATTGTACAGCAGTTTGAACATTCTTTGGCATTGCCTTTCATTGGGATTGGAATGAAAACTAATCTTTTCCAGTCCTGTGGCCAGTGCTGAGTTTTCCAAATTTGAGCTCATTTCACACGCTAGCAAGGTAATGCTCAAAATCCTTTAAGCTAGGCTTCAATAGCTTATGTGAACCGAGAACGTCCAAATGTACAAGCTGGATTTAGAAAAGGCAGAAGAACCATAGATCAAATTGCCAACATCTGTTGGATCATAGAAGCAAGGGAATTCCAGAAAAATATCTGCTTCATTGACTAACTAAAGCCTTCGCCAGTGTGTATCACAACAAACTGTGGAAAATTCCTAAAGAGATGGCAATACCAAACCACCTTACCTGTCTCCTGAGAAACGTGTATGTTGGTCAAGAAGCAACAGTTAGAACCGGACATGGAACAACGGACGGGTTCCAAATTGGGAAGGGAGTAACGTCAAACTGTATATTGTCACTCTGCTTATTTAACTTATATGCAGAGTACGTCATGTGAAATGCCAGGATGGATGAAGCTCAAGCTGGAATCACAATTACTGAGAGAAATATCAATAACCTCAGATATCCAGATAACACCACCCTAATGGAAGAAAGTGAAGAGGAACTAAAGAGCCTCTTGAGGAAGGTGAAAGAGGAGAGTGAAAAAGCTGGCTTAAAACTCAACATTCAAAAAACTAAGATCATGGCATTCAAGCCCATATCTTCATGGCAAATAGATGGGGAAAAATGGAAACAGTTACAGACTTTACTTTTTGGGGCTCCAAAATCACTGCAGATGGTGACTATAGCCATGAAATTAAAAGACGCTTGCTCCTTGGAAGAAAAGCTATGCAAACCTAGACAGCATATTAAAAAGCAGATATATCCCTTTGCTGACAAAGGTCTGTATAGTCAAAGCTATGGTTTTTGCAATAGTCATGAATGGATGTGAGAGTTGGATCATAAAGAAGGCTGACCACTGAAGAATTGATGCTTTTGAACTGTGGTGTTGGAGAAGACTCTTGAGTCCCTTGGACAGCAAGGACATCAAACCAGTCAATCCTAAAAGAAATCAACCCTGAATATTCATTGGAAGAACTGAAGCTGAAGCTCCAATACTTTGGCCGTCTGATGTGAAGAGCCGACTCACTGGAAAAGCCCCTGATGCTCAAAGATTGAAGGCAGGAGGAGAAGAGGGTAACAGAAGATGAGATGGTTGGGTGGCATCACTGACTCAATGGATGTGAGTTTGAACAAACTCTGGGAGATAGTGAAGGACAGGGAAGCCTGGCATGCTGCAGTCCATGGGCTTGCAAAGAGTCAGACACAACTAAGCTACTGAACAATACAACAACACAATGCAAGATTTAAAAACAACAACAACAACACAGTAAAACAATGAAAGAATTCTATTAAAGGTACTTCACCTGAAGCTCCCGCCTCATCCCAACACACACACACACACACACACACACACACACACACACACCAGTATCACTGCCCTCCCTTACAGCACTGACTCTCTGATGGTAATGGCTTTTGGGACATTTCTGGCTCAGACTCAGGGTCACACAGATCCCAGCCTTGAGCCACAGGGTCCAGGGAAAGCCTGTATGTTGTGGGTACACAGATCTCTTGGACCTGCCTACCCAAGTCAGCCCCAGTGCCCAGAGATTTAGTGGGACCATGAGTCCCAGGGAGTCCCACCAGAGGGCAGCAGGGAGCCGGCTGAGGCTCTAGTGAGTCAGTCCCTCTGCTGAGAATGTCCCTGAGGGTTCAGAGGCTCCATGGAGAATAATTTAGGTCAGATTCTGAAGGAATAGAGTGGGAAAGCTGCTTTAGGCTTGTGTGGAGGGATGGCCTGTATAGAGCTAAGGAGGCAAGAATTAACAGGTCAGAATTGCCAGATGTGAAGATGGGGACTAGATGCTCCATGCAGGCAAGGCGGGATGGTGTTTGTTTTATGCAATCACCTACAGGTGTAAGTACCCTTAGACCTGTGCCTGGCATATAATATGTATTGAATTAATATGTATTGATCAAATGCACAGATGAAGATACTGTTGGGTGGGACAAGGGAGGAAAGGGAAATGGTAGTAAATGTTTGAGTCGAAAACAGAAAGGAATTTTTACTTATTGAGCACCTTCTATTTGTTGGGCCATATACTAATAGTAGGCTCTTTAGGGACTTCCCTAGTGGTCCAGCGGCTAAGACTCCATGCTCCCAAAACAGGGGGTCCAGGTTTGATCATTGGTTAGGGAACTAGATTCCAAACGCTGCAACTAAAAGATTTCGCATGTTGCAACTAAAACCTGGTGCAGCCAAATAAAAAAAATATCTTTTTTAAAAAGCTGATGGCTTAGTGATATGTTATTTCAGCAGGACTGTCTTATATATAGTCCTTCCCTAGGACCAGTCAAGAGAAAGAAACTGTGAAAGTGTTAGTTGCTCAGTCTTGTCCAACTCTTTGCAGTCCCACAGATTATACGTAGCCCAGCAGGCTCCTCCGTCCATTGAATTCTCAAGACAAGAAGACTGGAGTGCCATTTACTTCTCCAGGGGATCTTCCAGACCCAGGGATCGAATGTGGGTCTCCTGCATAGAAGACAGATTCTTTACTGTCTGAACCACCAGGGAAGCCTCTGGACAAAAGCTCTTCTTATCATGGGTGGTGGTGATTTGTCCTGATAATTAGGTTGCAAAGGCCCTTGGACAGATGTAGAGAGGTGCACTGGTGGAGTCTAGGCCAGGCCACGTTACAAGCCACATGGTCTTAGGAGACCCAGTTGCTCTCTGTGGGCCTCTGTATCCTCCTCTCAAAATGAGGATTAAAAACTATTGCCCTGCCCACCTCCTAGAGATGCTATGATCAGAAAAGGCGAGAAAGCACACAAGACTGCTGTGTTTTAAATTCCATCCAGTTCAAATTTTGTAATTGTACTCAGCCAAAAAGCATGTAAAACTTAAAAAAAATATCATTACTTTGTTTTTATAAACTGAGAAATTTGCCATGACTAAGGAAATTGGCTGGGAAAAATTCACATCTTGTTTTGATCGATTACAGGAGGTATCGATCCAGAATGGAACTGGTACCATGTCTTTACGCTGAATTCAAATGTTACTTCTTAGCCTGTAGAGAGCCTTTTCTTAATTATATAAAATGAAAAATTTGGAAAAGAATTCTTTAGGGCCTGATAGCTTGGTAGTGGTGCTTGATAGTCAGTAGTGGTGCTTATTAATCTTGGGTGTACATTAGAATCACCTGGGGAGTTTTAGGGCCATACCAGTACACCAAGACCAATTATGTGTGTGTGTGTGTATATATATATATATATATATATATATATATATTTAATGACTTATTGATTTATTTTTGG
This sequence comes from Bos indicus x Bos taurus, assembly GCF_003369695.1. Taxonomy (NCBI): domain Eukaryota; kingdom Metazoa; phylum Chordata; class Mammalia; order Artiodactyla; family Bovidae; genus Bos; species Bos indicus x Bos taurus. Next base: position 48,853,090 of record NC_040090.1, on the reverse strand, counting down.
CTACACTGGGTCTTTATTGCTGCCTGTAAGCTTTTTCTGGTTGTGGCGAGCAGGGGCTACTCTAGTTATGGTACCTGGATTTCTTGTTGTGATGCCTTTTCTTGCTGAAGAGCACAGGCTCTAGGGCATGTGGGCTCAGTAGTTGAGGCATATGGACTTAGTTGCCCTATGGCATGTGGAATCTTCCCAGACCAGGGATCAAACCCATGTCCCCTGCATTGACAGGGACAATTAACCACTGGATCACCAGGGAAATCCAATACCAATTATATTGCTTGCGGTAGGGTACAGGGATTTTTGTTAAAGTTCCCAAGTAATTCTAACAGGCAGTAAGGTCTATAGGTACATGAAAGCATGATACGAGAAAGTTAAAATGAGGGAGTGGCTAAGGTATAGAGTTTGAAGACCCTGAGCTCACCTCTTCTCTTGGGCACAGTAAAATTACAACTATTTGCAGGGCATTGTTGATGAGAAAGACCTGAGATCTAGCAGAAATGGTCTTCTACAACTCAAGATGTAAAGAAGGAACCACAACAAAATAGCTAGGAGGGGTGGAGTCACAGCAAAGTCAAGATCCCCAGGTGGGCGACCCTCAAACAGGAGGATAACTACAATTGCAGAGGTTTCCTCAAGGAGTGAGCGGTCTGAGCCCCGCATTGGGCTCCTCAACCTGGGTTGCACCAGGAAGACGAGACACTGGAACATTTGGCTTTGAAAGCCAGTAGGGCTTGCTTTCAGAAGAGCCAGAGAGCTGTAGGAAAGACACTCCACTCTCAAAGGGTGTACAAAATCACACCAAGTCTGACAGACAAGCAAAAACTAACAGTTTAGAACCATGAAACTAGCTCCATAAGAAATGTTAAAAAGGACTTCTCTATGCAGAAAAGGTCATGACTAAATATATGAAAAGGAAACATATCTCATTGGTAAAGGCAAACATGCAGTGACGACGCTCTGACTGCCGACAGAGGTCCATCCAGTCAAAGCATCTTCACTGTGCATTTGCCTTCACCAATGAAGTTTTTTCTTTTCATTATTATTATTATTTTCTGGTAAGATAATAAATCAGAATAAAGCTAGAGGAAAGTTAAAAGACAAAAGCAATAAAATCACTTACGTCTGCAATAAGTAGCTAAGGGATAAACAAAACAAAAAGATGTAAAAAGTGATATCAAAAACAGTAAATGTGGTGGGGGGGACTGTGTGGAAGAGTAAAAATGCAGGTTGTTAAAACACATTGAAATTTGAGATCAGCAACTTAAAATAATAGCATACATATAAAGATTGCTATATATAAACCTCATGTTAACCACAAACCCAAAGTCTACAGCAGATACACACAGAAAAGAAAGGAATCCAAACATAACACTAAAGATAATCATCAAATCATAAGGGAAGAGAGCAAAACAAGAAGAAAGGAACAGAAGAACTACAAAAACAACCCTCAAATTAACAAAATGGCAATAAGTACACACCACTCCTGGGTATTTATCCAAAGAAAATGAACACACGAAGTGGAAAAGATACTTTTACCCTTGTGTGCACTGTGGCATTATTTACATTAGTCAAGATATGGAAGCAACCTAAGTGCTCACCAATAGATGAGTGGATGAAGATGTGGTGTACATAAATACAATGGAATATTACTCAGCCATAAAGAGGAATGGAATCTTGCCATATGGATGGATCTAGAGGGTATTATGTTAAATGAAGTATGTCAGACAGGGAAAGACAAATCCTGTGTGATTTCACTTATATGTTGAATCTAAAAAACAAATGAACAAAGACAACAAAACAGAAACAGAGATAGAAGACAAAAAAGGAGTTGCCAGAAGGGAGGGGACCCTGGTAGATGAGAGAGAAGTAAGGGAGATTAGGAGGTACAAATTTGCAGTTGCAAAATAACTGAGTCAGGCATGAAATATGCAGGGTGGGGAAAATAGTCAATAATTATGTAATATCTTTGTATGGTGACAGATGGTAACTAGACTTACTATGGTGATCATTTTGAAATGTATAGAAATACTGAATCACCATATTCTATAACAGGAACTCACATAGTGTTTTCGGTCAATTATACTTCAAAACAAACAAACGACTCATAGAAAAGAGATTAGATTTGTCTTTACCAGAGGCGGGTGGTGGGAGGGAGGGGAATTCCATGAAGGCCCTCAGAAGATACAAACTTCCATTTATAAGATAAATAAGGGGATATAATGTACAACATAATAAATACATACAACACTGTTATATGAAACTTAAGAGAGTAAAATCTAAAAGTTCTCATCACAAGGAAAAATACTTTTTTGTATTTTTAAAATATTTTCTCTGTATGGGATGATGAATGCTTATTAAAAGTATTGTAATCACCTCACGATGTGTCTAAGTCAAATCATTATGCTGTAAACTTTAAACTTATACAGTGATGTATGTCAATTATATCTCAATAAAACTGGAAAAAAAAAGAAAAAAGCTAGAAGACACTGTCTAATTGAAATATAATGTAAGCCACGAAATGTTAACTTGAACTTTTGTAATAACCACTATTTTAATAATATATTTTATATAACCACATATCCAAAATATTATTACTTCAACATGTAACCATTATAAATAACTAAGAATGAGGTTATAAATAACTAAGAACTAAGTAATAACTAATAACTAAGTCATTATAAATAACTAAGAACTAAAGAGCCTCTTGATGAAAGTGAAAGAGGAGAGTGAAAAAGTTGGCTTAAAGCTCAACATTTAGAAAACTAAGATCATGGCATCCGGTCCCATCACTTCATGGGAAATACATGGGGAAACAGTGGAAACAGTGTCAGACTTTATTTTTCTGGGCTCCAAAATCACTGCAGATGGTGACTGCAGCCATGAAATTAAAAGACGCTTACTCCTTGGAAGGAAAGTTATGACCACCCTAGATAGCATATTCAAAAGCAGAGACATTACTTTGCCAACAAAGGTTCGTCTAGTCAAGGCTATGGTTTTTCCTGTGGTCATGTATGGATGTGAGAGTTGGACTGTGAAGGCTGAGCTCCGAAGAATTGATGCTTTTGAACTGTGGTGTTGGAGAAGACTCTTGAGAGTCCTTGGACTGCAAGGAGATCCAACCAGTCCATCCTAAAGGAGATCAGTCCTGGGTGTTCATTGGAAGGACTGATGTTGAAGCTGAAACTCCAATCCTTTGGCCACCTGATGTGAAGAGCTGACTCATTGGAAAAGACCTTGATGCTGCAAAGGGAAGGCAGGAGAACGGGACAACAGAGGATGAGATGGTTGGATGGCATCACTGACTCAATGGACATGAGTTTGGGTAAACTCCAGGAGTTGGTGATGGACAGGGAGGCTTGGTGTGCTGCGGTTCATGGGGTCGCAAAGAGTCAGACATGACTGAGCGACTGAACTGAACTGAACTGACTGAAGAATGAGATATTTTACATTTTTTATACTAAGTCTTCAGAATCTGCTGTGTATTTTATTCTTTTAAAAATATTTATTTATTTGGCTGAACCAAGTCTTAATTGCAGCATGTGGGATCTTGTTCCCTGACCAGGGATCAGACCCAGGCCCCTGCATTGGCAGCGTGGAGTCTTATTAGCCACTGGACTACCAGGGAAGTCCCTATTTTATTTTTCAGAGCATATTATCAATTGAGACAATGCAGGCTAGCTACAATTCAAGTGGCCAATGGCTGTTGTTTGAGGTAGTACGGAGCTAGAATATATAAGCATTTTTCCAAATAATTCATTGAATTATGTTACTAATAACTGCTGCTGCTGCTGCTGCTGCTAAGTCACTTCAGTGGTGTCCGACTCTGTGTGACCCCATAGACGGCAGCCCACCAGGCTCCCCCATCCCAGGGATTCTCCAGGCAAGAGCACTGGAGTGGGTTGCCATTTCCTTCTCCAATGCATGAAAGTGAAAACTGAAAGTGAAGTCGCTCAGTTGTGTCTGACTCTTTGTGACCCCATGGACTGCAGCCTACCAGGCTCCTCCACCCATGGGATTTTCCAGGCAAGAGTACTGGAGTGGGTTGCCATTACCTTCTCTGACTAATAATTGCTAGAATTTCTAAATCTTACAAAAACAATTAGAATACATGTATTGCTTTTATTGTTGTTTTTACACTTACAAGTTTAAATCTAAATCAAAGTTGTTATAACACTATCAGTAAAGTTTTGTGGTTTTCATCATATAGGTTTTATGGATAGGCAAAATATAGGTTTTATATTTACATATCTTTACAGATATGTTTTGCATATATTTTTTCTTTTGCATATATATTTTCTTTCATTTCTAACTTGTTCATATTTTTGCTACTATTATAATGGGGGAAAGAGTTCAACTGCTTATTAAACTATTAATTTTGTGATATTAGCTTGGACCTGAGTTCCCTTATTAATTTTCGGTGTTTGAGGTTCTCCATGTTTTAAGGCATTATGCCCTATTGCCTGCAAATGAAGATAATTTTATTTCCTTCCCAATACTTAAACCTTTTATTTCTCTTTCAGGTCTGACTATATTGGCAAGACCTTCTAAAACATCATTAATAATAGCATCACTATAGGTATGCTTGTTCTTTTTTGAAAAATGTTTATTTTAATGGGAATATCTTTAAATGTGTCATTGTTAAAGAATGTGTATGCCAGGACTCATACATACACAGTGGTCCCTGGAGGTCCAGTGCTTACGACTCTATACTTCCACTGGTGGGTGGGGAACTAAGATCCCCTGGGCCACACAGTGTGGCCAAAAAGAAAAAAAAATTGTGTGTGTCTGAGAGAAATACTCTCAAAGGAAACATTTGGTTATTTGTAATTTTCTAACACATTTCTTAAATTTTTTTTTTTTGAGATAAATATAGATTGCAAACAGAAGTTTGCAAAGACAGTAAAGAAGTCTGTATTGACCCTCCACCCAAGTTTACCGTATCTTACGTAACTGTGGGACAATATCAAAGTTAGAACATCCGCATTGGCACAATGTACATGTGCATTATTCTACAGTCTGTAGAATGCAGATGGTTTCATTCTGTTGTCATTTTACTTTATTGCCACTTACTTTTTTAATTGAAGGATATTTGCTTTATAGAATTTTGTGGTTTTCTGTCATATATCAACAATCAGCCATCAGTTCAGTTCAGTCCCTCAGTCGGGTCCGACTCTTTGCGACCCCATGAATCGCGGCACGCCAGGGCTCCCTGTCCATCACCAACTCCTGGAAACTCACCAAACTCATGTCCATGGAGTCAGTGATGCCATCCAGCCATCTCATCCTCTGTCGTCCCCTTCTCCTCCTGCCCCCAATCCCTTCCAGCGTCAGGGTCTTTTCCAATGAGTCAACTCTTCGCATGAGGTGGCCAAAGTACTGGAGTTTCAGCTTCAGCATTAGTCCTTCCAATGAACGCCCAGGACTGATCTCCTTTAGGATGGACTGATTGGATCTCCTTGCAGTCCAAGGGACTCTCGAGTCTTCTCCAACACCACAGTTCAAAAGTATCAATTCTTCGGCGCTCAGCCTTCTTCACAGTCCAATTCTCACATCCATACATGACCACTGGAAAAACCATAGCCTTGACTAGATGGACCTTTGTTGGCAAAGTAATGTCTCTGCTTTTTAATATGCTCTCTATGTTGGTCATAACTTTCCTTCCAAGGAGTAAGTGTCTTTTAATTTCATGGCTGCAATCACCATCTGCAGTGATTTTGGAGCCCCCCAAAATAAAGTCTGACACTGTTTCCACTGTTTCCCCATCTATTTCCCATGAAGTGATGGGACCCGGATGCCATGATCTTAGTTTTCTGAATGTTGAGCTTTAAGTCAACTTTTTCACTCTCCTCTTTCACTTTCATCAAGAGGCTTTTTAGTTCCTCTTCACTTTCTGCCATAATGGTGGTGTCATCTGCATATCTGAGGTTATTGATATTTGTCCCTGCAATCTTGATTCCAGCTTGTGCTTCTTCCAGCCCAGCGTTTCTCATGATGTACCCTGCATATGAGTTAAATAAGCAGGGTGACAATATATAGCCTTGACGTACTCCTTTTCCTATTTGGAACCAGTCTGTTGTTCCATGTCCAGTTCTAACTGTTGCTTCCTGACCTGCATACAGGTTTCTCAAGAGGCAGGTCAGGTGGTCTGGTATTCCCATCTCTTTCAGAATTTTCCACAGTTTATTGTGATCCACACAGTCAAAGGCTTTGGCATAGTCAATAAAGCAGAAATAGATGTTTTTCTGGAATCCTTTTTTCGATGATCCAGCGGATGTTGGCAATTTTATCTCTGATTCTTCTGCCTTTTCTAATCAGCCATCAGTTCAGTTCAGTTCAGTCGCTCAGTCGGGTCCGACTCTTTTCGACCCCATGAATCGCAGCACGCCAGGCCTCCCTGTCCATCACAAACTCCCGGAGTTCACTCAGACTCACGTCCATCGAGTCAGTGATGCCATCCAGCCATCTCATCCTCTGTTGTCCCCTTCTCCTCCTGCATCCCCAATCCCTCCCAGCATCAGAGTCTTTTCCAATGAGTCAGCTCTTCGCATGAGGTGGCCAAAGTACTGGAGTTTCAGCTTCAGCATCATTCCCTCCAAAGAAATCCCAGGGCTGATCTCCTTCAGAATGGACTGGTTGGATCTCCTTGCAGTCCAAGGGACTCTCAAGAGTCTTCTCCAACACCACAGCCATAGGTACACCCATATCCTCTCCCTCCCGAACTTCCCTTCCTTCTCTTTCCACATCCCACCCTTCTAGATTGTCACAGAGCCCCAAAATACATAGCCAATGGGAATTTGCTATTGTCATTTTATCGATTTGTGTCACCACCATTGCAATCAAGATACAAACCACTTTGTCACTACAAAGATCTCCTTCATGCCACTCCTTTATCCACACCTGTCCCCTTCCAATCACCGTCCTTCACCTCTGGCAACCACCGATCAGTTCTCCATCTCTGTAAGTTTAAAATTTGAGATATGGGATCAGACAATGTGACCTTTTCAGCTTGGCTTCTTTTTTTTCACTCACAATAATGCCTTGAGAGCTATTCAAATTGTCATGTAACAATAGTTTGTTCCTGCTTATTACTAAGTGTATTCCATGGTATAGATGTACCACAGTTTTTAAAACAATTTAACTACAACAGGACAATTTGTCTGTTTCCAGTTTGGTTTGTTGTTCAGTCACCCAGTCATGTCCGACTCTTTGCGACTACCTGGACTGCCCCATGCCAGGCTTCCCTGTCCTTCACCCTCTCCCAGGGCTTGCTCAAACTCATGTCCATTGAGTCAGTGATGCTATCCAATCATCTTGTCCTCTGTCGTCCCTTTCTCCTGCCTTCAATCTTTCCCAGCATCAGGGTTTTTTCTAATGAGTTGGCTCTTCGCATCAGGTGGCCAAAGTACTGGAGCTTCAGCTTCAGCATCAGTCCTTCCAATGAATATTCAGGATTGATTTCCTTTAGGATTGACTGGTTTGATCTCTTTGCACTTCAAGGGACGCTCCAGTTTGGGGCTATTACCAAAAGTTGCTATGAACAATCACATACAAGTTTTCATGTGGACATGTTTCATTTTTTCTGGGATATTCAAGAGTGAGAATGCTGGAACATCCGGTAAGTGAATGTAAAGCTTTTTGAGAAACTGCCAAACTGTCCTCCAGGATGGTCGTACCATTTCACATTCCCACTAGCAATCTGTGAGAGAGACAGTTTCTCTGAACACTCACCAGCATTTGATATTGTCACTATTTTTCATTTAGATTCTAACATGATTTTTAAAATGAGTGATGGTTTTCTCAAATACATCTTCTGATATTTATTGAGTAATGTATATATACATAATTGCATTGTATCTTTTATTGGCTCTCTTGGTGAATTGCATGATTTTATCCAAAAATATACAGATATATTTTTCCCTCTCAATGCATTTTGCTTTTTGAGGGAGTAAGGGAGAAAAAGCAGGGTCCCACTGGAGTTTACAAAGAGTATGAAACTAGTCATATAGGATGGGAAGGCCCCCAAGATTCTTTTTTTTTTTTTTTTACTGATTTCTATAATCTAATGAAAATATGACATATGTAAGTACCTAATACATTTGTTGTTCAGCTGCTAAGCTGTGTCTCTTTGTGACTCCATGAACTGCAGCATGCCAGGCTTAACACATAGTATGCAATAAATGTCAACTGCCTTTTCTAGGAGAATTCTCCACAGGCTAGGTTGTACCTGGACATAATCATCTTTCTCCTTTCAGGGAGTGAAGGTCACCTAGAAAACTAGGTACCTGAAAGTGCAGCACAGTTTGGGTGATGCAGTTGGCTGGCTGACTCAGTGCATGGTCTGTTTCCCCGTCTTCCCCACTCCACTGGGTCAGGGAGGGGCTAAGAATGCAGTTTCCCCAGGGTCTGTGCAGGGCCTAGCCAGCCTGTCATGGTAGATCCCATGGAGGGCTGTGGGCTGCAACGCTCTAGTGCACAGTCCTGTCTTTCTGATGATGATAATTGTACAAAAAAAAAAAGCAGACGTGCATGCTGGCTTCACCAGCTGTCTTCAGGATCTCAGTAGCCTTGCTGTGCTCAACATTCTGGAAATCCACATCCTTCACAGCTAGAACTTGGTCCCCTTCCTGAAGTCCTGCTCAGTGTGCATGAGTCAAGAATCACCTTGGAGATGAAAATGCCTTGCTGGGAGGCCCTTCCTACTCAGATGTGAAATCCCAACTGAGCCCAGGGGGCTTTTTCAGTGTGACCATTTGGGGCAGAAATTGGGGCAGCTCATTGTAGTCTGCATGGTATACTCTCTCACGAGGAGGAATCCATGCAGGAAAACCACTAGGTAGTCATTGGAAGGAATCTGGCTGTTTATCTCCAACAAGACTCCACGAGCAGGCCTCAGCCACTTCAGGGTTGGCTCACTGCCAATTGTACATATAGGTTTTCTTTCTTTGTTTTTAAAAAACTATTTATTTATTTATTTTTGGCTACATGGTTTGTGGGATCTTAATTCCCTGACCAGGGATTGAACCTGTAGAAGCATTGAGTCTTAACCACTGGACCATCAGGGAAGTCCCTATGAATAGGTTTTAAATGGTAAAAAAATCAAATAGTACAAAAAGGAACACAGGAAAAAGTAAATCTCTTCCTATTGCTGTCACTAAAACAATCACTTTAATTTTTTTCTTGTGTTTTCATCTAGGGACTGTAACTTATATATATGTATATAATGTATAGATACATATATATATATTCCATTTTTATTAAGATAAAATCAACATAAAACATTGTGTAAGCTTAACAATGGAGAAGGTGATGGCACCCCACTCCAGTACTCTTGCCTGGAAAATCCCATGGATGGAGGAGCCTGGTGGGCTGCAGTCCATGGGGTCACAAAGAGTCGGACACGACTGAGTGTCTTCACTTTCACTTTTCACTTTCATGCATTGGAGAAGGAAATGGCAGCCCACTCCAGTGTCCTTGCCTGGAGAATCCCAGGGACGGGGGAGCCTGATGGGCTGCCGTCTATGGCGTCACACAGAGTTGGACACGACTGAAGCAACTTAGCAGCAGCAGCAGCAAGTTTAACAAGTACAGTGTGCTGATCTGATACACTTATATATTGTAAAATGATTACCACAGTTCAGTTGGTTAATACCTCCATCACCTTTCATATTTACCAATTCTTTTTTGTGGTGAGAATATTTAAACTCTAGTCTTTTAGTAACTTTCAAGTATATAATCCAGTACTGTTAACTCTAATCACCATGCTGTATATTAGATCCCCAGAACTAATTCATCTTATATAATAACTGGATTAATTGTATCCTTTGAACATCTCCCCAATTCCCCCACCTTCCAGCCCCTTGCAACCACCATTCTACTGTTTCTATGAGTTTGGCTTTTTTAGATTCTATATATAAGTGATATTATGCCATATTTGTCTTTCTTTGTATGACATTTCACTTACATAATACCTTCAAGATCTAACCATGTTGTCACAAATGGCAGAATTTCCTTCTTTTTCATGACTAGAATTTTTTTTTCTCTTGAAATACAGAATTTTATTTAGAAACTGTTTAAAAGTAGGAAAAAACCCTGTCAAGAAAGACCAGGTGGAAAATGGGTTCCCAACAAAATGGAATTTTAGGGCAACAAAAGTCTAAAAGGCCACAAAAGAGAAACAGCACCACTGTTATTTGAACAATGGCTAGTTACTTGCATTTTTTGGCATTGTTAATCACTGAATCTGGGTTTTCCTCTGAATTCCACACAGAGCATGCACTACACAATTTTATCATAAAATACCTGCTTGCTACACACATTTCATCTCAACAGCTTTTATTCATTCATCCATAGATGGGCAGTTTGGGTTATTTGCATATCTTGATTATTATGAATAATATTACAAGGAACATCAGAGTGCAGGTATCTCTTTGAGATCCTGATTTCATTTCCTTCGAGTATATACCAGAAGTGGGATTGCTGGATCATAAGATAATTCTAAGGAATCACCATACTGTTTTCCATAGTGACTACAAATTTACATTCCCACCAGTGCACAAAAGTTTGCTTTTCTCCATATCCTCACCAACACTTGTTATTTCTTGTGTTCTTGATACTAGCCATTCTAACAGGTGTGAGGTGTTATTTCATTGTGGTGTTGATTTCTATTTCCCTGATAATTAGTCATGTTGACCATCTTGGCCACTTGTATACCTTCTTTGTCCATGGAATTCTCCAAGCAAGAATACTGTAGTTGGTAGCCATTCCCTTCTCCAGGGGATCTTCCCAACTCAGGGATCGAACCTGGGTCTTCTACATTTCAGGCAGATTCTTTACAGTCTGAGCCACCAGGGAAGCCCATATCTTCTTTGGAAAATGTCTACTCAGTTCTTCTGCCTATTTTTAATTTCTTTTAGCTATTGAGTTATAGGAGCTCCTTACATATTTTGGATATTAACCTTTTATCAGGTATATGATTTGCAAATATTTTCTTCCATTCTGTAGGTTGCCTTTTCACTTAATTGACTGTTTCTTTGCAGAAGCTTTTAGTGTGATGTATTCCTGTTTATTTTTGCTTTTGTTGCATATGCATTTGGTGTCATCTAAAAAATCATTGCCAAACCCAGTGTCAAGGAGCTTCTTTCTTATGTTCTCTTCTAGTTTTATGATTTCAGGTCTTATGATTAAGTCTTTAACCCATTTGAGTTAATTTTTGTGAGTGGTTTAAGACAGGGGTCCAATTTCTTTCTTTTGGGGTGTCTATCCAGTTTTCCCATTTACTGAAGACACTGTCCTTTACTCACTGAGTATTCTTTACTCCCTTGTCAAATATTAGTTGACAGTTTATGTGAGGTTTATTTCTGGGCTCTCAATTCTGTTCCATTGTTTTTTGTGTCACTTTAATGGCAGTGCCATACTGTTTTGATTACTGTAGCTTTGTAGGATAGTTTGAAATCAGAATGTGTGATCCATCTAGCTTTGTTCTTCTTTCACAGGATTACTTCAGCTACTCAGGGTCTTTTGTGGTACCATATGAATTTTTGGATTTTTTTTTCTATTTCTGTGAAAAATGCTATTGGAATTTTGATAGGGATTGCACTGAATCTATATATGGCTTTGAGTACTGTGGACATTTTAACAGTATTAATTCTTCTGCTCCATGACCAGGATATCTGTCCATTTATTTGTGTTTTCAGTTTTCTTTTGTCAAAATCTTATAGTTTCCAGTGCACAGATCTTGCACAACACTGGTTATACTTATTTCTATGTATTTTATTGCTTTTGACGTTACTGTGACTAGAAGTGTTTTATTTCTTTTTCAGACATTTTGTTGTTAGTATATAGAATTGCACTGATTTTTAAAGTTTTACTGTAGTTGATTTATTTGATTTACAATGTTGTATTAATTTCAGCTATATAACAAAGTGACTCACTCATATACACACAAATATATATACATACACTTTTTCACATTCTTTTCCATTATGGTTTATCACAGGGTATTGAATATAGTTACTTGTACCATATAGAAGGACCTTGTTGTTTATCAATCCTATACATAGTAGTTTGCACCTACTAATCCCAGATTCCCAATCCTTTCTTTTACCCCTCTCCTGGAAACCACGTCTATTTTCTATGTCTATGAGTATGTTTCTGTTTTGTAAATATGTTCATTTGTGTTGTATTTTAGGTTCCACATATAAGTGATATCATATGGTATTTGTCTTTCTCTTTCTGACTTACTTTGTTAAATATGTTTTATTTTTTGGCCCAGCTGCACAGCTTGTGGGATCTTAGTTTCCTGACCAGGGATTGGACCTGGGCCCTCGGCAGGTAGAGTGTAGAGCCCTAATCACTGGACCTCCAGGGAATTTCCACCAGTCATTGTTTTTTAATTTTTCAAACTTTTTTTTGATGTGGACCATTTTTAAAGTCTTTGTTGAATTTGTTACAATATTGCTTCTTCTTTTTTCTTTTTTAATGTTTTAGGTTTTTGGATGCCAGATGTATGGGATCTTAGCTTCCAGACCAGGGATTGAACCTGCACCCCCTGCATTGGAAGACTAAGTCTTAACCACTGGACTGCCAGGGAATTCCCTATTTTTTTTTTTTTTTTTAAAGCTTTCTGCCCCTGTATCCCTCTGGAACTAGAATAATTCACAAATTATTTCTTCTGATAGTACCCCATAGATGAGGTGGGCTTTCTTTACTCTTTCTCATTCTTTTTTTGTTGTTCTCCTCTGACTGGATAATTTCAAAATTCCTATTTTTTTCTTTTTTTCAATTCTTCTAACAAAATTCCTATTTTCTAACTCACAGATTCTTTCCTGTATTTGATTCATTCTGCAGTTGATGTTCTCTGTTGAAATTTTTTTTTAATTTCATTGTATTCTTTAGCTACAGAATTTCTTTGTGGTTCTTTCTTTTCTTTTTTTCTAAGTTTCTGGTACAGCATTATAATTCGATTGCTATTACACTATAAAGTGATTACCTTTTAAGTTATTTTTCTTATTTCTATCTGGTTAAACTTCTCATTTTGTTCATACATTGTTTTCCTGATTTCACTGAATTGTCCTTCTGAGTTTTCTTGTAGCTCACTGAGTTTTCTTAAAACAGAGATATTTAGAATTATTTACTGGGTAAATTGCATATCTCCATGTTTTTGACATCGGTCACTAGAGGATTATTGGGATTCATTGGTGGTATCATGTTTCACTGATTTTTCATGTTCCTATAAGTTTTGAGTTGCTGTCTTTGCATTTCAAAGAGCATCTCCCTTCTCTAGTTTTTACTAACTGCCCTTTTCAATGCATCCAAATTTGTATTTTTTTGCTCCAGTAGTGTGTTGGAACTTCACACCAAACCTGAACTTCCATGAAGACCCTCTTGTCTGTGAGTGATTTTCTAAGACAGTGTTTTCCATGACTCCTGGACTGTGTCTGAGAGGGGCTACAGTTGGTTCATAGGCTCCTAAAGGGTCCACCGCTGGGATCAAGGTTTTGACTGAACTATATGTAGGTAAGACTTCTCTTGGGTCCCTTGGCATATGATGCTGGGTCCACAGCTCCCATAAAAGCACTCCTTTCTGTGGATGGATGCCATATTGTTGTTGAAGGTGGGACACAAATAATCAGCCATGATGTACCCTATATGTTAATAGTAGCATATCACATACACAGTTCTGCATTTTGCATTTCACTTAATATCTCAGAGACTATTCTGTACCAGGACATAGAGATCTATCTCATTCTTTTAAATAGCTGTTATAGCATCTTATTTTAGGAGCATGGCATAATTCAACCCACTTAAAAAACTGGGGTGTAATTGACATACAACATTGTATTAGTTCCAGGTGTACAGCATAATGATTCAATATTTGTATATATTGTAAAACATCACCACAATATATCTAGTTAACATCTGTCACCATACAAACCCATTTTTGGGGGGATAGACACTTAGGTTGTTTTTGGTCTTTTGTAACTATTGAATACTCTATTCCAGTGAATACGCTATTACACATGTCTTTATGCCCCTGTGTGAGCATTAACGTAGGATAAATTTCTAGTAGTGGAATTGCTAGGGCAAAGATACATGCATTAAAAAAAATGCATTTAAATTAGAATAGCTGTTGCCAAATTGCCTTCAAAAAGACAACCATTTTATAGTCCCACCAACAATAAACAAGAATGTCCTTCTTTACAATGTGCACTTTTGTCAGTCTGATACTAAATAATCTTACCTTATTTTAAATCTGCATTTTTACCTCTCCTATGAGGTGGTTGAATATTTTTTCATTTGTTTAAAAGTATTTTCTGTGAACTGAGTGTTCACGTTCTTTGCCCATTTAATGAATTCTTTTAAATTAATGTTTAACAACAAAGACACTGCTTTCCCCTTGTGATTTGCTCGCGTCTCCTCTAAGGCAGGAGGCCCTGAGACAGGTGTTCAAGGTCCTCCGCTATTACACAGCTCCCTCTTTTTATCTCATATGGGCCTCCGTCCCCAACACTACTGTCTGCTCCCAAGGAAGGGACCTTTATGGTTTCCTCATATCTCATACCCCTCCCACAATCCCATGTCTGCTCTCCCATCCCTCCTCTCAGCAGCGTGCTCTCAGTCAAATCTGACCAGTCCTTCAGGGTCCAGCTGAATTCCACCTATCTGAGATGCCTTTCTTTCTCTCTTTTTCGCCATTGTGTGTGGCTAGTGGGATCTTAGTTCCCTGACCAGGGATCAAATTTGAGCCCGCAGCAGTGAAAGCATGGAGTCCTAACCACTGGACCACCAGGGAATTCCCTCTTTTTTTAAAAAAAATAATTATTAGAGTACAGTTGATTTACAATGTTGTGGAGCTTCTACTGTATAGCAAAGTGAGTTAGTTACACATATATACATTCTTTTAATTCTTTTCCCATATAGGTCACTGAGTATTGAGTAGAGTTCCCTGTGCTATAATGTAGGTTTTTATTGCCTGCTGAGTCACTTCAGTTGTGTCCAACTCTTTGCAACCCCATGGACTGTAGCCCTCCAGGCTCCTCTGTCTGTGGGATTCTCCAGGAAAGAATACTGGAGTGTGTTGCCATGCCCTCCTCCAGGGGATCTTCCTGACTCAGGGATCGAACCAGTGTCTCTTATGTCACCTGCATTGGCAGGCAAGTTCTTTACCACTAGCACGATCAAGGTCCTTATTAGTGGGGCTCCTTTCTGAATCTAGCCTACAGTTTCACTTTTAGATGAGTTTCATCCCACCAATCACAGCCCTCCCAGAGCCCATCTTCCTCTCTGTCCACTCTTGGTGTGTAGGGCAGTCAGGATGGAGTGTGTTTCATGCACTCAACCTGCATTTACTGTATACATGAGTCAGGCACTATTCCAGGAACTGGGGATATGGCAGTGAGTGAGACACAACAAGCACCTCTTCTTATCCAGCTGACATTTTACTGGTGGGTGTGTTCGATAATATACAACAAACAGGCAATAAATAAGAATGTCAACTAAGTGCCCAGAGGTAAAGGAATAGACAGTAAGGGGAGGGAAAGGGTCTCCTTTAGACAGGTCAGGGGAGAGAACCCTCATGAGATGAGGAGAGAGCAAAGACCTGAACATGAGAAGGCTTAGGCCACAAAAAAAGCAGCTTCCAGAGCCCCCAGGCAATGGCACCCCACTCCAGTACTCTTGCCTGGAAAATCCCATGGATGGAGGAGCCTGGTAGGCTGCAGCCCATGGGGTCGCTAAGAGTCGGGCACGACTGAGCGACTTCACTTTCACTTTTCACTTTCATGCATTGGAGAAGGAAATGGCAACCCACTCCAGTATTCTTGCCTGGAGAATCCCAGGGACAGAGGAGCCTAGTGGGCTGCCGTCTATGGGGTCGCACAGAGTCGGACACGACTGAAGTGACTTAGCAGCAGCAGCAGAGCCCCCACTAGAGGCCCTGCCTGGGGGGTGGGTGGGATCTGTGCTTCTAAAGATGGAAGAGAAGAAGCATGGCTTTCAGCACCTATCACTAATCTCCGCATCTTCAGGGTTCTGTATTTGGTGTGTCTGGGGAAGACCCATGCCCTCCAGCTTCATCTGCCTGCTGCAAACTTGGGAAAATGAAATCATGCCTGACCTGGGATTAACAGAGCACGTATAGGTAGCCAGGGTCCATTTAAACACTTCACACCACTGCTATTTGATCTACCGTCCTAACCCATGTGGTATTTACTGCGAACTTTTTACAATGGAAGAAACCGGGGCTCGGAATATGGAAGTAACCTGTTGAGATTTAGATGGTTTAGACAAGAAGTACAGTTCCTGGAGAGTTGTGTCGCGGGGGTCCGGTAGGCTTCACAGGGGCATTTGAGGAGTTTGCCTGTTTCAAGAGTTTGCCCGCCTCGCCCCGAAGGCGGCTCCCGCCCTGCTGCGGCCTCAGGGGCCAAGGGGCATGCGGCGGGCTGGGGGCGGGGAAGGCGCGGGGACAAAGGCCGCGGCTACCGCGCCTCGGAGGGCGGGTGCGGCGGCGAAGTCCCGCCGCGGTGCCGGGACCCGGCGAGCCCGGGCACTGGCCGCGCGCCCGCGCCGCTAAGAACCAGCGCCTCAATGGATCGCCCGGGGGCGCAGCCCGGGCCCGCGCAAGCCGAGCCCGCCCGGCCGCCGCCCGCGCCGCCCCCGCCCCCGCCCCCTCCTCCTCTCCCCGCGGCGGCTCCGCGCGCGGCGAACATGGCGGCGGCGACGGTCGGGCGGGACACTTTACCTGAGCACTGGTCCTACGGCGTGTGCCGGGACGGCCGAGTCTTCTTCATCAAGTGCGGCGCGGGAAAGCCAGGACGCGGGCCGGGGCGCGGGCGGGCGGGGGTGCGGGCCGGGCGGGCGCCCCCGGAGCGGCGGCGGCGCTAACAGGTGCACCTCTCTCTCCCCTCAGTGATCAGCTCCGCTACACGACCTGGCTGCACCCGCGCACCGGGGAGCCCGTCAACTCCGGCCACATGATCCGCTCAGGTGGGCGCCGGAAGGGAGGAGTGGGGCGCCTGGAGGGGGGGCGTGCGCGTGGGTGGCCCAAGTTTGATCGGACTTTTCTCGCTTTCCCGCAGACCTGCCCCGTGGCTGGGAGGAGGGCTTCACGGAGGAGGGCGCCAGCTACTTCATCGAGTGAGTGTTGGGGGCGCCGGGCCCGTACCTGTGCCTTGAGGGTCAGATCGGGTTTCCGACGCGCCCCCGATCCCTCCCCCCGCGCGGGTCCCGGCGGGTTGGCGCGCACTGAGCCGTACTCGTGTGAGGTTTTTTTGTGCCTGATTTCTGTGGCGGGCTCTAGGGGGAAGGTGGGAAGGAGGCCGTATCTACACAGGGGGATTCTGGAGTAGGGCCCGATGTGGGCGCCGGGGGCTTCAAACTGCGCCCTGGACACCGCGACTGGGCGGGATTCGGGCGCTGTTGCGATGGCATGGACACACCCCCTCACTGGGGTCTCCGGCTGCAAGGAACCTGGCGCGCGCCGGGGTTGGGGAGAGCAGAAGTAGGAGTTCTGATCCGGGTCCAGCAGCTGGGGTTCGGGAGGGAGGAAGAGAGACGGACGGTGTCTCGTCTGGGGGAATTTTATCTTCTGGGGCGCGATCTCTCGGATGGTTGGTGGAGAGTCGGAACCGCACTCCGCACAGCTCCAAAGCAGGGGCCTGCGGGGGAGAGAGAGGGTGGGGAGGGGAACAGTCGGCCAATTACGTTCCTCGAAGACTCCTGCCTTTGGTAGTCAGTCAGCTTTCCGTAAAAGCTCGGGAGCCCCAGTCGACAGGTCCCCTAGACCTAGGTGTGCAGGAATGAAATCGAGGCCCAGGGAGTTCAGGCGCCCTTCCGACGCTAACACTAGTATAGTCTTTACTTTCTCACTCTGGGTGTGGACCTGTGTTGCAGCGTTTTTTTGCAGCCTCCTGCCTGCTCGCGGGAGTTCAGAAACTGCTTTTGATCCTTTGCCCCAGTGCCTGGCACAGAGTAAGGTACTCGGTAAATGTTTGCTCACGGAATGAATAAACTAGCCAAAGGATGGACGCGGGTGTATGTTAAGGGTGAGTGAGAACTCCTTTCTTCACCAACTGAAACATTGCTAGTCAGTAGTGGAGCAACATATTTGAAACTCGAATGGTCTAAAATACCCCAGAGCCTCCCTCCCCGTTTTTGGGCTCTGGCAGGTGGTTGAAATTCTGTTGGATGAGATTTATAGTAACGACCAATAGCTGTTTTGCCATTCTACCTCATATTTGTGTTTGAGAGAGAAGTTGGGGAGCTGGCTGGTGTCAACTTGAAAAATAGTCACAACCTAAAAGTTGAGAGTTATGGTTTATTCGGTGGAAATTTTTAGGTCTCAAGCCTGGGAGGCAGCATGTCAAGTAACTCTCAGAGAAGTGCTCAGGAGGTGAGGGGAGGAGCCAGTTTTGCAACAAAGGGCAGGTTGTCTGAACATCAAAAGATTATTGTTAATTAAAGAAAACCATATATCCCAAGTTAAGGAATTTAGTGTCTTCTGTGTATGGGAAGATATAAGAGTCTGGATTCAATGAAATCATTTTTTTCCTATGTACCTCAGCTAGGATCCTGGTTTTCACATCCTGAGCTTCCTTTCTTCAACGGCTTATGGTAGGGAGTGGTTGTAGTCTGAGGGCTGCTGCTGCTAAGTCACTTCAGTCGTGTCCAACTCTGTGTGACCCCATAGACTGCAGCCCACCAGGCTCCCCCATCCCTGGGATTCTCCAGGCAAGAACACTGGAGTGGGTTGCCATTTCCTTCTCCAATGCATGAAAATGAAAAGTGAAAGTGAAGTCGCTCAGTCGTGTCCAACTCGACCCCATGGGCTGCAGCCTACCAGGCTCCTCCATCCATGGGATTTTCCAGGCAAGAGTACTGGAGTGGGGTGCCATTGCCTTCTCCCTGAGGGCTGCTAGATGGCAGGTATTCTCCTTCCTGAGTTTCCTTAGGGCTGATGACTGTCACATCCTTGTTTCCTGATATGGCAGGAAATATTCTATTTCTTACTGGGGCCTCAGACTTCTTGGTCAGTGGACTTCTCTGGCTCATAATTGCATTTATTGATATTATGAGATTTCTCCTGTGTACCACACATTGTTCTAGGCATTGCGACTACGGAAGTGAATGAGGCAGACACTGGTCAGGTAGGTACTCAGGGAGTTTGCAATGAGTAGGGGACGGAAGGAAGCAGAAAAACAAGTAAAAAGACAAACAAGAGTAATGTCAGATAGTGGTAACTAGCATGCAGAAAATTAAAGTAAGATGATGTGGTAAGTAACTGGGCGATTTGGTTGGATTGGAGGTTAGTGTTGGAGTTCTGAATAGGTGACATTTAAGGTATAATCTGAATGACAAGAAAGAGCCATCTTTGTGTTGATGAGCTGGTAAAGCATTTCTAGAAGAGAGAAACTGCCGGTGAAAGGGCTTTAAGGCACAAAAGAGCTTCAAATTCAAGGAGCAGAAAGGCCAGTGTGGCTGGAGTGTGGTGCAATAAGGGAGAAAGTGGCAGAAGAGGCTGCAGGATCTTAGTTCCCCAACCAGGGATTGGACCTGGGTCCAGGCAACCGCTGGATGGCCAGGGAGTTACCTGATTTACATTTTCAGAATGGTCGCTCTGCCTGCTCTAGTGTGGGCTGTAGGTGGACAAGTACAGGGACAGCGGTGGGAGGCTATTGCTGTAGTCCAGGCAGGAGTTAATGAAGGCCTGACTGAGGGTGGTAGGTAGTGCTGGAGATGGAGAGAAGTAGTCTTAGTGATTGGGTTGCAGTCTGTGAGAAAAAGACAAGGGTCAGGGATGACTCCCAAGGGCTTGAGCACCTGAGTGGATGGGGCTCACGTCACTGAGATAGGAAGGCTGGGAGCAGGTTTGAGGGGTGGGGGAGAGCATGAGATCTTGTTTTGCCATGTTACATTTTGATGTGACTGTATCAGTTAGTCAGATGTGTGAATCTGGGCCCTGGAGAGAGAGAGGACTAGAGATATACATTTGGGCATCATAAGGTTATTCAAGGCCTAGATTCGATGGAATCACTTAGAAAAAGAGTTTAGAGAAAAGATCACCTAAGCCTTGGGAGAGAGTAGCATTTAGGAATTGGCAAAAGAGAAGGACTGAAAAGGTAGGAGAAAGCCCAGGAGAATGAGGGGTCCCACAAGCCTAAAGGACAAATCCTGAGTGAAATAAGTAGAAAAGAATACTTGGGGTGAGGAAATAGTAAGTATAGGCAAATCTTCCAGGTGGTTTTGTTGCAAAGTGGAGTTGAGGAACTGAGAACTAGAGAGGATGTGCATTTGGGGGGTGCATGGTTGTAGAGGGAGATTATACAGCATGTTTTGTTTGGATGGGAATGATCCAGTAGAGATGGAGAAGTAGATGATGCAAGAAAGAGATGGGACAGTTACTGGAGCAGTGTTTCAGCGATAGTGGGAGGGAAGGCATCCAGGACTTCAGTCTCATTGGTCTCAGACAGGAACCAGGCCTTTTAGCCATTTGCAGAAAGGAAGAGGGTGAGTGCCAGAGCTGATATAAGGAGGTTCATAGGGTCGGTGAGAGGAGAGGTAGGTATTCCTTTCTGATAGGTTCTGTCTTTTCCATGAGGTATTAGGCAAAGTCTTGGGCTGGGGGACTTGAAGAGTGTAGGACTCTATAGTCACAGCCTCCCAACCTTCCTGTCTTTTGCTGACTCTTCTCCAGTAACTGGTATCAAGTCCCTGGTGATCATCTTACAGCAAACCCTGACTCCCTACCTGGCACTCTAACTCCTAGGGCCTTGACGAGTCCTCCCAGGCCCAGGGGAAAGCAATATGTGAAAGTGTCCCTGCGCTCAAAGGTGATCTATGTGGGGAAGCTGAGACCCTATGGCAGTCGATTATATTTCCTACCTCCCCTGACAATTTCTTGAGAGACTTAAGGGTTTGCGAGTTACTGTTCTCCTTTTCCCCGAATAAAAATATTCTTTCAGTCTGCTTTCTTAGATTTGCTATGAGCATTTCTGAGTGTTGTATTTTTTATAGATCCTCTTCCAATAGGGCTCAGTTAGAGGGACGAAGCCCATGTGCAGCTGCTTGTATTTTCCCTACTGGATCCTCAGACTAGAGAGTCATGTGAATTTTTTAGGATGCATCAGTAGATTTGGCAGATGTTTGAATACTTTCCAGAGAAAAGTTTCTTGAAGCAGAAAACCTGGAGCTAAGGCAGGTGGATTTTAGTTTGATTTCTGCACTTTTGATTAGTTTTGGGGTTAACTTGGGACAGAAACAAGGACTCTGTTCCTGGTTCTCCTGGTTCTAGACTCCATGATGCTGGTATTCCCTAGGAAGACTTCCTATAATCCAGCGCTTCTTTACTTTCTCTTAGCCAGAGACCAAGTTATGATAGTAATTGGGATAGTAGTGTCATTAATAGCAATAGCAATGGTAGTAATAGCAATTATGTAATGCTGCTGCTGCTAAGTCACTTCAGTCATGTCCGACTCTGTTCGACCCCAGAGACGGCAGCCCACCAGCCTCCTCCGTCCCTGGGATTCTCCAGGCAAGAACACTGGAATGGTTTGCTGTTTCCTCCTCCAATGCATGCATGCATGCTAAGTTGCTTCAGTCGTGGCCGACTCTGTGTGACCCTATGGACAGCAGCCCACCAGGCTCCTCTGTCCACAGTATTCTCTAGGCAAGAATACTGGAGTGGGATGCCATTTCCTTCTCCAGCAATTATGTAATAGCTTCATCTTTTTGAGTCCTTGAAAAATGCCAGAAACTGTTTTTGTAACTATTATCTGATTTAATTCTCACAACAACTTAATGAAGTAGGAACTGTTACTAGTTCCATTTTACCAACGAGGAATCTTGTATAATCCTGGGTATTCAGGCGGAAAAGGGCAGTTCATGTTCTTCAGTACCTTTTCTTTTTTGAAATGTTATTTATTTATTTTTGGCGGTGCTGGGTCTTCGTTGGTGCTGCAGAGTGGTCTTTTCTCTAGTTTCGGGGACCAGGGCTATTCTTGGTTGCGATGTGTGGGCTTTTCATTGTGGCAGCTTCTTTTGTTGCAGAGCACGGGCTCTAGGGCATGTGGGCTTCAGTAGCTGCGGCTTGCAGACTCTAGAGCACGGGCTCAGTTGTGGCACATGGTTTCAGTTGCTGCATGGCATGTGGGATCTTCCTGGACCAGGGATTGAACCTGTGTCTCTTGTATTGGCAGGCAGATTCTTTACCACTGAGCCACCAGGGAAGCCCCATCCAGTACCTTTTCTTATTGATCCTTCTAACAGGCCCTAGAAGCAGCAAATCATGGATTATCCTGTTTTACAGATGATGAAATTCAAGTTCATGAAAGTTCAGTTATTTGGCTAAAGTGTTAGAGCTGGGAGTCTTCATGGTCACCATGGTGGTGGTGGTGGTGGCTTCTACCCCACATCACCAGTGAGAACTTGTGTTGATACTTGAAGCAGTCTTATATCATGTATCATCACTCTGAGTCAGGCTGCCCAGGGCTCATGTGGCCACACCCCTTCTTTGTTTTACTGGGGATTGAGGTGCCTTGAATCGGCAGCAGCCCTTGGTATCCTGTGCTGATTGGTGGTGGCGGCACATGTCTCTGATGAGTAAGAAATGGAAGACATTAATTTTTTTTTTCCTGCACTATATGGCTATTGGGAATCTTAGTTCCCCAACCAGAGATGGAACCCACGTGCCCTGCAGTGGCAGTGTGGAGTCCTAACCACTAGTCCACCAGGGAATTCCCCGTTAACTATTACTTAGTGAAAACAGTTTGACAGACACACCCTTTTCAAACATGAAACCCATGAAGGAAAAGTTCTAGAAGAGGCTTTGGGAGCTAGAGTATCACAGTGGGCTGGTCTTCAGGGTTTCATGGAACCCTGTAAGTTGGGTTCTCCCTACAGCAGCCTTTGAATAGCTCTTAAGTTGACAAGCAGGAAGAATGGCACAGAGGAGGGGTCCTGGCTCCTCCGAGACTTTGGTGCCCAGCGCAGCACTGGACAGAGTAGGCATTGGTATTATTGAAGTAGGTCAGGGGTGTAGGGGAAACTGGGCAAGTTGAAGGAACAAAGCCGTCGGAAACCACACCTGTCAGGGCTGATACCTGGACCTCAGGCTTCTTGGATGTTGTCGCTTGCTGTCAAGAACAGCACTCAGTGTGGGAACCTGGCGTCCTTTGGCTTCTTCACCTTATAACCTCATGCCGTGTCTGGGGAGCGAGACGTCTGTTGGTCTTTGGACCAGGCCTCCCACCCTCCCTGGATACCAGGCTTTAGTGTCTGCTGTAACTTGGCTTCAGGGTCCTGGTGGGAAACAGATGATTCCACAAGGTCTCATCTAGCTTGAAGGCCCTCGGTTTTAGCTTTCGAGCCTTCCAGGGCTGTCCTGTGTAGATGCCATTCTCCTTGTGGGTGCCCATTGGATTAAGGCCAGTTTCTCCTCCCAGCCCTTTGGACTGCAGCAGATCCCAGGGCAGGACTGGAAACCTGATTTGCAGTACCCTGTGCAAAATCAGAGTGTTTTAAAAGCCATGCAAAAAAGTGCCATTAAAGGTATTAAAGTATAAAGATCCTTTCTTTGCTTCTGCAGGCTTTCTACTTGCTATCGATATTTAATGTCATTCTAAGTTTAGAAAAATAAAAAATTTAAATTCTTGGCATAAATCTTGTGGTTCCTCTCTGTATTGTGGAATATAAAGTTTTCAGTGCAAACATTAGGTCTTTGACCTCACAGGCTGAATCGCCACCATCATGCCCCACTGCTAGACACCATGGGGCAAGAGTGCTGGTGCTCAGAGCCCCTGGACAGGAGTGAGTAGCAGCAGTGCTGGGCCGAGCTGTGTGCTCCGAGGCGGCTGGGAGCGGGCAGGCAGAAGAACTCATCGCATGGAGGCAGGGAGTGGAGACCAGGCGTGAGCCAAGGCTTCAGGCCTCCTTCAGAAGTATCACTCCTCTAGAATAATGCTGAATATCTAGAATGTGTGTTTTTATTCTACAAACACAGTCTGAAATTAAAGGGAGAGAGGAGGAATTGGGGAGTGAAGGTTGAACCAGGCATGACAGGATGTCCAGGTGGGGACCCCAGTCAGCTCCAGGCACTAGGTATAGAAGCCTGTGAATACAGGATGGCCCAGGAAACTGCCCTCTTGAAGTTTAATTAAGCCATCAGCCAAGGGAGAGTCTTCCAGGGCACCCCTAGGAAGAAGTCTGTCCCGTCTGCCACGTATTCCTCCCCAGACAAATGTTGAACTTCATGGTGGTGAAATTTGTCTTGTAGCACGCCAGCCTGTTCATTCAGGTATTTGTCATCTTTCTCATTGAGGTATTGCTGGGAACAGCAGTCCCAGCAACTTTATTTCAAACCAGAAAGCAACAGTTCCACAAAGAATGACTGGGAAATTAGCAGCTTACATCTGTTTAGAAGGGAAATTCTGAAACCTCTTGTTGAAGGTTAAGAAAAGGTTCTCCCAGCTTGCAAGCCTTGGCGTAATCCCACACTTTATGTTTCATTTCCTGGTTGCTTTATCAAGGGTGAAAACTGGCTCATAGATTGAAATGTTAGGTTCTGTGTGAAACGAACAAGAGCGTTGTTGTGTAGAGAGCTGGGGAAGGATTAAGAGTCGTGATTGGTGCCACGGTCTCAAAACCAACCCAGAAAAGATCTGGCAAAACCTCTTTAAGACAAATGGTGGCAAGTGGCTTCTTAAGGCTCTTATTTTCAGAGAAAGGACAGGTGGGTGATTTGCGGTGCAGTGTGTGTGTGAAGAGGGTGGGTGTAGATCTCATTCTCTTAATATTTATGGGAGTAAATTTTGGGCTTCCTAAATGGAGGACTTTGGGAAAAGGAGCTTATGTAAGAAAGCAGTTCATGATGTGAACTGTTTGGTGATTTAGTGAGGTGCTTACTCTTGTTTTCTGTGTCTTCAGAAAAGAGCATGGTTTTGAATCTTTTTGCTCCATGTAAAAGAACAACATCTCTGCAAACTGTCAAGGTGTCTTAAGTAAATATTGGCAGAGGAAAAAACATGGGTAAATGTGGTTTTGTTTGTCTGTTGTTTTTAAATGAGTATCAAAACATTTACTTCCAAAACACTGAGAAGTGTTTTGGGTTAATGATTTATTGCTTATGGAGTGCTTCATGAATATTATCAGGTTGGAGGCTCACAATTACGGCATTTTTAAGTGCAGAGATGTGGGCTCATAGAGATTCAAAGTGAGTTCCTAAAGTCAAGTGCTGTATTAACTCAGCCTTTTCAGGCTTCACAGAAGCTGGTGGGCATGTTGTCTCAGCCCAGGGCTTCTCAGACCTTCAACCACAGCTCTAATGTCAGAAACGTGCCTGCTAAGTTGCTTCAGTCATGTTCGACTCTTTGTGACTCTATGGACCAGCTCGTCAGGCTCCTTTGTCCATGGGATTCTCCAGGCAAGAATACTGGAGTGGGTTGCCATTTCTTCTTCCAAGGGATCTTCCTGACCCAGGGATCAAATATCTTTTATGTCTCCTGCATTGGCAAGGAGGTTCTTTACCACTGGTGCCACCTGGGAAGCCCAATGACGGAAGGGTGAAGGCCAACTCACTTGGGAGACTGGATGGTGGATAACATCCTCAAAATGACTCTGTCCAGAAACTCAAATAGACTTTATCCTCCATTTAAGTTATTAAAACAATCCGCTCCCTCATCTTCCATTAAGATCAGCTCTTTGTCAGGAAGCATCGTGTTTGGTGCCTGCTTTTGTTTTTTCCTCAACATGAGCTTGTTCCTGCTGGCCTCCATAAAGCCATCAGCAGCTTTTGGGACTTCGGGTCCTCTTTTGGCTGGACTGAGTTGTGCCAGGACACCTTCCTCTCTTGAATCCGGTCTCCTCACAGTCACTGGGATGTTGGCCTGGCATCAGGGTCAGTTTTTCTTTTTATTTATTTATTTTTAACTGAAGGATATTTGTTTTACAGTATTGCATTGGTTTATATCAAGCATCAAACTTTTCTTGAAGCAGAGCACAGGTGGGCAACTTTATCATGCAGAAAAATGCGTAGGGGTTGTTAGGTGGTGGTAGCTTGTGTAAGGAGTCAGTGACTTAGTGCATGGGCTCTGGAATCTGAGTTATCAGATTCCAGGTCCTCCATGTAACAGCTCCCTAACCCTGGCAGGTTACTACTCCCCGTAAGCCTCACTTCCTTGCCAGTAAAATGGGGATAAATGTGAGAAGTATGTGAATTAATTGATTAAAGGGGTTTAGCAAAACTGCCTGACTCGTAGTAAGTGCCAATAGATGTGAGCTTCTCTTCCAGGTATCCACTCAGCTATCAGGTGAGGTAGAGACATATGTGATTTCTGAGTCCTGATCATATTCAGCTGCTGCTGCCAGAGTCCGTTGCCCTTGAACTGCGATTGCCTGGCTTGGAAACCAAAGATAGGACTCAGCTCAGGAATTGGTTTAGACTAATAAAAACTGTATAACCATCATGGTTACTAAAAGGATGTGCTTGCTTCAGCAGCACATATACCAAAATTAAAATGATACAGAGAAGGTTAGCATGGCCCCTGCACAAGGATGACATGCAAATTCGTGAAGTGTTCCATTCATGAAGCAATTTCTCTTAAAAATTACTTGCTTACAATAAAATACAACTTGAAAGTAAAGAAAAAAAGTGTCCTTAAAATATTTGCTTTAACGTGTTTGACAAAAAAAACTCAAAAATATACACCTGTGTATTCAGGAGAGTAGAATACACTATTGAGAGCAGATGGGGCAAAATGTTAACAGCGGGTAAGTCAGGGTGAGGGGTATATGGACATTCTTTGTACTAGACTTGCAACTTTTCCGTAGGTTTGAAATTTTTCCGAATAAAAAGGTAATTAAAAAAAAACACTACATAACCTTGTCCAACAACAGCTATGCTGTCCCAAGGCCACGGATACCTCATCCAGGCTGTAGGGACCCGGGGACCAAGAGCCCTGGGTAATGAGGTGTGAAGACGGCTCCTGGTTTGTCTCCCTCCTGGGCATTTAGAGGGCTGCACAGATGTCCAGTCCTTAATCTGGGCGGCCGCCTGGTTATCAGCTCTGCCTGCTGAAGGACAGACATTGACTGGTGCTGCCTGGGCCACAGATGTCAACAGTAATCATCTCCATGGTGCTTGATTGTTGAAAAACACATCCTTTTTAGAAGCAGGTATTTTTATTATTTTATTGTCCTCATTTTACAGATCAGACAAGCATCTGAGGCACACAGTGGGAAAAGGGTTAAAAGATCTTTTCAAAGCCAGAGCGTTGGTGGGGGAGCTGGGACTTGAACCAGGGTCCTTTCGGCTACAAATGTGTGTACTGTTTCTATCAAGGTTCGAGGTGTCTTCTGGCTCCCATCACCTCTCCCTCTGTCCCGAATTCTCTCTTTTCAGTCTATTCCCCCAAAGTTGTCCCCTGTACCTTCGCTTCCCTGAGGACCCTGAGGCAGAAGTCTTCTTGGGCCTCCCTCGGAAAGTCCCCCGCAGGATACAAGAGTGATGGGCCGGGCAGATGGTTCCCAGGCAGGGCAGTGGGTTGGGTCCCTGGTCCTCTGGGGGAGTAGGTCCCCTGACCTCCCTGCAGATGTCAGCTGATCGCAGCTTAGGGGCTGATGAGCCTCTTAAGCCTGCTTAGAGCCCGGCTGTCTCTTTCAGCTTCTGCCAGAAGAGCATTTCCAACGTCACATCCAGGGTTCTCAGGGTTTTTCAGGGGGTTTTCCTGCCAAGGCAGAGCCCTCAGCCTTGTGAGGTCTGACAGCTGGAAGTTAGATACAGGCTCTTCCAGGGGCTGCTGGCTACCTCCTGTGCTTCCCTGGAACACTGCAGTGCAGGATGGGGGGTGGGGAGAAGGTGGGGAGGTGGGCAGCGTGCTAGGGATATGCAGCTGGCAGAAATCCCATTTCAGCCCTATGCCTGCACGGCTGGATGCACAGCTCCTGTGTTCTCACCCCTTGGATGAAATAAAAGATGAGACTGTCTCCTTCCCCGGAGGCGTGGAAGCAGAGCAATGTTGTACGTTAATGTAGTAACCTCTGCAATAAGCCTGTCCTCTCCAAACCGAGTTCAGAGTGTGTCCACAGAGAGCACCTTCTTGGGGGAGTATTTAACCAGATGCTGGCTGGCTTTTGACCCAGGATTCATCTAGACTCTGATGAGCATCTGCTGTACGCCAGTCTCCACACTAGGTGATGTGGAGAGAGGTGGAGGTCCCTCTCTCCACCCTCCAGCCTATTCCAAGAGAGAGAGGGACACTGGGTAGTTTCAGTGTGGGTGACGAGGCTGGTGGCCTGAGAAGGGAGCCCTCAGGAGCATCAGAGGGTGAATGGGAAGGCCAGACCGCTGTGAAGCAGAGCAGAGGGCAGCCTGAGATTGGAGAGTCCCATGGAGGGAAGGCGAAGGGACTGGGGCTGAGGGTATGTGTGTGCCTGCCTGCGCCCCTAGGAGGCTGGCACTGAGTTTAGTAGGAACTGGGCCTGGATACCACCTTTCACCAGTAGCTGGGCTTTAGGAGAGTGACATAATTGTGACATAATTGGGGGTTTTGCCTTGGGATTCCCCCAACTTCTGTATCTGAGGGGTGGTGCTGTGGGGGAGTTACAGAATGCAAATTCTGGGGTCCGAGTGCCTGGGGCGCTGCTGCCCGCTTGAGCAGGTCACTTAGGCTCTCTGTGTCTTCAGATGCCTTTTCATCTGTAAAATGGGGAAGATGCCTGTCCTGCTGACTTACACAGTGTCTGGCAGATTGTGCATGCTGTGTAACTAGCATTCCTGCTACTCCCGTAAAGGGAGCCTCCTCCTATGGTATAAATGCAGCACGATCAGCAGATAGACCTTGTCCCCTTGGGGAAGATCTCCTGAGATCAGGCTAACAGGAGGGAGAATTGTGCTTTCTTATCTGTCAAAGAAAGGGCACTAAATGGCTGTTGCTAAATATCAAAGAAATGATTCCTCGAAGCTCTGTGTGGCTGTGTCCAACCTGAGAGAAGATGAACAGGTTTCTTGTTTGACACATTTTCTAAATGGACAGTGTTGACTTCCTCCCCATCCACCACCACCACCACGGAGAGGTCTCCCAGGTGTTGGCATTAGTGTTTGCACTGCCTGGTTGGGCATCTAAACTCTTTGTTTTAGAAGCAGTAACCCTGGTATCTGTTAGAGCCCTCGATGAGGGAGCAGGGAGGGTCAACACGAAGTAGAAGCTGAGGCATAACTTCTAGGGAGTGGACTGGGAATCCGCGTCATTATAAACTCTGTGGGTGCTTATAGACCCTGGAAATGAAAACATCTCAGAGCTTCAGCTTCCCCATCTGTGCAGTGATGGGAGCGCTCCATTCCTTCCGAGTGTTACTTGCGAATGAAACGTGATGGCCTAGCTGAGCCTCCTAGTGTGCTGTTTGGCACATAATGGGTCTGTAGGCCTTGTAAGCCTTTTCATTTAGAGAGGACATCCATCAGGATTCATTCGATGGAGCTGTGAGAAAGGCCTTGAGCGAGTCAGTGGATACAGCTGTCTGTAATGTCCAGCCTGTGACCCTGCTTAGATCCGGGAGGGCCAGGCTTCCTTGGGCCTCTGGTTTCCTCTGTGGAGTTTGGAAGTTTCTTCTCCTTCCCACTGCTCAGATGATGCTGCTGGTGGCTGTTGGCAGCATTGGCGGGGTGGCTGGTCTTTTGGGGTGACCATTGAGTGGGGACTGTGTCTACCTGGTGGGCAGGCTAGCCATTCTACATCTCAGAACCCTGCGATCACTCAGAGATCCTCCTGAGGGAGGAGGAGAGGGGCAGGGTGGTGGATGGATGGTTGTGAGTGATTGACATTGCCAGCCAGAGCAGGCAAGCAGGCTGCAATTAAGTTGAGAAATGGGGATGCTTCCTCTGTGTGGGAGAAGAAATGTGTCCTGGCAGACAGTTGTTTTGATGAGTCCTAGAGTAGTCTGGCGTTACAGTCTTTCCTGAGCTGGTCCTGGGGGAGATGAGGCGGGGGCAGGACTGTGACTCAGCACCGTGAATGGCTCACCAGCTCCCCAGGGACCGTGTCAGGCACTGAGTCAGTGTGCAACCGAATCAGAGTGGCTTTGTAGACTTGACGTTTGGCTTGACCCTCTCGACACTGGCAAGCACACAAGGAGAGAGGGTTGACTGGAATTAGGGGTAAATTGGGGTTGTAAACTGAAGGGGTGAGGAGGGATGCAAAGTCAGGGGCCCAGGGAGGGCAAATGATTCCCTCCCCTGCCCATGAAAGCGTTTGGAAAGGTTTCTTTTCTCAACACATTCTAACCTGGGGAGTTTTAAAAAATAGACACATGAATGCTGTGAAGCTAAATATCTATAATCACTGTACCCATTAATCCTTTTCTAAACAGAATTGGCGGTACCTGAAATTACATCCGCTTGCTGAGGCTTTGAATAATTACATTTTTTTTTTAGCGCTGGTGTGTAGGTGGGAGCTGGGGAGAGCTCAGTTGGCTTCTGTTTCGGCTCTCTCCCAGCCCTCTTCACCTGAAAACCCATGCGTGTGTTGGTGGGTTTGGCAATGTATGGTTTCTAAAACTTGGGCTGGGGGGATAGTAATTCTTTGGGGGAAGGCTTCCTAGTCTCTGAACAGGTAGATATTTAAATTAAAACCCAAAGCACACTCTTTTTATTTAAAAAACCCCATGTATTTTGAAGTGAGGAGCACAGCGATTTCAGATGCAATAGTTGTGTTGTGCAGTGTTCTTGCTGGGCTTTTTGAAGCTGCTCCTTGGGGCAGGGAG
Organism: Bos indicus x Bos taurus; assembly: GCF_003369695.1. Classification (NCBI taxonomy): domain Eukaryota; kingdom Metazoa; phylum Chordata; class Mammalia; order Artiodactyla; family Bovidae; genus Bos; species Bos indicus x Bos taurus. The sequence goes on along the minus strand of NC_040090.1, from coordinate 48,822,346 downwards.
GACCTGGTTGATGCAGAATTGCCTCCTTGAGTTCATGGAAAGGTTTGAGAATTTTTTTCTTTCAGGCCTTTGTTGGATTTTGCTTGGTTTGGGGGTACAGTAAGCTGAACGCTGGGGCAGGAGGACTGTCACACTGAGAAGCCAGTTGCTTTTGTTGAGTTCTTATTTACTTTTTGTTTTATAAATGTTTATCTAGTGCACACTGTATATGCTGGATGGCATCACCGACTCCATGGACATGAGTTTGCGCAAACTCTGGGAGATGGTGAAGGACAGGGAAGCCTGGTGTGCTGCAGTCCCTGGGGTCGCAAAGAGTTGGACACGACTGAGCAACTGAATGACAATGTGCACTGCTCTAGGGACTTAACAGACATGAGCTCATAGTCCTCGTACCAACCCTATGAGGCAGGTCCTATTTCTATCCTCATTTTATAGACAAAGCGGGTTTCAGAACGCACAGCGTGGGTGTTAGGTGGCAGAGGTGGGATCAGCCCCAGCTGTCCTTCACTGCGGTCCTCACCACCCCTTTGTACCTGTTTGGCCTGTCTCCACTGTGTTACATGGTGGGTTGGGTCTGGGAGATGAAACAGATCCTTTAAACCAAAAGCCTTTGCTTCGGACTTGCCTTCTTTTAGGGATGGACACCTCCTTCCCCTAGTCCCATCCAAGGTGGAAAGAAGATTTGAAAGTCAACTCCTCTTCATTGTGAAAAGGTTTGGCCTTTGGAGGAGAGTGAAAACCTCACATCTAGTTCTTTCCCGCAGCCTGCGGGTTATTGCTCGGGTCCCTGTCCTGGGACATTCCTGGTGGGAGGAAATGGAGACAGCCTGTGGACTGAAGCAGGGAGAAGGTGACTGGCTTTCCTTTTTCCATAGTTGCCTCTGGGTTTCATGAGAGGGGTGGTGATGGGAGCGCTGGCCACCTGGGGGAGCAAGCAGAAATGTCCTTGACTCTTCTCAGTTGGTAAAGAATCCGCCTGCAATGCAGGAGACCCCAGTTCGATTCTTGGGTCAGGAAGATCCACTGGAGAAGGGAAAGGCTGCCCACTCCAGTATTCTGGCCTGGAGAATTCCACAGACTGTATAGTCCATGGGGTCGCAAAGGACACAGCTGAGTGACCTTCACTTCACTTCAGAAGCAGAGGGGCAGGGGAATCTGAGTGGGTCCCGACCGATCCACAACCTGCCAGTGCTTGTGTGATGGCCTGGTAACTCGGCTATTTCCTTCAGACTGATACCGCACCCCACCCCCAGCCCTCCGAACCTTTCTGGAGCTGGTTGTGGCCCAGGCCTATTCCCCTCCTGGCCCTGGCTGTATCTGCCTGGGAAGCAAGTGGGGTCGGTGGAGGGACCCCCTCCCTGAGTGTCGAGTGCTTCCATCTGGGCTCAGCTGTCACACACGGTTTAGCTGTTCCCTTCCGGACTTCAGATAGGGCAGCCCTGGGGTTGTGGGTGACCGCACAGGCAGCGCAGCTTTGTGGCCCCGTTATTTTATTTAACCTCTAAATAAAATGGGGCGATGCTGGCACTTGCCTCCTGGGACTTTTGCACTGGTCACTTGAGAACAAAACATGTTATTACTCAGTCCCCAGAACACTGTATATTTCGATAAACTTTAGCAAGTATTTCCAAGGAATTTGTCTTTTTTCTGTAGTGGCTGTGCTGGTCCAAGTGCATTTGAGTGATTCCTTGAGTTGCATCCTGCCAGGACTCTTGTCTTCTGATCCACACAGAGGGTACCTGTGGATACTGCCCAGCTCAGATTCTCAGTTATGGGCATTTTCTAACAGAGGGCATTGAATGTGCATTTTGCCCAAGCAGTTACAAATGGCCACTCTACTTGCTGATTTTAACCATTTGTTGTTGTTTAGTTGCTAAACTGTGTCTGACTCTTCTGCAACTGCATGAACTGTAGCCTGTCAGGCTCCTCTGTCCATGGGATTTCTCAGGCAAGAATACTGGAGCGGGTTGCTATTTCCTTCTCCAGGGGATCTTCCCGACCCAGGGATTGAACCCACGTCTCTTGCTTGGCAGGCAGATGATTCTTTACCACTGAGCTACCTGGGAAAGCTACACCCTAATTATGACTTTGGCTTATGGATTTAGACAGTTGGATATAGTTGCAGCAGAGAGTGTTTCTGACCAGGTTCTGGCTTACTTCCCCTGGGGAAAGGGAAAAATAGCTCCAGTGATAATGAAGAGATGGAGAGGGGAGGCAAGATTCACTTTAGCATTTCTGTGTCTATTTGTGCTGTGTGCCTGGCACCATACTGTTCGTATTCTGGGGGATATCAGGGAGCTGGCGAGGTAAGACGTCCACACAGGTTCAGGCTATTGGATGGTCAGGTGGTGTGTGATGAAGTGTCAGGTGAGTGGTGTGGGAACGGCATGGAGAGGAGCATCCAGGGGGAAACAGGCCAGTGGTGGACGTGTCAGGGAAGGCTGAGGGGTCTTATTTGCTGGATTGGGTGAGGACTGGAGGAGAAGCGGGTGCCTCCAGCAGAGGAGCCAGCTTCCACTGTTCAAGGAGATCCCTTCATTTAACAGACCTTTACTGAGCTCTCAGTGGGCCAAGCCCTGGCCTGGAGGCTGGGGATATCAAAATGGGTAAAGCAGAATAGAGAAAACAGCCTTGAGAGGCAGAAAGGCTCAGTGAGTGGGAGCATGGTCCAGCACAAGATTGCCTGGATTTGAACCCCAGCCCTCCCACTTACTAGCCTGTGGATCCTGAGCAAATTATCTAATATGGGGCCTCAGTTTAATGGGGCCTCCTCTGTAAAATGGGGATACTAGTAATTGCGGTGGGGATTAAACAAATTAAGATTACTCAGAATAGTCTTGAATATATGAAGTACTCTGGAGTGTTGGCTATTATCATCACTAGAATATGGGCTCCATGTGGGCAGGTGAGCCTGTTCTCTGGTGGGGACACAGACATGTCAACAACTGGGGGAGACTCTGCAAGTGGCTGGATGAGGGAAGCATGTGGACTGGAGAGGCACAGAGAGGGGTGGCCAGGGAAGGCTTGCTGGGGGAATGGGGGAGCCTGAGCTGGACCTTGAAGAACAAGCAGGGAATTTCTAGGTGATGACAGAGTTTGGATGTTCAGGGAAGAGAAAGCAGAGTGGGCAGAGCTAGCTAAGAGTGTGACATGTTCAAGGATATAAAGAAAGGAAGGAGGCTGCAAAGAGGACTGCTTTGAGGAGTTGGGGCTTCATCCTGAGGGTGGCGTGGATCTGGGCTTAAGAAGGGGTGGAAGGCCTCCCCCCAACCCCCATGGTTGTGGGGGAGGAAGGTGGGATATCCTGGGTGTGCTGGTCATTATCCTAGACTCCAGCTCAGGAGTCCAAAGAGGTGAGGCTGGAGGAAGTGAGACATCCCAGCCATCACCTGGCAGGTGAGGGCTTGGCCTCCAGAGGAGGAGAGGTTGGGAAACCCACACCACTGCCTGGCAGCACTCCTGCCTTAAAATAGAAGGAGATGGAGATAAAGAGTGAGAGGTGGTGTGAGTGTCCAGGGGGTGACCTAGTTAAAACCTGAGCTCCTGGAAGTGCGAGAACCACTCTCACCTTCATTCACATGCCAGGGCCCTCCAAGGGGCAGCTGCCAAGGATGGCCTTACCTTCCTTATCTTGTCCCTCCTCAGCCCTGGGCCTTGTGCAGAAGTCCTGTCGCTGGGGGCCTCCGTGTGCTGCTGGTTGAGGGTATGAGAACTGAGAATAAGAGAAATATGGGGGTGAAAAATGGGTGAATGGATTCAGGTTAATGGAACCTATGCATTTAGTAACTCCAAGCGAAGAAGACTTGGAGGAAAAACCCTTTACATTTAGGCTTTTGTTGCCCACAGTCAATTCAGTTCAGTTCAGTCGCTCAGTCGTGTCCGACTCTTTGCGACCCCATGAATCGCAGCACGCCAGGCCTCCCTGTCCATCACCAACTCTCGGAGTTCACTCAGACTCATGTCCATCGAGTCGGTGATGCCATCCAGCCATCTCATCCTCTGTCGTCCTCTTCTCCTCCTGCCCCCAATTCCTCCCAGCATCAGGGTCTTTTCCAATGAGTCAACTCTTCGCATGAGGTGGCCAAAGTACTGGAGTTTCAGCTTTAGCATCAGTCCTTCCAATGAACACCCAGGACTGATCTCCTTTAGTATGGACTGGTTGGATCTCCTTGCAGTCCAAGGGACTCTCAAGAGTCTTCTCCAACACCACAGTTCAAAAGCATTAATTGTTGCCCACAGTGTATCATAATTCCTCATAGACTCAATTATCTGACAGACAGTAACACCCTTAGACTCCCTGGTTCCTCTTCCCCTCAGCTTCCTAAATCTCCCCCTGAGATAGTAGAAAAGAGGAAAAACGGAGAAGACTTTTACTTTTCTTTGCCTCTTTCTTCGTTGGTCCATCCTGATTTCTCTGATGCCTTCAGGACTTATTTCTGTGCCTAGTAATTTATGTGCTGAAGGTCCTTGCATAGGACTTTTAAACTTTAACAGAGACTGTGGGTGTGATGGAAATTGTGTGGAGATGCTGTTTGCGGGAATGTGAGCTGAAACCATCTCTCCGTGGCCCCGGGTGATGTTTTTTGGGTCTGCGATCCTGAGTCAGGAAGGCGCCTCAGGACCACCACTTGGTCAGCACCTACAGTGTGCTCACCGGCCCCTCACCCGAATGGCCCTGGGAGGCCGGCGTCATCCACAGGGAGAACCTCCAGAGCTGAGAGAGCACAAGCCTCCACAGGTGACCCAGCGGGCTGACTGTTTCTGGTGAACTGGAGCCTGAGGCCACATTTAAAATTGCTGGGAATGCTGAGCCCGTAGGAGTGGCTCACAGCTGGTTGACAGCCATTGAGTTGCTTTTCTGTGATCAACACTTTTTATGGATTATTTGCTTTGATCCTCATGGTAGCCCTAAAAGGTGTCATTTTCCTCCATTTTATAGATGAGAACACACAGTATCAGGGAGGCTCTAAGTCCAAAGTTATACAGCTGGAATGGCTTGTATGTTATGATTCTAAGCCAGCTTTTGCAGAGCATGGTACCTATAATTCACTGAAACCTCACAAGAACGACTCCCCACCCTCCCCTGGCTGGGTGGTGTATTATGATTCTCATTTACGCATGTGGAACTAAGATCTAGAGGTAAATGATTTACCCAGAGTCACATAGTGGAGGTGGGGTGGGGTTGGAGGTGGGTGGTAGGAGCTGGTCTTGGACCCAGACCCCAAGTGCCTCACTGGGCTTCCTTGACTTTTCCTTCCACCTTGAAAAGCCAGGAGCAGTTTGCATTTGAGTCACCCAGCCCTTCAGAGGCTGGGGGTGGAATGCGGTGGAGTCTGAAGGGAGGTGGGAGTAGTGGTGAGTCCTGCCGGGAGAGGCCCCTCCTGGCCAGGTGACAGCGTCCCCAGCTCCCTTGGGACTCACACAGAGTCACGTGGCTTCCTGCTTGAAGCCCTGCACTGATGCATTTTCCATACTTGTTGCCCGGGCTGGGGCTCAGTAGACCAAATTCAGTTTGTCTTTTGGTCTTTCCAGTACAAGCAGCTGGTAAAGCCCAGGACTGCTTGGCAATAGACACATTTCCAGGGAACTTTTAAAAATGGAATGGCTCTACTTTGAAATATGTCAAGAATCAGACCACTCCCATGGCCTCTTACCATCCTGGTTCTCACCACTGTCATTTGTTGCCTGGATGGTCGCATTGCCCTTCAGCTGGTCCCTGTGTCTCTCTCCCCCTCCCCTGCTACAGTGTGCTGTGCTTAGTCACTCAGTTGTATCTGACTCTTGCGACCCCATAGTCTGTAGCCTGCCAGGCTCCTCTGTCTATGGAATTCTCCAGACAAGAACACTGGTGGGTTGCCATTTCCTAGCCAGAGATTGTTCTTCAGTGGAAGTTGGATCAGCTCAAACCACCTAAGGGCCCCCATCTCACACAGGGACTCCAAAGCCCTCACAGTAGGAGGCCCTGTGCCGCCTGCTTCCTTACCCCCACGTCACCTCATTTCCTTCCATTCTCCCTGATGCTCTGCTCCAGCCTTGCTGTTCCTTAAACATGAGAGCACAGCCAGCCACAGGGCCTTCACACTCACTGCTCCCTCCTTCTGGAATGTTATCCCCTTCATATATCCCCATGGCCTACTGCTCCCGTATTGTCTTCAGGTCTTGTCAGGTGTCACCCTTCATGGTGGCCCTTCTAGAGTCCTCTCCTCCAGCACAATCTATTTTCTTAACCCTACTTTAATTTTTTTTTAAAAAGAATTCTCAACATCATATGGATATATTACAATTTTAATTTGTTTGTCTCCCACTAGAATTTAATGTCCCTGATGACACAGAATAGTGCCTACTTTGTTCAAGGTTGTACCTCTAGTGCCTAGAATAGTGGTTGGATCAAGTAGGTGTTCAGAAAAATTGTTTTAGCTTGTTTGAGGTATGACTGGGGGCTTCCCAGGTGGTGCTAGTGGTAAAGAACCTGCCTGCTAATGCAGGAGACTTAAGAGACACATGTTCGATCCCTGTGCTAGGAAGATTCCTTGGAAAAGGAAATGGCAACCCACTCTAGTATTCTGGCCTGGAAAATCCCATGGACAGAGGACCCTGGTGGGCTACAGTCCTTGGGGGTCTCAAAGAGTTGGACACAACTGAAGCAACTTAGCATGTATGCACAAGATATGATTGACAAATAACAATTATATATATTAATGCCAAAGAATGCTCAGACTACTTCACAATTGCACTCCTCTCACACGCTAGTAAAGTAATGCTCAAAATTCTTCAAGCCAGGCTTCAGCAATACGTGAACCGTGAACTTCCAGATGTTCAAGCTGGTTTTAGAAAAGGCAGAGGAACCAGAGATCAACTTGCCAACATCCGCTGGATCATGGAAAAAGCAAGAGAGTTCCAGAAAAACATCTATTTCTGCTCTATTGATTATGCCAAAGCCTTTGACTGTGTGGATCACAATAAACTGTGGAAATTCTGAAAGAGATGGGAATACCAGACCACCTGACCTGCCTCTTGAGAAACCTGTATGCAGGCCAGGAAGCAACAGTTAGAACTGAGCGTGGAACAACAGACTGGTTCCAAACAGGAAAAGGAGTACGTCAAGGCTGTATATTGTCATCCTGTTTATTTAACTTCTATGCAGAGCACATCATGAGAAACGTTGGGCTGGAAGAAGCACAAGCTGGAATCAAGATTGCCGGGAGAAATATCAATATCCTTAGATATGCACTGGAGAAGGCAATGGCACCCCACTCCAGTACTCTTGCCTGGAAAATCCCATGGACAGAGGAGCCTGGTAGGCTACGGTTCATGGGGTCGCAAAGAGTCGGACACGACTGAGCGACTTCACTTTCACTTTTCATTTTCTTGCATTGGAGAAGGAAATGGCAACCCACTCCAGTGTTCTTGCCTGGAGAATCCCAGGGACGGGGGAGCCTAGTGAGCTGCCGTCTATGGGGTCGCACAGAGTCGGACACGACTGAAGTGACAGCAGCAGCAGATATGCAGATGACACCAGCCTTATGGCAGAAAGTGAAGAGGAACTAAAAAGCCTCTTGATCAAAGTGAAAGAGGAGAGTGAAAAAGTTGGCTTAAAGCTCAACATTCAGAAAACGAAGATCATGGCATCTGGTCCCATCACTTCATGGGAAATAGATGGGTAACAGTGGCAACAGTGTCAGACTTTATTTTTCTGGGCTCCAAAATCACTGCAGATGGTGACTGCAGCCATGAAATTAAAAGATGCTTACTCCTTGGAAGGAAAGTTATGACCAACATAGAGAGCATATTCAAAAGCAGAGACATTACTTTGCAACAAAGGTCCGTCTAGTCCGTCTAGCTATGGTTTTTCCAGTAGTCATATATGGATGTGAGAGTTGGACTGTGAAGAAAGCTGAGCACCGAAGAATTGATGCTTTTGAACTGTGGTGTTGGAGAGGACTCTTGCGAGTCCCTTGGACTGCAAGGAGATCCAACCAATCCATTCTAAAAGAGATTAGTCCTGGGTGTTCATTGGAAGGACTGATGCTAAAGCGGAAACTCCAGCACTTTGGCCACCTCATGTGAAGAATTAATTCATTGGAAAAGACTCTGATGCTGGGAGGGATTGGGGGCAGGAGGAGAAGGGGACGACAGAGGATGAGATGGCTGGATGGCATCACCGACTTGATGGACGTGAGTTTGAGTGAACTCCAGGAGTTGGTGATGGATAGGGAGGCCTGGCATGCTGCAATTCATGGGGTCGCAAAGAGTCGGACATGACTGAGCGACTGAACTGACTGACTGAAGAATTACTACTTGATGTTTTGATATGTATACACATTGTGAAATGGTCACCACAGTCAAGCTAGTTAACAGATGCATTGCTTCACATGGTTCCTTTTTCTGTGTGTGTGGTGAAAGAAAATAATTGGTGAATGAATTTATTCAATAGTTGAGTGAACTCTATGATAGTCTCTCTTTGGTACTCTACCTGAGAAGCCCATCAGCTACTAAGTGATGTCTCCCTGCTTCGCCCCAAGAAGCACAGGCCTCGGGTGCTCTGCCTCTGGTGTCCCCAGCGTCTCCTTTCTAGTGTGGGGACGGCATGGTGTCCCTCTATTTCTATGTTGGCTTCCAGTCACCCCTTGTGGAGAATTACCTGAAAATGGACATTTTCTATCATGCCTGTCCACATTGACCACAGGGAATTAAAATGGGTGGGCTTACCAGCTAACCACCAGTGGTATTTGAATACCCATTGAGTTCTCAAAGCCCTACAAATACTTGAAGTGGCTGGAGGAGATGACGTCCATCTCTTGAGGTTCTCTCTGCAGAATTGGAGCTGAGCCATGTCTGGGACAACAGTGTGATTCAGGGCTCAGGATATAATAGACTGGAAGGAAAGAAGCCAAGGTTCAGTGAACAAACACCTGTTGTGTCTTGCACATGGCCGAAATGCTTATTTCACTCTTAACCATACTCTAACCTTGAGGTTGATTACTGTGCCCCTGTGATGCGATGGGGAAATTAAGGCTCAGAGGTGATGTAATCAAGGCTCTCACTGACCCTAGAGCCTTGGAAATAACTAGACAAGGCTCTAAAAGGGAACTCACAGCAGGCTGTAGAGAACTGTTAGTATATGGGTTGCAGGGGCCGCGTGGCATCAAGCAGTGACACAGATGGGGAGATAGGAGTGCTCTCTCAAGTGTGGCTTGGATGGTTTTGAGATAGCCTGTTGAATATGAACAGATTTTCCCCACCCCTCCCCATTACGGATTACCTGAGAATAGGAAGAAGATAGTTTTAATAAAGCCCTGGTGATCTGGGGCTGGAGAAACCCTGGCACGCACCAACCTTCCCCCACATAGGACCTATGCATCTCAGGGACCATCCCCCAAAATGCTCATGTAAGTACATTCAGCTCAGCCTGGCTCCAGGACCTCACCAGTCTTGGAAATTTCGTGATTGGGGAAGGCAGAACTTTATTACATCATGGGTAGGGGAGGAACCCGAGGAGAGAATGGGGCTGTGAAATGGGCTTCCCTGTTCTAGGGAGGCCGGGTAGTGCTGGCATGATTCAGAACCTCAAAGCCCTTATGAAATGAATCCTTCTTACTGCCTAGTCCCTGGTGATGGGATTGGGGCCTGTCTTCTTGACATCGGTTTAATTATTTTCTTCTAATTCATTTATCAGCATTCATTAGCTCCTACTCTTTACCAGGTGGCACCATGCCAGATTCTGTGGCTACAAAGATAAGGATGCTGTCAAGGAATTTACCATCCAGCACAGGGAGACAGACAGATCAAAGATGATATTTAGCGTGGAGAGGCTGTGGGACAAAGAAAACAGGTCGAGGCTGGAGCGTGATGCCTCAGGCCACAAAGCTCTGTGTTGGCAGACTTGAGTTGACTCTTACCCCAACCCAGTCAGTTCCTTGACCTTGGGCAAGCTCTGGGCTAGGTGGTTCCATACTTTATCTTATTTATTCCTAAGATCAGCCTGCTGAGGTAAAAATGTTCTCCCGTTTTGTAGAAATTTGGAGAGGGTGAGTAAGTTGTCTGGGTCACTAGGTAAATAAGTGGTCAAATCAGGATTCCAGCCCAGGTCTCACTCCAAAGTTCCTGCACTTTCTGTTGTATCCAGATGATGAAAATGAGTTTCATCCATGCCCCAGCACGGCCAGGGCCCTCTGGAAGGTACAGCACTGGGCAGAGGGGTTGAGTGACCATGGACTCCATAGGAGTCAAAGGGATGATGTGACCAGCCAGAAAGCTAATTTTGTTATAGCCTGCATGGATGGACGTGTGGTGCTTATGACATGGGAGAAGGTGGTGCTCTTCTGCTCAGGGGAGATCACACATGGAGTACTGGGGTCCCTTTTGGGGTCACCCTTATAAGAGGGATGTGACTAGGTGAAGCCCTTCCTAGGGGGTGGCTGTGATGGGCACAGGAAACCTTGTATCCTGAAGAACATCGGCAGGAACCAGGAACATCTGCAGTGTTTCATGTGAGCAAGAGGAGGCCCCCAGGGAAATGAGGGCTGGCTGCAAGTATTTGAAGGACTGTCATGCAGAAGAGTCTTATTCTCTGGGAAAGCTAAAGAAAGAAAGGGTTGGCTCCAGGTTTTTAACAGAACCTTTTAAAATATCTCGGGACGTAGTGAGATACTGTCACAGAGGTAATCAAGCATGGATGGAAGCAGTGGAGAGTACGGAGTAAATGCTGTCTATCATTCTGCTCCAGAGTCCCTGACTGTGGCTGTGTCTCTGCTGTTCCGGGCGTGGGTCCTGGGAGGGGGTACAGAAGGGAAGCGTTTAGGTTTTCTCTTTCCCAAACCCAGTTCTCCTACCAGACTCCAGGGTTACAGGTACCTCCAGGGCTGGTGGAGCAAACACAGGGTTAGAATCAGAATTAGAAGACCGAGGCCTGAGCCTTGGCTCGGCCCCCTACAGCTGTGTGACCTTGGATAGTGCATCTCTTCTCTCTGTAAAGAGGGTCATGTCAGCCCCTCACCCGTTGGCCTTTCATCAGGTAGTAAGTGACAAAATGCTTTGTCAAGGAGAGAGGGTTCAAATTCTGGTTGGTAACGGGTGCAGCTCTGACCACTAGGAGCATAATCAGCTTCAAGGGGCTTGGGCATTCTGTGTCTAGGAAACTTCACCGTGGTGGTGGTAGAGGACCTGTTAGGTGCCAGTGTTTTGGAGAACTGGCTCCAGCTTTGTGCACAGTCCTCTGGAATGTTTTGTGACAAAGTGAATTTCCCATCACTAGTGATAAGCAGGAGAGTCCTCTGCCTTCAAGGGCCCATGAGTAAAGAGTCAGGAGAGACTGGGACAGGTGTTGAGAAGAGAGGGATCCAGGAACCCTTCATGGAGGAAGGGACCTTTGAGTAGGACCTAGACAAAGATTTCATTATGCGGGGAAGGCGGCAAAGGCCTGGAGGAGTCAAGGGCATGTGTGGGGCACAGATGACATGAGGGAGAGACTCAGATGCTGGGGTGGGTAAGGAGTCCTTATTGGGGTGGGGTGTTGCCCCCCAGCTGGAGGACTCTTCTGTTCCTGGCAGTAGAGCACGGAGCTCTCTGGTGGTTGAAGGAAGCAGGTTGCCTGCAGTTTGACAGAATGGGGGTCAGGGAGGGGCAGGGTGAGAAATTTTGGGGAGGCTGTCTTACATTCCCTTCATTTCTCAGGGGAAGGTGAGGCCCACATGGAAAGAGGCTTTACTGGCAGGTTTAGGGTGAGCTGAGGTTAGAGTCAACGCCTGACACCTCGCCCAGGTTTTCACCTTGCCCCATGCGTGAGTCGGCATGGTGCAGAGATTCCATTTTTTTCTGGTTCTGCCTCTCAGCAGGCTATTCCTCTTAAAGTAAAAGAGGAGAGAGCCGAGATGTATTTACCAAAGGGGCTGGTTGGGCAGGTCTTCTTGCTGAGACCCATGTTTTAGGCCAAGGTCAGCTGTGCTGGCTCCTGGTGGGTGGAGTCAGGCCCTGGCCAGCCCCCAGCTAAAGGGCTTTTGACTGGGAATGACCACTACTGGCAGGAACTGAGGTTTTACAAGGCATTGCCCCTGAGAACAGTGGGCTGGAAAGATTACAGCGTGCACATTCTTTCTCAGGAGATTAGGGCCATGGGAGATTATGGGATACACAGGAGGCTGAAGAAGGGCTGTAAATTTCCCATTTGGGGCAATTAATCTGATGGATAGTAAAACAGCTTTCCACTTCCTCTCCCCCTCCCTGGACTGGGCTGGGCAGTCAGGCTGGCTGGCTGGAGAATGCTTTCCCTGGATTCCTGCCCTGCCTATTTGGGCACCTGGTTGAAACCTTCCCTGGGGGCAGAGTCTGGGCCTGTCCTTTTCCTTCCTCTCCTTTGGAACAAGGAAAAGCACACAGTAGGTGCTTTATAAAGTACTATGCAGAGCCATTACTTACTTGATTGGAGCCTGGCTGTTAGGGGCTAATTGCACTGGGGCTATGGGTGGGTAAGCTGAGCCCCAGGGTAAGATCACCTGCCCAAGGTCACTCAGGTCATTGGTGGTAACTGGGACTCCAGCCAGGTTTCTCCACTCCTGGGCCTGGGCGTCTTCTTCCTAGTTCTGTGTTCAAAGTGAAAGTGAAATAAATAGTGGGCTTTTTTTCTGGTTTCTCTGCTCTGACTTCCTCCTTGCTCCTGGCCAAGCACAGGGTGCCTGGTGTGATTGTGTACAAGGTGTGACATGGTCCTGCTCCCATCTCCTCCAAGCAGTTTTGCAGCATTCCTGGGCTGCCCTTCTCTCGCGTGCCGACTGTGTTTTGTGGCTCATTTTGGCCGTCTCCTCCCCAGCAGGGTCTGACACCTGTGGTTGGTGCAGTTCCTGCACAGTGCCTTGCTCCTGTGCCTCCTGAGGGCCCTGCCGTGAACCAGCTTGAACTCGGGCTAGCGTACTTGGTCCAACTGGTTGTCCTGTCCTCTCTCCAGGGGCCCAAAGACCTCATACTATATCAAGCCTTCAGATCAGGGCCTTCCAAGGTGTTCTCAGCTTGGGGCTTCTCTCTATGTGGTCTGCATCCTATCCGATCACAGCGATCACTTTGGCCTGAACACAACCCAACCACACCATAGTGCTTCTAGCACTTTCTTCCTTCTGTGCCTTTGCTGTTGCAGTTCCTAACGCATCCTTAAGACATTCTCTTAGGAAACCTGGCCTGACCCCCTTTCACTAAGGTTTTGTGACATCCTTTTATTGGCGCTTTCATTCATTTATTCAACAGGTATGTCATGAGAGGCTGCTGTCAGCCTGAAGTGTTGTGAAGGCTGGGGGGCACAGCCGTGAATGAAGCAAAATTGTGCTCGTGGAACTTACACCCGAGCATCTTCTCCTGCTGCCTCTCACCTTAGTTTACACTAAGGTTTCTCTTACACACACATTAGCCTGTGAACCTGAGTGGGGCAGAGGCATCTGCACTGAGAAGCTCAGACTAGACTTAAGGAACATGTAGACCCGGGATATTTGTGGTGTAGGATCCCAGACTCTTCTTTTGGTCAAAGAAGATTCCACTACAGAGTTAGGAGAGTGTCAGGATTTTTTAAAAAGTTTTATCTTATTGTAGTATCATTGATTTATAATGTGTTAGTTTCTGGTATCGGAGAAGGGAATGGCACCCCACTCCAGTACTCTTGCCTGGCAAATCCCATCAACAGAGGAGCCTGGTAGGCTGCAGTCCATGGGGTTGCAAAGAGTCAGACACGACTGAGCAACTTCACTTTCACGCATTGGAGAAGGAAATGGCAACCCACTCCAGTGTTCTTGCCTGGAGAATCCCAGGGACGGGGGAGCCTGGTGGGCTGCCGTCTCTGGGGTCGCACTGAGTCGGACACGACTGAAGCGACTTAGCAGCAGCAGCAGCAGTAGCAGTTTCTGGTATACAGCAGAGCAGATTGAGTTGTATGTGTATTCTTGTTCATATTCTTTTTCACTATGATTTATCACAGGACGTTAAATGTAGTTCCCTGTGCTATACAGTATGACCTTGTTGTTTATCTGTCCTATATTTAATAGTTTGCATCTGCTAATCCCAAGCTCCCAATCCATCCCTCCCCAACTCTTTCTCTCCCTTGGCAATTACAAGTCCTCTGTTCTGTTTGTTTGTTCTGTATGTCTGTGAGTCTTTTTCTATTTCATAGGTAAGTTCATTTGTGTTATAATTTAAATTCCACATATAAGTGATATCATATGGTATGTCTTTCTCTTTTTTATTTCACTTAGTATGTTAACCTCTAGGTCCACCCATATTGCTGTAAATGAAATTATTTAATTCTTTTATATGGCTGAGTAGTGTTGAGTGTGTACATACACCACATTTTCTTATCCACACATCTGTTGATAGATATTTAGGTCTCCTTCAGACAGGACTGGTCTTTAATCTCATATTGTCCCTTAGTAGCTGTTTGACCTTAGACAAGTGAGTCAACTTTTCTGAGCTTCTGTTTCCACGTATGTAATAAGGGGTTGGTTAGTGGGAACACCTATCTTGTAGGGGCTTTCATTCATTCATAAGTGTCTCTCCTCCCTGTCTCCACTCCCAAAATCTCAGACCTTTATGGAAGTCTTGGGACCCTGATGTGGTCTCTGATGTAGTTTATCCACTCATCCATACACAGATCCCTTTAGCAGCAGGGCTGATCAAATTGCTTTTGATGAATTCCTTTGGATAACAGAAGAGCTTGCTCCCTAACAAGGCAGCCCCTCCTGTAATTGTGACATCGTCATTGTTAGAAGGTTTCCTTCTAGGTTGAGTTGAAATCTTGTAGGCTCTGACTTCCCTTATTGCTTTTAAGTCTGAAGTACAGGGAGTTAGTTATGTTCTCTCTCACCCCTTTTATCCCCTAGCCCTCCCAGTTAGGAAAAAGTTTACTAGTGTCCCAGGAGGCTCTTTGTAGTTCTTGCTTTGTTACTCAGAGTGATCAGCTAGCTGGGAAGGTCAAGGAGAGGTTTGTAGAGTACAGGATGCGGGGGTGGGGTTCTTGGGGTGAAGAGGCAGCCAGATGAGGAAGGGGAGAAAAGCCTTGAGGCAAAAGGTAAGACAGTGTCTTCTAATAATATGTAGAGTCCAGGAACTCTAGGTTCACAGGAACAGTGGGTGGGGGTGGTGTGTGTGTGTGTGTGTGTGTGTGTGTGTGTGGTGTGTGTGTGGTGTGTGTGTGTATAGGGGGAACCATAAGGGAGGTAGAGCTGGAAAGGTAAGCCAAAGCATGAAGGAACACCTGTGACCTGCCAAGGGTCATGAACCTGAGGTCGGAGGGCTGCCTAGAAGAATGGGTTTTAAAAATGGGTTTGTTGGGGGGTCTAGGTAGCACAGGTTTCACATTCTCCTAGAACCGGCGAATAGATTTCTGAGCATCTCAAACTCTCCTTCTTGCTCTGTTCTGGAGTTACTGATTAAACCTGTCCTTGGGACCTCTGTTGAGCAGAGCAGGGCTAAGTCAGCACCTTGAATGTGCCAGTCACCCTTGATACTGTGTTTCTGAGCTCGGTGCGCTGGGTGAGCCTGGCTGCAGGCCCTGGCCTCTGAGCACCCCTTCCCTGGTTGGGGTGGAGGCTGGACGCGGTAACCATGGCCGGCGGCCGGCCTCAGCTTGCCTCTGCCCCAGAGCTGGCTGGACACACAGCCCCGTCTCTGCCCTGCAGGGTTTCTCTTTATGCAAGGGGCCTGCATGAGTAACGCCTGGACTCTGAGCCCTTGGCCAAACATTCCAGATTCTTTGGGCATAAGGGTTTTTTGAAGGGGCCTGGGGCCCTCGCAGGGCTGTTTATGCCCCACGCCGATAGCTGTTTGTGTCTGATTTTTATATATTCCCAAAGGTACTTTCCGAGCTTCCTGGGGGAGGCTTGTTTCTCCCAGCCTGGCCGGCTCACTAGGAACCTTCTGGCAGACACGCCTAGCGCTGCCGGCATATGGAGTGTCCTCCTACCACCGTCTGTCCTTCCCCAGGGTCTTGGATGCTGAAGGGCTGAGGGTGGAGTGGGGCTTTTTGTTTTGGTTTTAAATAGGGGCGGCGTGGGTAAACAGAGCGGCGTTTCTGGTGCTGTCTGAGGGCCAGGACCCCACATTCCGGCTCCATGACGACAGCCTGTTCCGTTGCCGCGTGCTGGGCCGTGGGCAGCAGCAGCTTAGACGGGAACAATGGGGGCTCTGTTGCGTTGCTGCTGCTGAGCTGGGGCAGAATACATTTTAATTGAACACTTTCTACCCTGAAATCTAGGGGATCTGGTGGCCCACTCCTCCTCATTCCTTCATTTTCCCTTTGCCGCTCAAGAGCCAACTTATCGCAGCTCCTTTTTCCCCCCTCTAATATTACCAGCCTCTTGGGGGAAAATGATGTTTTCAGCCTGGGATGTGGTTTGCATTTGGCTGACTTGGTGATGGTGAGAGAGAGGAGTGTGGGGTGAGGGGCTGGAGGTGGCTGAGAGAAGTCCCTGTAACCCAGCTGGAGCGTCATCACAGGTGCTGTGTCTAAAGAGCTCATCCTGCCCTCGGACAGGGCTGCCTGGGACTTAGGAGGACTGGCTATAAAGTCAGGCCAGCTGGGTTGGAATCCCAGTGGTAACATTTCCCACTTGGGGCCTCAGGTTCCCCATTTGCAAAATGGGGCTAAGACTAGTGTCTAACCCATAGGCTTGCCATGATAATTAAAAGAATTTGACATATATAAAATGCTAAAGGTAATAC
Source organism: Bos indicus x Bos taurus (assembly GCF_003369695.1). Taxonomy (NCBI): domain Eukaryota; kingdom Metazoa; phylum Chordata; class Mammalia; order Artiodactyla; family Bovidae; genus Bos; species Bos indicus x Bos taurus. The sequence continues at coordinate 48,805,654 of NC_040090.1, read as the reverse complement.
CTGGCATATAATAAAACCCCCCAAATGCATTTGTTATGTCATTTTAATGTTATATCCTGATCATCATCAATATTTCATTTACCCTTCAAGACTTCATCTGAGACTACAAGATGAGCAGAGCAACATTCTTTCTAAAATGCAAATTTGATTTTGTCACTCCTTGGTTTAGAAAACCTAAGTGAGTTCCCATTGATCTTTCTGCATAGGAGAAAGGAATTTTTATGTATTGAAAGCCTACTGTATGTTAAGTCCTGGGCACTGGGTGCACCTCTGCTCATTTAGATTAAGTTCAAAGTCTGTAAGACCCTTCATCAGCTGGCTCTATCTTGCCTGTCTTTTCCCCCCTACCCACCTATACCAAGCCAAAGAAAAACTTAACTGTACCCCAGAGGACAATTTTCTTCCCTGCTGTTGCACTGACTTTTATCCTCCATGCCTTTGTGCATGTACTGCCTTCCACCAGGAAACACCCTGTGAGTGGTGGCTCTGAGCCTGGGGGAATAGACCACACAGGGGAGAGTTTGGGAATTCCCTAACCACCATCCCCCGAGGACCCGGCTGTGTTTTTCAGCTTGGAGTCTTTCTGTTTCTAGGCTCCACACTGGACTGATTTCTTTTGGGGGTGACAGGATGGAAGAGGTACAGTGGATCAGGGAGGTTTCAGCATGGGTTCCTTGCAGTGCCCAGCACTTCCCGCCTTGCTCCAGTCTATCCCCGGCAGGATCCCTTGCTTTCCAGCCACTGACTAAGCTTGTTGATGTGGCCTCTCCTTGTGGTGGCAGATGGGTACCTTACAAGGTAGCCTCACACAATGCAGAGACCCCATGTATACAACCTGCTTATGGATAGACTTGCCTGCCCGTGAATGGGATACTTGACATCCAAATGAGAATCATCTGTAGACAAAAAAATTGCTCTGATTTGAGATTATCTACATAACCAGTCTCTGGTCAAGAAAGGGAGAATGAATTTTTTTTTTTTTTCGTCTTGATGAATTTAATTAGGGCCAAGTTCGCAGAGACTGAGTATCTTGTGAGTATCTCTCATTGAAAACAATGAGAATGATGAAAGGCCTTAGAGAAAAGAACAGAAGATTTAATTTCAGGGAGCTATGGCAATGCATGGTTTGTGTCCCCTCAGTTCTCTGTTGGACTCAGAAGTCAGGGGAGCTGGGGCTTTATCCCAGTTGTGTCACGTGACCTTGTGACCTTGAGCATGTTGGACCTCCAATTTCCTGTCTCTAAAGTGGGAATAACCATGTAGAATTGTTGTCAGGAATTAAAGATCACATGTTCTTGTGTTTATTCATTTAACCCACCAGCCTTTGCTAGAGCTCCTATGTCCCAGAGCCAGGCATCTAAGGATGGATAGAATATAGTCTCTTTCCTCGTAGAGCCCAGAGATGGAGGTGAAGGTAGAGGGTTGTGCAAGTGGATGGACTTCAAGAACATGGTAGTCAGGCCAGTGCTTTGCTAGAATCACAACAGAAGGTATATTGGCACTCAACTCTTGGGAAGTCAGGGGAGGCTTCCCAGGTAACACTTGAGTGGGGCAGAGATGAGAAAGGTAGGAGTACAAGGCAGGGTCACCAGGTAGAGGCAGACACACCTTGGCATTATAGAAACGTGCTGAGGGGTGGAGGTGTGGCTGTGGGCCTGTGGAGGAGAGGCCACCCTGTGGACCAGGCTGGAGGTGAGCTCAGCTTTGCCCTGAAGGTACTGGCCTGGGGGCAGAGTGACTTGAGGCAGTGGAGTGCAGAATCTGGTCAGTAGTTTACAAGTCTCCTTCTGGTGTCCATGGGTCGGGGGACACTTAGCCAATGGCAGAGAGACCTGCTAGGGGACTCCTGGGACAGTCTAAGTGAGAGATGATGCAGACCTGAACAGGGCACAGAGGAAGACACCAAGGTTTGTGTGTGTACACGTGTGCATGTTTATATGTTCTGGGAAAGGTTAAAACCCTCTATATGCACATAGATAGTTTTTTTTAACGACATAATTAAAAGTACAGATACCCAGCAAAGAGTTCATATTATGGCTCTATCCTTCCAGGGTAAGAGGACAAAACTGCAGAGGTTCCTGTTCCAGGATATTCATTGCAACCTTGTATGAAGCAGTAGGAGGTTGAAAACAATCTGTCCATCAATTGGGAACCAGATAACTAAATTATAGAGCCATGCAATCCCAAAATGAGGCTGCAGGTCTTTTTTTCTGAAACAGCAGATACATAACATATATCCAAATGGAAGAATGTAAGAACATATGCACAGCATTTAGCTTGCTACCCTTTTGCCATTTTTCTCCATGACTTGAATGCCTGTCAAGGTTGGGTTTGCTTTTTTTCCCTGTGTGTGACTTTCTGTCTTAAATTACTTGATAACTGTTTTATGTCTGGGTCTCTGTGAATAAGGACCATGCCTTGTTTCTCTCAAGCAACAGGAGTAGGTGGCAGCTAATTACTCAGAATTTAATAGAGAGATATAAACAAAGGGCCTGTTATCACCATTAAGTGATACTAAGCTATGGGCTGATTCTTCTTCTCTGTTACAAACAGAAACAGTATCTGGCCCATAAAGAAGCTTTAAAACTAAAGTTGTGTTAACAAAGACCTCTTCCAGAGACCTCCCTGCTTTAGTGGGGTGGGGGTGGGGGTTGTGGGAGTAAATTCAGGCTTTGTTTCCTCTGTCTTCTGGAGCCAACTGGAGGTGAGAGGGGGATGAGGTGTGCCTGCTGTCCAACCGGTTTTCATGCAGAATATCTGAGCCAGTGTGTTTTTGTTGGGGGTGGCAGAGGGGGAGGGGAAAACTTTGTCTTACATCTACTGGGCGCTAGCACCTTATGTTACCTTGTTTCATCCAGGAAATATTCTCCCTCATTTTGCAGACAAGGCCACTAGGGCTAAGAGAAGTTGAGTAACTTGCTGAGATTGCCCAGCTGGGAACTGACAGAACCAGGATTTGACCACAGGTCTATCTGCCCTTGACCCCCTGTGCTTTGCCTTCAGTTCAGTTCAGTTCAGTCGCTCAGTCGTGTCCCACTCTTTGTGACCCCATGAATTGCAGCACACCAGGCCTCCCTGTCCATCACCAACTCCCAGAGTTCACTCAAACTCATGTCCATCCAGTCAGTGATGCCATCCAGCCATCTCATCCTCTGTCGTCCCCTTCTCCTCCTGCCCCCACTCCCTCCCAGCATCTGAGTCTTTTCCAATGAGTCAACTCTTCGCATGAGGTGGCCAAAGTACTGGAGTTTCAGCTTTAGCATCAGTCCTTTCAAAGAACACCCAGGGCTGATCTCCTTCAGAATGGACTGGTTGGATCTCCTTGCAGTCCAAGGGACTCTCAAGAGTCTTCTCCAACACCACAGTTCAAAAGCATCAATTCTTCGGCGCTCAGCCTTCACAGTCCAACTCTCACATCCATACATGACCACAGGAAAAACCATAGCCTTGACTAGACGAACCTTTGTTGGCAAAGTAATGACTCTGCTTTTGAATATGCCATCTAGGTTGGTCATAACTTTCCTTCCAAGGAGTAAGCGTCTTTTAATTTCATGGCTGCAGTCACCATCTGTAGTGATTTTGGAGCCCAGAAAAATAAAGTCTGACACTGTTTCCACTGTTTCCCCATCTATTTCCCATGAAGTGGTGGGACCGGATGCCATGATCTTCGTTTTCTGAATGTTGAGCTTTAAGCCAACTTTTTCACTCTCCACTTTCACTTTCATCAAGAGGCTTTTTAGTTCCTCTTCACTTTCTGCCATAAGGGTGGTGTCATCTGCATATCTGAGGTTATTGATATTTCTCCTGGCAATCTTGATTCCAGCTTGTGTTTCTTCTAGTCCAGCGTTTCTCATGATGTACTCTGCATATAAGTTAAATAAACAGGGTGACAATATACAGCCTTGACGAACTCCTTTTCCTGTTTGGAACCAGTCTGTTGTTCCATGTCCAGTTTTAACTGTTGCTTCCTGACCTGCATACAAATTTCTCAAGAGGCAGATCAGGTGGTCTGGTATTCCCATCTCTTTCAGAATTTTCCACAGTTTATTGTGATCCACACAGTCAAAGGCTTTGGCATAGTCAATAAAGCAGAAATAGATGTTTTTCTGGAACTCTCTTGCTTTTTCCATGATCCAGCGGATGTTGGCAATTTGATCTCTGGTTCCTCTGCCTTTTCTAAAACCAGCTTGAACATCAGGACGTTCACGGTTCACATATTGCTGAAGCCTGGCTTGGAGAATTTTGAGCATTACTTTACTAGCGTGTGAGATGAGTGCAATTGTGCAGTAGTTTGAGCATTCTTTGGCATTGCCTTTCTTTGGGATTGGAATGAAAACTGACCTTTTCCAGTCCTGTGGCCACTGCTGAGTTTTCCAAATTTGCTGGCATATTGAGTGCAGCACTTTCACAGCATCATCTTTCAGGATTTGGGATAGCTCAACTGGAATTCCATCACCTCCACTAGCTTTGTTCATAGTGATGCTTTCTAAGGCCCACTTGACTTTACATTCCAGGATGTCTGGCTCTAGGTGAGTGATCACACCATTGTGATTATCTGGGTCATGAAGATCTTTTTTGTACAGTTCTTCTGTGTATTTTTGCCACCTCTTCTTAACATCTTCTGCTTCTGTTAGGTCCATACCATTTCTGTCCTTTATCGAGCCCATCTTTGCATGAAATGTTCCCTTGGTATCTCTAATTTTCTTGAAGAGATCCCTAGTCTTTCCCATTCTGTTGTTTTCCTCTATTTCTTTGCATTGATCGCTGAGGAAGGCTTTCTTATCTCTTCTTTCTATTCTTTGGAACTCTGCATTCAGATGCTTATATCTTTCCTTTTCTCCTTTGCTTTTTGCTTCTCTTCTTTTCACAGCTATTTGTAAGGCCTCCCCAGACAGCCATTTTGCTTTTTTTAATTTCTTTTCCATGGGTATGGTCTTGATCCCTGTCTCCTATACAGTGTCACGAACCTCATTCCATAGTTCATCAGACACTCTATCTATCAGATCTAGGCCCTTGAATCTATTTCTCACTTCCACTGCATAATCATAAGGGATTTGATTTAGGTCATGCCTGAATGGTCTAGTGGTTTTCCCTACTTTCTTCAATTTAAGTCTGAATTTGGCAATAAGGAATTCATGATCTGAGCCACAGTCAGCTCCTGGTCTTGTTTTTGCTGACTGTATAGAGCTTCTCCATCTTTGGCTGCAAAGAATATAATCAATGTGATTTTGGTGTTTACCATCTGGTGATGTCCATGTGTAGAGTCTTCTCTTGTGTTGTTGGAAGAGGGTGTTTGCTATGACCAGTGCGTTCTCTTGGCAAAACTCTGTTAGTCTTTGCCCTGTTTCATTCCGTATTCCAAGGCCAAATTTGCCTGTTACTCTAGGTTTTTCTTGACTTCCTGCTTTTGCATTCCTGTCCCCTATAATGAAAAGGACATCTTTCTTGGGTGTTAGTTCTAAAAGGTCTTGTAGGTCTTCATAGAACCATTCAACTTCCCTTCAGCATTACTGGTTGGGGCATAGACTTGGATTCCTGTGATATTGAATGGTTTGCCTTGGAAACGAACAGAGATCATTCTGTTGTTTTTGAGATTGGATCCAAGTACTGCATTTCAGACTCTTTTGTTGACCATGATGGCTACTCCATTTCTTCTAAGGGATTCCTGCCGCAGTAGTAGATATAATGGTCATCTGAGTTAAATTCATCCATTCCAGTCCATTTTAGTTTGCTGATTCCTAGAATGTCAACGTTCACTCTTGCCATCTCCTGTTTGACCACTTCCAATTTGCCTTGATTCATGGACCTAACATTCCAGGTTCCTATGCAATATTGTTCTCTGCAGCATCGGACCTTGCTTCTATCACCAGTCACATCCATAACTGGGTATTGTTTTTGCTTTGGCTCCATCCCTTCGTTCTTTCTGGAGTTATTTCTCCACTGATCTCCAGTAGCATATTCAGATCAGAGGAGATCAGATCAGTCGCTCAGTCGTGTCCGACTCTTTGCGACCCCATGAATCGCAGCACGCCAGGCCTCCCTGTCCATCACCAACTCCTGGAGTTCACTGAGACTCACGTCCATTGATTCAGTGATGCCATCCAGCTATCTCATCCTCTGTCGCCCCCTTCTCCTCCTGCCCCCACTCCCTCCCAGCATCTGAGTCTTTTCCAATGAGTCAACTCTTCGCATGAGGTGGCCAAAGTACTGGAGTTTCAGCTTTAGCATCATTCCTTCCAAAGAAATCCCAGGGCTGATCTCCTTCACAATGGACTGGTTGGATCTCCTTGCAGTCCAAGGGACTCTCAAGAGTCTTCTCCAACACCACAGTTCAAAAGCATCAATTCTTCGGCGCTCAGCCTTCACAGTCCAACTCTCACATCCATACATGACCACAGGAAAAACCATAGCCTTGACTAGACGAACCTTTGTTGGCAAAGTAATGACTCTGCTTTTGAATATGCTATCTAGGTTGGTCATAACTTTCCTTCCAAGGAGTAAGCGTCTTTTAATTTCATGGCTGCAGTCACCATCTGCAGTGATTTTGGAGCCCAGAAAAATAAAGTCTGACACTGTTTCCACTGTTTCCCCATCTATTTCCCATGAAGTGGTGGGACCGGATGCCATGATCTTCGTTTTCTGAATGTTGAGCTTTAAGCCAACTTTTTCACTCTCCACTTTCACTTTCATCAAGAGGCTTTTTAGTTCCTCTTCACTTTCTGCCATAAGGGTGGTGTCATCTGCATATCTGAGGTTATTGATATTTCTCCTGGCAATCTTGATTCCAGCTTGTGTTTCTTCTAGTCCAGTGTTTCTCATGATGTACTCTGCATATAAGTTAAATAAACAGGGTGACAATATACAGCCTTGACGAACTCCTTTTCCTGTTTGGAACCAGTCTGTTGTTCCATTGTCCAGTTTTAACTGTTGCTTCCTGACCTGCATACAAATTTCTCAAGAGGCAGATCAGGTGGCCTGGTATTCCCATCTCTTTCAGAATTTTCCACAGTTTATTGTGATCCACACAGTCAAAGGCTTTGGCATAGTCAATAAAGCAGAAATAGATATTTTTCTGGAACTCTCTTGCTTTTTCCATGATCCAGCGGATGTTGGCAATTTGATCTCTGGTTCCTCTGCCTTTTCTAAAACCAGCTTGAACATCAGGACGTTCACGGTTCACATATTGCTGAAGCCTGGCTTGGAGAATTTTGAGCATTACTTTACTAGCGTGTGAGATGAGTGCAATTGTGCGGTAGTTTGAGCATTCTTTGGCATTGCCTTTCTTTGGGATTGGAATGAAAACTGACCTTTTCCAGTCCTGTGGCCACTGCTGAGTTTTCCAAATTTGCTGGCATATTGAGTGCAGCACTTTCACAGCATCATCTTTCAGGATTTGGGATAGCTCAACTGGAATTCCATCACCTCCACTAGCTTTGTTCGTAGTGATGCTTTCTAAGGCCCACTTGACTTTACATTCCAGGATGTCTGGCTCTAGGTGAGTGATCACACCATTGTGATTATCTGGGTCATGAAGATCTTTTTTGTACAGTTCTTCTGTGTATTTTTGCCATCTCTTCTTAGTATCTTCTGCTTCTGTTAGGTCCATACCATTTCTGTCCTTTATCGAGCTCATCTTTGCATGAAATGTTCCTTTGGTATCTCTAATTTTTTGAAGAGATCCCTAGTCTTTCCCATTCTGTTGTTTTCCTCTATTTCTTTGCATTGATTGCTGAAGAAGGCTTTTTTATCTCCTCTTTCTATTCTTTGGAACTCTGCATTCAGATGCTTATATCTTTCCTTTTCTCCTTTGCTTTTTGCTTCTCTTCTTTTCACAGCTATTTGTAAGGCCTCCCCAGACAGCCATTTTGCTTTTTTTAATTTCTTTTCCATGGGAATGGTCTTGATCCTTGTCTCCTGTACAATGTCACAAACCTCATTACATAGTTCATCAGACACTCTATCTATCAGATCTAGGCCCTTAAGTCTATTTCTCACTTCTACTGTATAATCATAAGGGATTTGATTTAGGTCATACCTGAATGGTCTAGTGGTTTTCCCTACTTTCTTCAATTTAAGTCTGAATTTGGTAATAAGGAGTTCATGATCTGAGCCACAGTCAGCTCCTGGTCTTGTTTTTGCTGACTGTATAGAGCTTCTCCATCTTTGGCTGCAAAGAATATAATCAATGTGATTTTGGTGTTTACCATCTGGTGATGTCCATGTGTAGAGTCTTCTCTTGTGTTGTTGGAAGAGGGTGTTTGCTATGACCAGTGCGTTCTCTTGGCAAAACTCTGTTAGTCTTTGCCCTGTTTCATTCCGTATTCCAAGGCCAAATTTGCCTGTTACTCTAGGTTTTTCTAGACTTCCTGCTTTTGCATTCCTGTCCCCTATAATGAAAAGGACATCTCTTTTGGGTGTTAATTCTAAAAGGTCTTGTAGGTCTTCATAGAACCGTTGAACTTCAGCTCTTTCAGCATTACTGGTTGGGGCATAGACTTGGATTCCTGTGATATTGAATGGTTTGCCTTGGAAACGAACAGAGATCATTCTGTCATTTTTGAGATTGGATCCAAGTACTGCATTTCTGACTCTTTTTTTGACCATGATGGACACTCCATTTCTTCTGAGGGATTTCTGCCCGCAGTAGCATATTGGGCACCTACAAACCTGGGGAGTTCCTCTTTTGGTATCCTATCATTTTGCCTTTTCCTACTGTTCATGGGGTTCTCAAGGCAAGAATACTGAAGTGGTTTGCCATTCTCTTCTCCAGTGGACTACATTCTGTCAGAATGCTTTGCCTTAGCTGCCAGTAATCCTAGGGCAGGGACTGAGCCATGGTCTGGTGAGAGAGTCATTTCCTAGACAGGTTGATAAGAAGTCTGGAGGTCCCCAAGGAGAGAGGGGTCTGGAATTCTCAAGGAGGAAGAAAGGACAAACTTTTTTTTCCCTCTACATTCCTTGAAAGTTAGAAGGTTAAGTCGCTCTGTCGTATCCGACTCTTTGCAACCCCATGGACTGTGTAGCCTACCAGGCTCCTCCGTTCATCCATGGGATTTTCCAGGCTAGAGTACTGGAGTGGGTTGCCATTTCATTCTCCAGGGGGATCTTCCTGACCCAGGGATTGAACCTGGGTCTTCTGCATTGTAGGCAGACGCCTTTAACATCTGAGCCACCTTGTATCCTGCCTGAGGAAAATCTCTGGATTAAACCTTCTGGCTAATCCTGTTATTTTTTTTTTCCAAAGTCTCATTTTAATTTTATCTAATTTAATTTTATTTTTTTTACATTTTTTAAAATTTTATTTTATTTTTAAACTTTACATAATTGTATTAGTTTTGCCAAATATCAAGATGAGTCTGCCACAGGTATACATGTGTTCCCCATCCTGAACCCTCCTCCCTCCTCCCTCCCCATACCCTCCCTCTCGGTCATCCCAGTGCACTAGCCCCAAGCATCCAGTATCGTGCATTGATATGGGAGTAGATCTGGTCTTTACAAGGATTATATAACAATTATTTATCCTATCTGAGGACAGTCTCTGGATTAAACCTTCTGGCTAATTCTGTTATCTTAAAATGTAAATTATGGAAGTAGGTCTGGTGAGATCTTTACAATCTCCAGATATTCTTTGGATTCATTGGAGAATATATAACTCCATTGCTAACACTAGCAAATGGTTACTCTTTCTACCCTCTTCTGATGTCTATGTCAGAAACTTTCTCTATCTCCTTTATAGTTTAATAAAACTTTATTACACAAATGCTCTGAGCCCTGGATTGAATTCTTCTCTTCCGGAGGCCAAGAATCCCGGCGTCTTTGTATGGTTCAGCGACAACCTTTTGCTGGGTAGATAGGCACTGTTGCCAAGTGGGTTTGGACTTGGATGGTTTGCAGAAGGTAGAAGGCTCTGAGTTGGAGCAGTGTAACCAAGAGCCAGTCAGGTGCATATTTCATGTCTGCTGTATATGTGGCGTGATGCTGGACACTGAGAGGATTCAGAGAAGAGGTCAGGATGACACTGTCCATGTCTAGTCTACCATCTGGTTTCAGTCACTCTTTCCTACACAGAGAGCTGCAGGAAGGGGTGGTGAGGAGTAAATAGGAGCACAGAAAACAAGAGGTGGACGAAGTCTGAAAAGGAGCAGCTGCAGGACTGAGTGGGCGGGGAGAGAGCGGGAGGCATGAGCAATGGTGTGAAGATGGTAGGTCTGAGCTGAAGTGGAGGTTTTTTGGAGGTGAGGAGTCGGTGCGAGCTTGGTTGTGAAGCACGGAGGGTGGTGAATGGGAAGGCTTAGATGCTGGACTGAGGAGCATCACCTGATCCTTTGGGTGATAGGGAGCCACTGAAGGCTCTTGAGGTCCTAGGGTGATGCACCTAGCCCTGCTGTGAAATGTGGTGAGATGGAGGCAGGGCGGAGGAGTTGCCTGTCTCTCTAGAATGTTTACCTGCCTGCAAGAGCAGTGGTGGAGGGGTGGGGGTGCCCCAGCTGGGGTAGACTGGGGCTGTCAGGTCTGCTTTGACATGGGTGTGTGATGGTCCCAACAGAGGACGGAAACAGATAGCTGTGTGCACTCTGGTCCAGGGGGTGGGAGGGTGTGTGACCACATCTTGCAGGTGCTCAGCTTGGCATGAGTGTGTGCATTCATTCAACAATTATTTATTAAATGTCTACCATGTCTCTTAAGTTAGGCATATGGTAGTGAACAAAACAGACCTGATCCACTCTTTGGGTCTGACTTTGAAAGTATGTGTCATGTGAGAAAAAAAAAATGATGGGGGAAAAAAAAACCTGAGCTACTCTAAGAAGACAATTTGCCCTTTGGCCTGGTTGTTCCACTAGCATGAAAACGTTGCTTCTCACTGCAGAAATGAGATATTATAGAGGAAGTTCCTGGCCAGAGCTTGCCCAGAGGGATGGGGTTTTAGCCTTCAGCTCTCCTTTCTTAGAGGTGAGTTGAGCAATGGGGCCTCCCAGAAATTGGGGGAATTCCTTGGAGCTGAACAGCACATTCCTGTCCGTCCTTCTTCCCAGCACTCCTGCTCAAACCATGCTGGCCCTTCTCTGGCTGAGCCAGTCTTTCCAGGCTGCTTTCGGCCCTTGGATGGGAAGAGGAGGTGGAGGAGAAAAAGGAGATAGGATGAACATTCGAAGTGGAACAAGAAAAATATTTCAAACAGGACAAGCTCCAGGGAAACAGCCTCCCTTCCTCTGTGGGTCAGTGAAGCCCCAGATCAGAAGTTCAGAGGCTTTGGCTGGGCTCAGATCTTCCGCATTTGCCATGGTTCAGTAGCTCATTTCCAGGGCTTATTTCTGAAGGCCTCTGTGGTGGAGGCCAAGATGTCATTCACTTCAGAAGGCCAAATACCTTGCTAAAATTCCAGAGGCTTTCCCTTGAGCCTTGGGGCTCTTGCCAAACAGATCCTGGTGTGGTTGCAGCTTCAGGTCCTTCTTAAGTACCTGTCTCCCGCACCCACTAGGAATGACCCCAGGGCCCAGGGAGGCAGGTAAGCAGAGCAGCCCCTGCCTGAGGTGAGGTGGGCCGGCCTACAAGCAGCTGTGCTCACCTGTGAATGGAGACCCACCCAACATATTTTGCTAGTGGGAGAAGGACACAGTTTTAGTTAGACGCTTTAATGGTGGCAAAATTGGAGCTTTACTCCAAGTATTTAAAAAATTACTTTTTGTGTTATAAAGTTATCCATTGTTCATTTGTGGAAGTTTAGACAATGCATTTGAGCAACAGGAAGAGAATAAAAATTTCTTGTAAACCTGTCACCTAAAGATAATCATTTTGTTATTTATCTATATGTGTCTATGTATATGTGTGTGTGTTTTAAGAAAACTGGGATAATACTATAAACTATTTTGCATTTTTTACTTAATGATATGTTCTATATCATTAATTAACATTTACCTCATCAGTTTTAATGGCTGTGTAGTATTTCTTTTGATGCTTTTGAGCTGTGGTGTTGGAGAAGACTCTTGAGAGTCCCTTGGACTGCAAGGAGATCCAACCAGTCCATCCTAAAGGAAATCAGTCCTGAATATTCTGTGGAAGGATCGATACTGAAGCTGAAACTCTAATACTTTGGCTACCTAATGTGAAGAACTGACCATTGGAAAAGACCCTGATGCTGGGAAAGATTGAGGGCAGGAGGAGAAGGGGACGACAGAGGATGATATGGTTGGATGGCATCACTAACTCTACGGACATGAGTTTGAGTAAGATCCAGGTCTTGGTGATGGACAGGGAAGCCTGGCATGCTGCAGTCCATGGGGTCGCAAAGAGTCAGACATGACTGAGCGACTGAACTGAACTGCACTGAGTATTTCCTTATACAGTGGCATTGTGATTTACCAACTAGTAAATGTATGAGACTTTGGGGGGTTGTTTTCTATAAGGGAGTGTCATTCCTTGTGGTAGCTGGTTGTAAAATAAATACACGAATTAGAGTTTCTGAGGCTGGGTCCCTGGCATTGTTCTCTGTAAGCTCCCAGTGGTTTTAATGTACAGCCAGGATTGAGAACCATGTGGTGAAACTGTGGACACCTACACTGGTTCTCTTACCCCAGGACTCGGCGCGGTGCAGGGCACCGAGGAGAGGCACAAAGAGAAACCTCTCCCTTCACCTCCATGCTGCCGCCTGCGAGTATGAGGCTGACACGATGGTGGCCGATCGGAGGGCTTCCTGCTGTGGTCTCTGCTGAGTCTGCAAGCTGGTGACCCTTTCACTAGAATTCTGGCCCCCACATCTCCTCTTTACCTTGTGTGGGGATGGTTGCTAGTTTTAAACCTTGCAGTTGATGGCTTCATTTGACTGAAGCCCTCACCCACCCAGGGGGACAGAGGGGCTGATGAGGACTGGAAGAGAACAGATTGGGGCCTGCTAAGTATCTGGAGGGATCGGAGGGAGACCGTGATATTCTCTGCCCATCCCTGGTGCCTTTTAGGTTACGGGGTGCCTTTAGACATGGGGTCACCCAATCCTCCCAACCAGCTATAGGGCAGATGGCCCAGGCAGTCTTATTCCTGTTTTATAGTTGGGAAAACGGAGGTTTCGAGAGGGTCTTTGATCCAAAGGAGTGAGTCAGAGTTGAACCTCTTTCTTTTGACTATCAGTTTACTTTTTTTTTTAAATTTGGTAGAACCATCTGGGTCTGTAGATTTGCTAAAGACCTTGGGTTTATGCCTCTTTGGGAAGCCATTTCATAGCACAGTATATGGTTACTGGCCAGAAGTTTTCTAGTTTTTCAAGCATTTATGAAAATTAGCTGCTGAGTAACAGCATGTGTGTTTTGGTATGTTACTACCCATTCATCAGAGTGTTTGGAAAACAAGAAGGAGGCAATTTTAAAACGTAGTCATAACAGCATTTTTTTCCTGGTTTCCAGAGAAACATTTTCAACAGCCTAAGATAGTCGACAGAACTTGCCTTTCTGACTGGAACCTGAGTGGCAATAGTAACAGTAGCTGTAATAATGGCTTACGTTTATTGAGTGTACACCACACTCTGACACTTGGAACACCTAAGCTCAAAGGGTTAGTGAGGAGATTAACTTTTTCTAGTTCAGAAACCAAACCAAGGAGAAAAGTTACCACCCCTTGGTCATATCAGCTGTACTGCCATCCAGTGAACTGCCATGCATCCATTTAAAATGGGGCTATAAAATATTAACCAGCGATATGGAAAGTATTCCCTGTGCCTTCATAGATAAAGAGAAAATTATGAAACAGGCTGGCGTCTGGAGGCTCTCAGTGAATGTTTCAATCCGTGTGCATGCAAAACAGTACCGTCACCCGTCTCATGTTCCTGGTAAGGAAACCGACTTGCCTGAAGGTCACGCAGCATATGGATCTGGGTCTTTTATAAGAATCCAGTGTGTTTGTCGCCATCCTCAGATGCTTCTCTTATTTAAAAAACAGAGAATAGGATATTCTGCAATCAAGTGTTGATTGCTATGTTTAGAGCAAGAAAGACAAGTGAAGCAGAGAAACCTGTTTGACAATCATGTCACTTTATTCTATAGTTCTTCACAGTTAGTAAAGTACTTTAAAGCATAACTTTTTCCTGGATTTAAAAAGAATATGTATTTAGATAAACAGGGATTTACTATATAGTACAGGGAACGATTCAATATTTTATAATAACCTATAATGGAAAATAATTGAGAAAAAAGAATATATGTATAATATATTTATATGTTTAACTGAATCACTTTACAGCATACCTGAAACTAACACAATATTGTAAATCAACTATTCTTCAACAACAACAACAAAATCAGAAATACATGTTTATTATAGAATTAGGAAAGTAAAGAAATGCCCAGAGAAGGAAAAGTATATTTCTAATTCCTGAGGGATAATGATTGTTAATATTTTTTCTTCCTCTCTTCTCATTGCAGAAATATTATAAATTTTGTGAACTTGGGATCATGTTGTACCTATGGGACCCTTCTCCCTGTCAGTGATTGATCTTCTACAACATGATTTCCAGTGCTGCCCAGTGTCTAGCTTTTACAGGTGATTCTGAATTGTTGGACACTAGGTGGTTACTGGTTTTTCTCTTTATTGTTAATAATACTGTTATAAATACCCTTGTCTTTACAAACATCTGGTTGTGTCTTCAGGATAAATTCTTAGAAGGGTCATTTGTGGGTCCTAGGATATCTGCCTCTGGTAATGCACTCTTCATTTACGTTTTCTCCTTTGATCCCTAAAATAGCACCCCGAAGCTGGTCTGGGAGGCACTATTATCCCCAGTGTACACATTGGAAGTTGAGGTTTTTAAAAGTTGCAGTTTGCTCAAGATAAGAAACTGCTTTGGAATGATAAAGGGAACTGCTTTAATTCAGTGAGACTGAAGGAATAGAGTAGGAAATAAGTTCAGATTCGTCAGTTTGTTGTATTAATCAGACTTCCTAGAAATATCACTTTCCATAACTTCAACCGATGTTTTGGGTCTGCCCTCTGGCCCAGCAGAACAAGTCTTCTTCCTTTCAGTATTTGAAGAGGCCCCTATGTAGCTCTAAGCTTTCCCTTTTCCAAGTCGTCCTTGTTCTTTTTTTTTTTTTTCAATTTATTTATTTATTTAAATTGGAGGACAGTCACTTCACAACACTGATTTTCCACTAGCTTACTGTCTTTGGTGGCTTTCTGGGCGTATTCCACTTTATCAGTGTGTGTGTTAGTCAGCTCTTCAGGTTGGAAGTGGCAGAAACCCAACTCAAACCAGCTTAAACAGACAAGGAAATATATTGGCTCCAATAATTGGAAACTTCAAGGGTAGATCTGACCTGGCCGAGGCTTTGTTGGACCCCAGTGCTCAAAGGGCATTTTGATAGCTTTGTTCTCTCTCCTTTCAGTTCTGCTAACCCCGTTGTCGGAGAGATTGTCCCTCTTTCAGGATCTATAGATCACTTCTTAGAGAGGATTCTGGTTGTCCCCGCTTGGATCAGGGTCGCCCCCCTGGGTGGTGCATGCTGGTTGACTGTTAGAACACAGCAGGGTGGGGAGATATGGCTTTCCCTAATGAAGGGGTGCATGTGAGCGATGCAAGCCTATTGTTTTGTGGTATGTAGAATCGAACTGCGTGCCAGCTGGTGTCTGGCCAGTTCAGAGGAGAGTGGGATTATCATCTTTCTTTTGCTTGAGATGCTTTTGAACTGTGGTGTTGGAGAAGACTCTTGAGAGTCCCTTGGACTGCAAGGAGATCCAACCAGTCCATTCTGAAGGAGATCGGCCCTGGGATTTCTTTGAAAGGAACGATGCTGAAGCTGAAACTCCGGTACTTTGGCCACCTCATGTGAAGAGTTGACTCATTGGAAAATACTCTGATGCTGGGAGGGATTGGGGGCAGGAGGAGAAGGGGATGACAGAGGATGAGATGGCTGGATGGCATCACTGACTCGATGGACGTGAATCTCAGTGAACTCCGGGAGTTGGTGATAGACAGGGAGGCCTGGCGTGCTGCAATTCATGGGGTCGCAGAGTCGGATACGACTGAGTGACTGAACTGAACTGAACTGATACTTCTATTAATGTAGCCTGAAATCAAAATAGTTTCCTTTTTACTATGTAATCATGTTACTGGGTCATCAAAGATTACTGCTCTGCTTGTCTTTCCCCTCTTGTGCTACCTCTGCTGGGAGATTTTGGACTCAATATTAGGTCTTGAAGCTTATCCTTGTAGATTTCCTATGGTTGTATATGGCCCAGAGGATCAGCCTGTTAAGATCTTTTAACCCCAACTCCGTCATGGATCACAGTGGTATCCTTCCCAGCTCAGTGCTCTGTACAGTCAGGTGATAGACATTTGATGGGGTGGGGTGGGGTTGGGGGAGGGGAAGAGATGGGGGAATGAGATAGCACTAGGCAATTACTTACATCAAAAGAGCCAGAACCTTCTGCCTTCTCCTGTCTGCCCCAGACCTCTAGAGTTTCCTTTGCCTGGCCCATACAGTCAGTCTTGCCGATTCATAGTGTGTCAGAGGTCACCAGAAAGGGCATCAGGCATCTGCTTTTCTACTGAGACCCCAAATGAACTTAAGTTGAAGTAGGAAGGAAAGAAGACTGAGCACCAAAGAACAGATGCTTTCTAATTGTGGTGCTGGAGGAGAGTCTTGAGAGTTCCTTGAACTGCAAGAAGTTCAAGCCAGTCAATCCTAAAGGAAATCAACCCTGAATATTCACTGGAAGGACTAATGCCGAAGCAAGACTTTGGCCACCTGATGTGAAGAGCCAACTCATTTAAGGCAGGAGGATCAGCCTGTTAAGATCTTTTAACCCCAATTCCGTCATGCGTCACAGTGGTCTCCCTCCCAGCTGAGTGCTCTGTACAGTCAAGTGTAGATATTTGGTGGGGTGGGGTGGGGTTGGGGGAGGGGAAAAGATTTAAAGATTTAAGGCAGGAGGAGAAGGGGACGACGGAGGATGAGATGGTTGGATGGCGTCACGAGGCAATGGACGTGAACTTGGGGAAATTCTGGGAGATGGTGAGGGACAGAGAAGCCTAGCGTGCTGTAGTCCATGGGGTCGCAGAGTCAGATAGGACTGAGCAACTGAACAACAGCAACAGAGGAAGGATCTCGGTTAGATGTTAATCACTTCTTGTCATGGTGAGTAGGGAAGGCATTCTGCAGACAGTGGTAGGTCTGTTTCCAGAGGCTGTTAGGCGGTAGCAGGTTCCTGAGAGGTCTGCAGGGCTGTGGGGGTGGCCAGCAGGGGACTGGAAGTCCCTCTGAGCCTTGTTGGGCTTACAGGTCCAGCATGCCAGCCTCTGCATGTGGGCATTCTTGGTAGCTGGGGGGTGGCATGGGTGTGCCGGGTGGCTTTTGGCCTCCATCACTCTATTGAAAACTCCAAATTGTGTTGCTCAGCTGCAAAAACAGTTTTCTTCCTTTGCTAGCAAGAAACACAAAGCGGCCCCTGAAAGAGGGTGGGTGGGCGTGCAGTGGTTCTGGCAGTGTGTCACACTCATCCGCTGTAGCACAGGGCAAACCGCCCCAATCCGGATGGCCTGGCAGAAGCAGAGCTGGATGGCAGCATCAGAGGAGCCCTGGGAAGCAGAGGGCATGGTGGGGGCTGGAGGGGTGCTTGCCTGGGAAGGCCCTGAAACTACAGACGACATAGGAGGAGGCCTGATCTAGGCTCTGGCTCGCCTGTGAGTTGGGCAGGAATGAGACCAGAGACTGGCCTTTCCCATGTGGCCCGGTGGGCCTGATGGAGCCTCACATGCGCTGGGTTTGTGTGTCTTTGTGTCCAGATCTGAGTCTGGGAGCAGTTTCCCCAGTGGTTGTCCAGGAGGACAAGGAGGCAAATCTGTCTGCTGATGAGCGTTAGGGGTGCCTGAGGCCTGCTCACCTTAGGGTGGGATTGCCAGACCACTCAATACTTTGGCGGCCTGTCTTTTGACATCCAGGTGAATTCCTGTGGGTCGAGACCAGTAGTTCTGTTTCCTTTGCCTGCACCAGATTCCCACTGGACTTATTTTGGCTTGGCCTGAATGGGATTCTATCTGCTTGTTCTCTGTCTTGGCCTCTCTTTCTCCCCCCCTTTCTTTCTCTCCTTCCTTATCTGCATCACTTCTTTCCCCTTTTCCTGCATGCCCTAAGCCCCCATTTTACCCCAAGGGAGGTTGGGACTAGGTTAGTTTTAGACAGGGGACAATGTCTTATTTAGATGAGCCCCACTTCCTATGCAATTGGTCCAAAGAATGATCTAGAGTTCAATGCTGTGATTGACTGCTGAGGGGGAGGCATTGAGGCAGCAAGCTGGCAGTGGCGAGTCTGTGTGTCTAATGCAGGTGCCTAGTTTACTGGGATCTGGAGGGCACAAGACACGTGCTTGTTTGGATCTTATTCTAGACTCCTGGCCTGTCACAGCCGAGTAGCCTAGTTTGGAGAGCATCTGTACATTGGAGAAGGGGATCTAGTGGAGGGAGCCGGAGCAGAGGTGATAGCAGGCTGGCCACTCCTCTCCTGGAAGGAGGGGCCTTATGTTCACAGTACAGATTGTGAAGGGTGGGCCCCAGGCATGGAGGGCTGCCTGGCATTAAGCAGAGCTGTTTCTCTCTCCCCCTTCCCCAGCTGGATAGAGTCATAGCATGAATGTCCAGTGCTTGTCTTTGATCAGCACTGCCCAGACTTCTGGTACCCAGCCAAGGGTCAATTTGAATTGTCCAGATTTTCCCTTATTTCTGCTATAGGAGAATAGAAGCCAGCCTGGGGAAATCCATGGGAGGAAGCAGGGATGCTAGTTGAGATCTGCCCTGATGAAATGCCCTCTAAGCTATTCTTGGGGGTTGCTGGAGAAATTAGATTTTAATAGGAATGTTCTTTTCTAAACTTTAACTAACAAAGCCATAGAAGTGTTTGGAGTTAATAATGTACCTGGCAAGTTGTTGAGCTGAAGTTTAACAGCTGATTTAAAAAACAAGATAGGGAATTAAAAAAAATAAGACATCGAGAACATGAGTGTCCTGGAATGATTTCAGTGTTTCAGTTGGAATAAGTGGTTTTGTGCAGACTGGGAGGGTTTCAGTGGCCCTCTTATCATTGGTGACCTTTCCAGGAGGCCCTGATGCTAGGCTCCCTGTCCCTGAAAAGTAATCTATTGTGCTGCCCATCGGTAGATGAACCAGGAGGCCGTCTCACCACCATGTAAAGCCTTTGAGTTGGAGCAACTCTGCCCCTGGTGGGATAACCCAGGGAACGTGGCTGGGCAGGAAAGGGAATCACCATGTGGGCAGATGCTCCAGGCACACCACCGTGATAAAATACTCATGGCTGAATAGGGGTGGGGCTGACCTAAGAGAAAAAGAAGGGAGTCCAGTGTTTGAGATGACAAAGTCCTTCTGCGGAGTTTGCTTTGGAAAAGAGAAGAGGTTTAAAAAAAATCTCTGAATGGAAAATTTAGGGAAGCTGAAACAAAGGCTCCTCTTGGATTCTGAGTGGTGTGTGTTACTGCAGGAGATGGTACCTTTTGTTAGAGGCCCTGGATCGCAGGCCCTCCCTAGCTCAAGCTTCTGATTTTACAGTCACACCCTGGCTAGTGACTCCAGGTGTCCCTGTGTCCTGCTTTCTCTCTGGTGCCCTGGTGGGCTTGTGGTTCACAGTGTGGCCCACAGAGGTGAGCTCAGAGAGTGGGCTCTGCCTGGCTCGTCCTATCTCCCTCAAGGTGCCTGACCCAGTGGTCGCTCGATGGATGTTTGTGGAATGCGTGGGGTGGTTACGTAAAGCTGTGTGCAGTGCACACAAATGCACACACACACGCGGTGCCTCCGCCCTCTCCCTCTCTGTCCTCACTTCTCCAGCTCCAGGCTCTTTCTTTTGCCTCCTGAGTGTTCTCATTCTTACTTGTTGTTTATTAGGAGACCCAGTATATATGCCAGGCAGGCATTGTGCAGTGCTTTATGTCAGCTGTCTCACTGACTCCCCGTAGACACCTTATGAAGTTGATGATAGTATTATGTTGCCATTTCACAGATGAGAAAGTCAAGGTCAAGATAGATGAACTTGGTGATACCTCTGTGTCTCCTGCGTTGGCAGGTGGATTCTTTACCACTGAGCCACCAGGGAAGCATATACCCATAGGAATTGAAAGCAGGGACTTAAATAGATATTTGTACACTAGTGTTCATTGCAGCATTATTTACGGTAACCAAAAGATAGGAATAACCGAAGTATCTGTCTAAACCAATGAATGGATTAATAAAATGTGATATATATATATATATATATACACACACACAAACAATGGAATATAATTCAGCCATAAGAAGAAATGAAATTCTGATATATGCTACAATGTGGGAGATCCCCGAAGACATCATGCTGCTGTCCATTTGTCCAGACACAAATGGACAAATATTGTATGATTCCACTTATACAGGGTATCTAGGATACTACTACTACTACTAAGTTGCTTCAGTCGTGTCCGACTCTGTGCGACCCCATAGACGGCAGCCCACCAGGCTCCCCTGTACCTGGGATTCTCCAGGCAAGAACACTGGAGTGGGTTGCCATTTCCTTCTCCAATGCATGAAAGTGAAAAGTGAAAGTGAAGTCGCTCAGTCGTGTCCGACTCTTAGCAACCCCATGGACTGCAGCCTACCAGGCTCCTCCATCCATGGGATTTTCCAGGCAAGAGTACTGGAGTGGGGTGCCATTGCCTTCTCCGACAGGGTACCTAGGATAGATACATACAAATACACAGAAGCATAAAGCTGAGAGGTTACCAGGGGTTAGTGGAGGGGTAATGGGAAGTTATTGCTAACAAAAGATTATAATAATTTTGATTGGGGTGATGAAAATTTTTCAGGAATAAATAATGGAGATGGTTATGCAACACTGTAAATATAATAAGAAAAAAAAAAAACTTTAAGATGAAGCAAGGAAAGGAGAGAGACAGGCAGTTAATTCCCTTGTCTAAATGTGTTACAACTGCTAATCAGATGCCAGGCTGTCCCTTTCTCTGTGGGCCCCTATGCCCGGCCTTATGGGACACCTGCTCGAATGGGACACCTGTGGCTGTGCCCTGACCATTCTGTCTAGCTGTACAAAGAGATCTCCAGCCCCCAGGGGAATGGTCATCAAGATTTAGGCCATGAAGTGGGGCCATTTCTCCCCCTTCTTTGCCCTGTCCCCAGTCACCTGATGAAGCTCCATTTGCCACAGCCCAGCACCCTGTGATCCAGGACACACCTTGCTGGGTGTTCCATTGTCAGAGCTCTCAGATTTTCAGAAGCAGGTAATGGTTTTTCTCTGTGGGCTGGAATCATGAAGTAGGACAGACAGGTTTCTTTGGAGTTAAATTTAGGGCTTAGAACCCAGGGGTGGCTGAGAAAAGCTGTATTTAACAACTACCCCACCCCTCAAGAAAGAAAAACAATGTCCTAAATTAAGCAAGATACATGGAATCTGAAGATACCTCAACCAAACTGGAACACGTACCTCTTAAAATAAAAGATGCTGAAATCTGGAAAATACCAAATATGACTGCTTGATCAGGTGCTTGCCTCTCTGCTTTTCTATTTTTGCCACCCCCATCCCAGCTCTGCAGCTGCACAGGGACAATGTCACCCAGAGGACTGGGCCATGTACAAGGCCTTGTCTTTGATGATGCATGGTCCGTGGGGTGGGGAGTGGAGGCTGCCTGTTCTGCAGGTGGGGATGTGGAAACAGAGAGGGGCCTTGGCAACTGCCCCCGCGTCACAGGGACTGCCCCTGCTCCTCATTAGCCCCCTCCCAGAATGTCCCTTTAGCCCTTGGTTCTTCTGGAGGGGAAGTGGCTGCCTTCAACTCAGAAACACCCTTGGTGCCACCTCATTCTCATGGCTCCAGCAGCCAAGTGCCACATCTTGGGCACTTGATTTTTTTGTTGGTCCTGGGCACTGGGCAGACTGGGTGCATGAGAGATTCATAGGAACACAGGTTCAAGGGCCATACTGAGGTGCCACAGGGAGAACTTGAGTTTGTAGGAAGTGAGTGTGTATATGGAGACAATAATAATAATCAATAGTGAAAGATATTGGGCTCTTCCTGTATTTCAGACCTGTCTCCAGAGGTCTTTATGCAGACAACCTCACCAACCCCATGAGGTGGCTACTATGATCATGTCCAGTTCGATGAGAAATCTTAGGCTAAGGGCCACACAGCCAGCAAGAGGTAAAGATGGGGTTTGAACCCATGCAGTCTGTCTCCAGGGCCTGTGCACCTCGCTATGTGCAAGCCTTCATTTGTGTCAGAGCCATAGGGCCGCCTCCTCACCTGGGACACAGGGTCAGGACTCGGGGCTTTGCTGCTCCTGCCACAGCCTCCTGTTTCAGGAAAAAGGAGAGAATACAAGTTGCCCTACTCTCCCCTGTCAGCTCGACTTAGGCATGCACGCTCCTGCTTTCTGCAGTTTGCATTTGGTTGGGCCCACCATGGACATATTTATCAGAGGCCTCCTATGTGCCAGGCCCTATGTCACATGCTTCACTCATAGTATCTCACAGCAGTCCACGAGGTATTACTGCCCCCATTTATAGGTGAGAAAGCTGAGGCTCAGAGAGGTGAATGACTTGCCCAAGTTAAATAGCTAATTCATGGCAGAACCTCAGTTTGATCTCCAGGACCATCTGATTAAAAAAATCTGTGACCTTTCCACCCTGTTCCAGGAGGTTCAGTGGGGCTGCCGTGACTGCCCACACTCGTGGCTTTGTGAAAAGCCTGGCTCTGGCTTTGAAGATGCCAGGACAGGCCTGAGGGCCAAGGTTGAAACAGCACATGCCCTTTCTGGGAAAGATAGTGGGGATAGAGGTGGGGGTGGAGGGTCCTCTCGCCTCCCCTGGGTGTCCTGCAGATCCTGCCCTGGGGAGACTAACAGCTAGGATGCCCCCTTTGGATGTGGCCAGGGGTGGATGCGGGGTTCAGGGCCTCTTTTCTGGGCCACTTCTCCGGTTGCATGTATCTGTAACTATAAACTCCCTGGATGGCGCTTTTGGCTGCTGGCTTGGAAGCCGAGGCAGGGTCAGAGCTTTTGAGGGGCCAGGACAGGTGTGAGAAGCAGGTGCTCTTCTGCCTCTGAGACCCGTCCTCCCATGAGCTGCGGAGCCTGGCGTCAGGGTCAGCTGAAGGAGCTGGGGGCCTCCTTGCAGCCTTGTCTGGCTGAGCTTCTGAGATTCTGTCATCTCTTGAGGAGCCTCAGGCATCCTGGTGAGTGTCGGAAACCAGCCTGGGACGTGGGTGGTTTGGAGACCTTGCTGAGGAAACTTTGCTGGATGACCTGATTTTTCTAAAACTTGAGGGCTTTGTGTTTGGGGTTTGGAAAAAGCTGTAGTCAGGAAGCGGGGAGGAATATGTTTCAAAAAGTCAGGCTCTTCAGCCTGAGACCCATCTCCCCACAAAGGCACAGCCGGCAGTGAGCTTCCTGCAGGGGTGCAGAGAAGGGTGCTTGCTGGGTCTGTTTCAGGCAGGACAGACTGAGGCCTGGGCGGCGGGGACTGAGGGGGTGCAAGGAAGCCGAAGTTTGAGGACAAGGTTGGGTTCAAGGAGTTGACAGATGGCTGGAGTGAGAGCTCCTTTCCTGGCCTGGGCAGCCCTCTATGAGCCTCAGTGTCCCCGTCTGTGTGTTGGGGGTGAAGTCCCCCGGAGCATCGGAGGCCTCAGCCTCGGGGTGCAGCTGTTCTGCAGTCGTCGTTGTTATTTATTATTTAGCACCTCTCCTGTGGCTGAGCTGGGGCCTGTGAGTGGAGTACCACCTGGGCTGTGGGAACGCTTTCTCCTCTGGACCCTACGATTGCCTGATAGTAGTTAGCACCTACTGCTCACCTGGATTGCACCAGGCTTCACGTGGGTTAGTCCTGGAGGCCGAGGAACCTTCCTGGAATGCCCAGGGACGCTCTGCCCCCTCTTGTGGACTCCTGTAGCACTTGTTTCTGCGGTGGGGGTGTGCATGCTCCCCTCTCCTCGCCTCCTCCTGTTCTTCCCCGTCTCCTGGCTGATCATCATGCTCCTGGTGCCTGCCTCCCAGGTCTCAGCAAACATTTCAGTAAACAGGCAAAGGAGGGCTTGTGTGTGGAATCCAGTCTTCTCCTCTCTTTCCTCTTTGCTGCTCAGCTCAGGCCCTGGGTGCAAATGCCTTCTGCTCTGGGTGCTCCTTGGTGGTTGTGCGAGCTTTCTCCTAGGGCTTGAGGCTGTGATGGCTGCAGGTGTGGGGTTAGAGGGGCTGCCAGTGGCTGCATTCTGGACAAAAGGGAAACAAGATTCAGCGTCCAGGAGTGAAGGTCCCATGGGTACTGAAAGGACGTGTGGCCCAAGGTGGACAGAGGAGTCAGTTTACAGCAAGGGTTGTGGGTCAGCAGAGCTGTGCAGGGGGATGGAAGTTGGGGGAGAGGGTGTGTGTACATGCTTGATCTGGGCAGGACAGCATGAGCCTGGCACATGGGGTGCTCAGGAACCAGGGCCGTCACTCATCTTCTTGTCATCGATTGGTCTCTTGCGGGCAGTAGGTTTTAGCTCTAAAAATGCACCTGTGTCATCTGGGGTCCTCCCCCTGGGCTTGGCCTGGGTGAGCCCCGTGCAGAGGTTCAGGCCTCTCTGGCTTCCAAGCTTCCCTCCACCCAGGAGCCACGTTTTATGGGAGAGCCAGAGCCAGGAACCGCACACTGATAAGAAGTGTTTTCATTCTTGGGGGCGTTAATTAACACAGATTAGATTTCAATTGAGTGGGCCTTTTGTTGCAGGAGCCTTTCTAGTCAAGGTAGTTTCAATGGTGGTGTGGTTTCACTGAACCCGTTCAGATTCATTACTTTGGTCTGTTACCACCCAAGGTATTCAGCCCTGATGTTATTACTTATGGGCCCACTGGGTCCAGTTTTTCAAACTTGATTTAACTACTGGCCTGGCATCTCTCTCAGATATCACCCTTGTGGGGTGCTGAGCCTGGAAAAAAGATAGCCCAAGCATGTAGGCACGTTATCTTGGCTCTCTGAATTTTATTAAACATTTACAAACGTGTTTTCTTCGGTTTCCAGAGGTAATCTGGCACAAACAAGATGGGCTTCGAATGTTCTTTCCAGTTGTCATGCTGATGAATAATTCCATCAGTTTTCACTGGATGGAGAGGGACTGGAAAGGCATCCGACAGTGGTGGAAGGGAAGCCAGGCTGAAAGCAGGAAAGGAAGGCTGCCACGCCTGGCGGCAGGTCACCGCGTGTAAAGACAGGGAGCTTCTTGGCTCAGGCAGGGGTTTGGGGACCCCATCCCCTTCCCTCCGTCCCCCAGCCTTGACGCATCCTTTCTCCAGTGGACGCTGCTTATTCTTCTGGGTGAGAGACTTCATGATTCTTTTTCTTTTCACTGTTTTTTTCTCTGGTTATTTCTGCTGTGTGATTAAGGATTTAGCAAATAAGAAAATGTTACCCTGTTTCTGCCACTCCAAGATAATGACACTTAAGATCTTACCATTCCTTCTAGATTTGGGGAGACATTTAGAAATATTTATTGATGTCTGCACTCTTCATATGTAAGTCTATATATCTTGCAGGATAGTATTTCTTTTTATTGTTATAGAAACAATGCATATTTGATTGCAGAAAATCTGGAAAATAAAGAGGAAAAGCACAGAGGGGGAAAAATAGAAATTGCACTAATTATTTTTCCATCCAGAGAGAACCACCCTTTGTGACTGTTTGTGTGTATACACTGCTGGTCTTTCTTTTCTCAAGCACATATACACATTATCTCACACCACAGATTGGGGTCATGCATATACAGACACCCTTTCTTTTCCCTTTTGGCTTAAAAATATCCCATGAATGTATGTTATGACATCATGTTTTGCTTTGAGACATGATTTTTTAAAAATAATTTGTTTTTGTGAAGCTTATGTGATAGAAAAGTAACCATTTTAAAGTTGGCGATTCAGTAGTATTTAGTATGTTCACAACGTTGTACTATCTAGTTTCAAAATATTTCTATCCTCTGAAGTAAAATTCCTTACCATTAAGCAGTTTGTCCCCATTTCCCCCAGCCTCTAGCAACCAACCAATCTGCATTCTGTCTCTACAGACTTATCTGTTCTGGATATTTCATGTAAATGGAATCATAAGTGAGGCATGAGTTTTAATGGCTGCATAGTATGCTTGTATGGATCTGTTTAAACAGGCCTTGGGTCTTCAGTGTAAGATGTTATCACCAAGAAGCTGGGGATTCTGTCATATGAACATACTATAATTGATCTAACCTCTAACTTTTTCTGGGGGCGCCGCTCTGGGTCTTTGTTGCGGCGCGTGCACTTTCTCTAGTTGCGGTGCCCGGGCTTAGTTGTCCTGTGACATGTAGGATCTTAGTTCCCTGACCAGGGATTGAACCCCGGTCCCCTGCATTGGAAGGTGGATTCTTAACCACTGGATCACCTGGGAAGACCCTAAACCCTTGTATTTGGCCACCGAGGTTGTTTGCATTTTTAAAATGCCTACAAGTAAATTGCTTCCCAGGTGGCACTGGTGGTAAAGAACTTGTCTGTCAGTGCAGGAGACCTAAGAGATGAGGGTTCAATCCCTGTGTTGGGAAGATCCCTTGGAGGAAGAAATGGCAACCAACTCCAGTATTCTTACCTGGAGAATCCCATGGACAGTTTATAGGGTCGCACAGAGCCAAGTGACTCAAGTGACTCAGCATGCACAAGTAATAATGTGTTGAACATCTTTGTACCTAAACCTTTTTTAAAAATTTCAAATTAGCAAGGATGCACATTCTTGAATATCCTATGTAATCTAGTTTGCAATAAACTTTTTTTTTTTTTTTTTGTCTCCTCGAATAAAAGACTCCAACTTCTAACCTTTGGGCTCCCTGTTGCTTTTTTGACAGTTTTATCTCTGACATCAAAGTTATTCCTTGGCAAAGGTGACTAATGCTACTTTCAACCATGCATGGTGATAATTCCTCACATTACACAGAGGTACCCCTTAAGAAGGTAGCATTTAACCTGCCACTTCAGTTTGGACCATCTGGGCTGTTTTTGCTGAATCTTTCTGCTCTTCATGGGCAGCATAACTTTTTGGCAGAGACTGGTTAAACTGCTTTAGATTGAGTTAACAGGGCGGGCCAGTGTTTGTGGAACTTGTAGCTGCCAGAGACCTCAGGTAAAAGCTTCGCTGTTTGTTGCTTCCTGTCTCTCATCCAGGTACAGGAAGTGCCAGAGTAAGTCTGGCTGTGAGATGCCCTGTGTAGACAGATTGTGGATTACTGTTCAGCCAGGAGCAGAGTTCCCAGAGAGACTTCAAATCTCCTGCGAAATCCAAGTCTGGCAGGATGTCCCTTTGTCCCTGTCACAGGCCTGAATTAGATGATATTACAATAGGAGCTACCTTTGACTCTTGTGGCATTGTGATCATGGGGTCATTGAAGGGCTATTGACTGGTTTTGTGAAGGGAGAGAGAAAGCAAGAACGTGCACGCCACAGAATGAGCTGATGGGAGAAACACTGAAGTGAGGTCTAAGCTTCGCTATGCTGTTAGTTAGTTGTGTGACACTGGGCAAGACTCTACCCTCTAGGAATCAGGTTGTCTGTACTTATGGGTGCTGACTTGTTCTGGATGTTGGTGCTTCCCTTCAGAATTGCACTTGCTAGACTGTCCTTGATGACTCTTCCCTCTAAGCCTAGCACACAGTGCCTGGGGCAGAGTGAGCCTCAGCGTGCATAGGTGTGGGCACAGGTGCACACACACACACACACTTTTCCTCTGAGCTGCTCCTTTATGATGATAGAATGTAGCTGTTTGCTTAAGTGTATACATTGTCTTCTCTGTTAGTCTGTAAACAGCTGACTTATTCAATCAATTCAGACAGTAACTGAACCCCTACTGTGTGCCAGGCACTATCCTAGATATCAGGAAATCAAAGAGAAGTAAATCATGGTCCCTCAACATGCCCCAGTCCAGTGGGGATGGGCAGATATATAAACCGTAATGTGATGAGTGTCCTCATATGGATTTGTATGGAATGTAACAGGAACACAGATGGAAGGGCAGTCCATTCCCTGGACAGGTTCACTAGGAAGCAACATTGAAATGGTCCTCAAAGAATAGGTAGGATATCGCCATATGGATGGGTAGGAAAAGGGCATTCTGGGAAAAACCTTTCATTCCATTTATTTGTTCAGCAAATCTCTCTTCCTGGCCCACCACAGTTCAGGCAACTTGGGTTGTTAGGAGTTTAGATTTTCTTTTTTATTTTCTCTAGGGTGCCTAGCATAGTGCTTTGTGTAACAGTTGTTTAGGAAATATTTGAGAAATTAAAAACTATCTGATAGATAAGAGAAGTAAAAATTACTCTGACGTTTGCAGAAACTGAATTTCAAATGAAAGTATGTATATGGAAATAAAGGATGAGACAACTTTAAGGTGTATACTTAATATTTACCTCTCTTATTAGCTGTTTCTATTTTGTTTTCTTCCCAAGAAATTTATCTGGAGTATTCCTATGACCTTTAAAGTAACTATAGCATCCTATAATTATTAGTTTTTTATTCTGTGCTCTGATAGTGCTGGAGAAGAGAACATTTATGGTGATGTTTTTATTTCATGATTATTTTGTTATTGTTAAACAAAACATACAGGGCCAGAAATCCTACAAATTCCTCTTAACTTGTGAAGATCCCTTGTCTTTGTGTTAAGTTTGCTTCTTACCTACTGAAGCCCTGAACATCCTTCTGACTCCTTCCTTCAGTTTACTTCCTGTGGGTCTGAGGGGTCACTTTCTGAACTTTATGTAAGTTTATGTGTAGTGAGTCAACTTTCTGATTGTGATAAAGGCCAAATTATTCTTTTATAAACCTTTGTGATTTGTCACATTCTCGTCTTTCCAGTTTCTTGAGGAGGAAGGGAAAGGAAAACATAAACGCCCTCTCTATAGGCTTTGCATTTTCCTGCAGAGTAGGTAATAGACTTTTAAGTTGTTTGAACAACAAAAGTAAAATAAAGACAAACTAGAAAAACATCATCCAGGTAAATATATCTTTAGGAGGTAGCTTAAGTTGTAGCCCTTAAATGCAGTACTATTTAGTCAAACATTAAAAGTTAAGCAGTGAAGAGCTCTGATCTAAACTTTGTCAGTGTAAGTTCTTCTGTCTATTTTGGTGCAAAAATTGGTAGAGCATAAAATGAAATCTTGTATTTCAGTCATGTGACCAAAGGTCTTAGTTTATTACCATTCTGAAGAGCCCTGGTCCTCACTATATGGTCTAGCTTATTTAACTTTTAAGTTGGGATGGTGTACATAATTGCTGTTACTCTTTTTCTTTTTTTTTCAATTTTAGGGTGTCTTGTAGATTACAGTCACTCTAGACCTCACAAGAACTTGCTGATAACTTTCTTTGATTCATATATTCTTACATACATTTAGTCATTTAACCAATGCAAGGTATTGGCTGGTTATTATGAAGAAGACCAAGGTTTAAGAGTAGTCTATGAGAATGTATAATCCAGTGGGATCTAATAGTATCATTTCCATGCCTCTGTGTAAGCTGTTCCCCTCTGCCTGGAGTGCCCTTTCTTTGTCCCCTATTGAACATGTGGCAACTTAATCCTTAGCCTTCAAGCTTCCCTGTCTTGTTTAAGGACAGTGGATCCCCAACCTAGGGCTGTAGATTCTTTGAGGGGAACCTCAGAATTATTGCAGTAGTCAGCAAATTCACATGGATGCTAAACATTATCTGCAGGCTGAATAAACCATGTCATTTGTCAAAAATATAATTTTTCAAAGGTATATAGATGCCATTATGAAAGGTGAAATTAAAATATCTGAATTTAATTTAAATATCTTACTGAATTCATAGATGCTCTATGTCCTTTTGTATTTTTTACAGTCAAAAATACTAAAGGTAAAAAAAAAAAAAATACTAAAGGTATAACTCTTATGGGCTTCCCCGATGGCTCCATGGGTAAAGAATCCACCTGCAATGCAGGAGACACAGGAGATGCAGGTTCAATTCCTGGGTCAGGAAGATTCCCTGGAGGAAGAAAAGGCAACCCCCTCCAGTATTCTTGCCTGAAGAGTCCCATGGACAGAGGAGCCTGGTGGGCTACAGTCCATGGGGTGGCAAAGAGTCGGACATGACTGAGCAGCTAAGCACACGTGATAACTGTTATAATGGAGGTCTATGAATTTTTTAAAGTTAAAAATCATTATTCTTATTTGTCTTAGGGTTCTGTTTAGTTGTAAATCATAGAAAACCTGACATAACAGAGACTTACTTAAAGAAGTTTATTTCTATTTCACCCAAAAGTCTGGAGATAGTCATCTCAGTTAGACTGGTCTCAAAAAGTCTTGTGGGCCCCAAGAACTCTAACTTGCTCTGCTTTGCTCTGCCATCCCTAGTACATGGCTTTCATCTCAAAGCTCAGGATGGCTGCTTGAATTCCAGCCATTCCGTCTGTATTCCAGATAGCAGGGGATAGGATCACCTCCCTACCCACCCCAGCCCAAACACACCCGAGTTGTGTCTTTAGGAACATAAGGGGGAAACTTTTTACCAGGAATAAATAGATCCCTGAAACCTTCTCAGAGTGGGCATCTCTTCCCATCACTGGTATAGGAGCTTTTCCTCCATTCCTTTGAGGGCTACTCTGCCTTAACCTGATATAGGTTTTTCTACAAAACTTGGATTTCCCCCCACTATATATTACTCCTATTTAAAGACATTTAACCCTTGAGAACCTAATTGGCTTTATCTCTAAAACAAAAGTTTAAGCTAAATGACTTCTAAGAAAGTTTTTAAATCTTAAGTTTATAGATTCTAAAAATAATTATTCTCAAAGTGTGTTCTGTGAAATACTGATTCCTTGCCAAGGAAGGGGACACTTAATAGGTTTTATGTGGAGAAAAGTAAAGTTATGTAGAGGATTCTTTACTTACTGCATAACTTTTTAAAGTCTTTGAATACACCTAGTAGCATTACTCGGAGAAGGCAATGGCACCCCACTCCAGTACTCTTGCCTGGAAAATCACATGGACGGAGGAGCCTGGTGGGCTGCAGTCCATGGGGTCGCTAAGAGTCGGACACGACTGAGCGACTTCACTTTCACTTTTCACTTTCATGCATTGGAGAAGGAAATGGCAACCCACTCCAGTGTTCTTGCCTGGAGAATCCCAGGGACGGGGGAGCCTGGTGGGCTGCCGTCTATGGGGTCGCAGAGTCGGACACAACTGAATCGACTTAGCAGCAGCAGCTGCCTTAACCTGAGATTTCAACCTGGTAGTCAGGACCATGCCCAATGGTTCTCCATAGTCTCACCTCACAAACGCTAAGGCATGGCCTACAGGAAAAGAGGAAACCCTTCTCAGCTTTTGGAAAATCATTCTTAGCTCTCTGCTCTCCCTCCCTTTGCTGTGGTCCTCCTCTGCTTCCACTTATTCACTCACTCTAAGAATTTGCTGTCTGATTTTCACCCTCCGCTCTTTAAGGTCTGCTTGGCTTCCTACTCACCAAGTCCAAAGGCCATTGTCAGGCCTAATTCCCCCTGCTATTTAGAGAGTTTGACTTTAATGACCAGAATCTCTTTCTCAAAACCTCATCTTGCTGATCATTCAGGATGCTCAACTTCCCTTACCCTCTGTCTTCTTTTTGGTTGCTTTCCCTCCTCTGAATTTCTGTGGCTCATGATCTCCATACTTTGATGGCATTTGCTACTTTCCTTCTTCTGCTTGGTTTACTTTGGTAATTTATGTTTCTCTTTTAACTCTTTGCTAGACTCTCAGGGCAAGATCTGATCCTTAATTCTCTTTTTCACTCCCCGAATTGCTGAGGACAAGCATCCAGTGGGCAGTCAGACAATGAAATGAATGTATAATTTTGGGGGGATTTGTTGTAAGTTAACTACTGAGTAATATTTCTCAAAGTGTTTTCCATAGACTGTCTTGTGTGTATAATGAGGTATCTGTTTAAAATCCAGGCTTTGGGGCCCTATTCAGATTTACAGAACCTGACTCACTGGGATTATGGTTCTGCAGCCTGCATTTTTAACGTCTTCCCAGGTGAATTTATTTGCACTGAAATCCGAGAACTCCTGGTTTTTGGACAGTGAGCAAATCTTAAATGAATCTCAGCCGCTAAGCATGAAATGTCTTCTAGACTCCCCACAGGTGGAATCAGGGCTTGGTTGGAAGGCATGGCTTTGAAACATGGTGATGGGAGGGGAGCACAGAGGTGGTGAGGTGGGTACACTGAACCAGATGGACAGATGAGGCTTGCTGAGGAGAGATGAGGAGAAGGGAAGGAGAAGACGGCTTGGGGGGCTTTCTGAGAGGAGGAACCAGCATGAGCAAGGCATGGAGGTGAGCAATCCAGAGTATAGGAATGACGGGGGTCTGGGTTGGCTTGTTGGAAACATGTGCAGGGAAGCAGACAAAAAAAGTCAGGTCGTGAGGGCTTGAAGGCCGTACTGAGGAGGTGATTCCTGCCCTGAAGGCAATGCTGAGGAAGTGAGAGTGTGGGCATCTGTGTGGACCGGTTGCCTGCTGGGCCTGCTGTTCTCCCTGTGTGCCGAGGATATCCCTGGGGGCTGTGGAGCGAGGCAGATGTGGGGAAGGGAGAGAGAGGCTGCGGGCAACCTAGACGGCCTGATCAAGTCCTGACGGCCTGATCAAGTCCTGAAACACTTACATCCCTGTTTAATGTCAAAGTGTATCTCCTTGCTTCAAGTTTCTGTGTGTTGTTTTTTTTTTTTTTTTTTTCCAATCATCTCCACCTCCTGTGAACTTGCTAGAGGCTGGGGTGTGTGTGTGTGTGTGTGTGTGTGTCCCCTTCATCCCACCTCACAGCTCACCTGGGGTATGTGCATGTGTGTGTGTGTTCCCTTCATCCTACCTCACAGCTCACCTGGGGTGGTGTATGTGTCTGTCTGTCCTTCATCCCACCTCACAGCTCACCTGGGTGTGTGTGTGTGTGTGTGTGCATCCTTAATCCCACCTCACAGCTCACCTGGGGGTGTGTGTGTGTGTGTGTCCCCTTCATCCTACTTCACAGCTCACCTGGGTGTGTGTGTGTGTGTGTGTGTGTGTCCCCTTCATCCTACCTCACAGCTCACCTGGGTGTGTGTGTGTGTGTGTGTGTCCATCCTTAATCCCACCTCACAGCTCACCTGGGTGTGTGTGTGTGTGTGTGTGTGTGTGTCCCCTTCATCCCACCTCACAGCTCACTTGGGGGGGGTGTGTGTGTGTGTGTGTGTCCATCCTTAATCCCACCTCACAGCTCACCTGGGTGTGTGTGTGTGTGTGTGTGTCTCCTTCATCCCACCTCACAGCTCACTTGGGGGTGTGTGTGTGTGTGTGTGTGTGTCCATCCTTAATCCCACCTCACAGCTCACCTGGGGGGGTGTGTGTGTGTGTCCCCTTCATCCCACCCCACAGCTCACCTAGACATCTGTGTGTGTGGATTGTATATATATATATATATTTGTGCAGATGCGGTTTTACTATTTTCCTTTTTCTTGTTGCTATGACTGCTGTCACCTTCCTGGTGTGAGGGAAATAGAGGGCGAGGCACTGCGGTACGTTCAGATGTGTTTTTACAATCCACTACTTGAGAAAACAGTCTCTTCTTCAGTGGTCACAGCAGTTTACAAATGCCACAGCTCCCCAGGTCCTGTGGGGCCCTGGCATCTGTGTTAGTTACAAGCTCCCAGGGACGCGTGTTGATGCTGATGTAGTTGCATTTGGGAACCTCCAGCCCAGATAACCCAGTCCCTTTGCCCTTTTACCAAGGGATTAAGGGCCTTTGAATTCCTCAGCTGGGATGGGTTTTTTAACTTGAGAATGACTCCTTCTTCCTCTACTTTGATCAGCAGAGAGGAAAATACCTCACAGAGCAAAGAGGTGGCCGAGGGACTATCCCCCAGGTCTCCCCTGCGTGGTGGGTGTGTGTTGCCAGAGCCCGAGTCTAACAACGCTCATTAAGACCCGCAGCAAGTTGGGACCCGTCAGTGACGAGTACTCTCTGCTGTTTTCTACGGAAATTTCACTTCACAACCTGATTTGCCTTCAAATACCCTGATTTGCCATTCTAATGAGGCACTGAAGTCAGGCTTTGTGGGCAGGTTTGTGGCGCCCTCTGCATCTTGATGCTGTGAACCTCTTGGGAGATACTTGAAGTGAAATTTCTTTGAACACATCTAAAGAGTCCACACACACAAACAAAAATCTCAGCTATTCCTAAGCCTTAAAAATATTCAGTGTTCAGTTTCAAAGTTCCTGTCTGCCCTCACTTTCAGGTTGGTGTGATCCTGCCTTGTGGTATGAAGTTAAGGAAGGAGGGTTTCACACTCTAAGAGGCAGAGAGGGGACTGGTCTCAGGGTTTTTACTCCGGCAGGTGTCCAGTCCTCTGCAGGCTGTTAGCCAGTGACTTGACCGTTTGGGAGGGAAAACCTGGGAGCAAACCTGGGAGCCGGAGGCTCAGACCCACTGGGCTGTGGCTTGGGTGGGTGCTGGTTC